>NC_090932.1:1169461177-1169764207 GCF_040938575.1 Ambystoma mexicanum | reverse complement strand
TAAGGGTACTGCATATGACTCTGCCTAACACTGGTGTACAGCGATGGGATTTTCAAGTATAGTGATTACACTTGGAGTGATGCTATTACCTTGGGTCAACTAACCACAAGGCTAAACACCACTAAAGTCTATTAATTTAAAAATCATGTCAAATATTGAAAACTACAGTGAGGAGAGACTCCTAAACTACACTGCCATGGTTTTAAGAAGCATGTGTAGGGAACAGAACTTCTCTGGTAAAGGAAAACAATCTGAATTGGTTGCTAAGTTATTGGGAAAACAAAGTCTGGAGAGTGGGTCAGAAGGGGCTACCACTCCAGCAAATGTGGATAATGATGTTTCTGATTCTGAGAGTGTTGGATTAGAAGAATTAGATGAGTCTACGCCAGTAGGCCCTACAACACCTCTCCCTGCCCAGAAACCACAACCTCTGTCCACAAGGTCCCCATCAGGTCCTACACTCACTCCTGAATTTATTGCACTTGAGAAAATGAGACTTGAGTTGGAAGTGAAACATATTGAGGCGCAAACTGCCATGAAACATCAACGGTTAAGGCTCAGGGAAATGGAGATGGCTCATGCTTTAGAGATGAAGACATTGTCTGTAGAAAATACTTCTCTCCTAGGATCTTCTTGGTCTTCCAGCCTTAAGAGACCCTGTATGCCAAAGGAAATGATTGGTATGTATGAGAGTAAACTTGATGTTTTAGATTGGTTATGAGTATAATCATGGGATTCAGGGTATCTCAGGGAATCAGTTGATTCCTTGGCTTTTCTCTAGGCTTCCCCCTGTTGCAAGTGATGCTGTAATGGAGTTGGGGGAGGAGGGTAAGTAGGATTATGAGTGTGTGAAGCTAGCTTTGATAGCTAGATTTGGGAAGACCCCTTCCCAGTACCTTAAGAGGTTTAAGACCCTCAAAAAGCATGATGGTACCCCTTGGGCTACCTGGGTGTGTGAATGTTTGAAAAACTTATTAGATAGTTGGGTTAAAGGTTACAAAGTAAACACTTATGAATGTTTGAGGAATCTTGTAATGTTGGAGTCAATTTATGATGCATGCTCTCCTGAGCTTAGACAGCACTTGGCTGATTCAAAGGAGATAGATTCTAAGAAGTTAGCTAAGGCTGCTGGCTTGTGGGTTGCCAATAGGGCTACTCACAAGGATTCTGGGGCAACTCAGAAGAAGGATGAGGGAAAGCAGCCAAAGAAAGATAAAAAGGAGAATTATAATACCTCCCATCCAAAAGAGGGCCCCAAACGTAACCAGGGTAAGCCACAAGGGAAACCGAATCAGGCTAGTTTACCATCTGGTGCTAAACCAGGTGGAGGTCAGAGCAAGCCTCAATTCAATAGAACATTTGGTAAATGTTTTGTTTGTGAAGCTACTGACCATGTGAAAGGGGATCCCAGATGTAAGGGTAAACCTTCAGGGGTCCACACTGTCTCCTTAGTCTTCTCCCAGGTGGAAGAAGTACCTATGGCAAGTGGAAACTTTCAGTTACTGGCTGATGAACCCATGAGAGTCTCAGCTAGTATTTCATTAGTGTCCTTGGGTCTTTGGGAACAACAGAATTTAGATGTCTACACTCAATCCCAGATAATACTAAAGAGTATTATAAAGATAGTGTTCTTGTGACTGGTCAGGAGTCCCCTACCATCAGAGACACTGGATCCAGCATAACTGTGGTTGATGAATGTTTTCTCAAGGTAGAGGATGTTGCCAAGGCACCCAAATACCTAACCAAGTTAGCTGGAGGCCCTGTGCAAATGGTTCCCCAGTTACCAGCTCTCATCCAGTGCAATGACATGACTGCCAGAATACCTGTTAGTGTACAGAGTGATGTACCTGGGAGAGTTCTGTTGGGTAATGACCTGAAAACTCTTGGAGTTGTGTCTAGTACCCCCAGACCTCCCAGTAAAAGCAAGCAGGAGCTCACAAGGCCTGCAAGGAAGAGAACTTTGAGAGGCTCTCCTGGGGACTTGATAGAAGAAACTATCACCCTAAGTCCACAGGACTTACTGCTATTGCAAGACAAAAAGAGACACAGGGGAATCCCAAGTCTACCAGCAAGAAAATAGCAAGCACCCCTGTGCCCACAAGGACATCACAGAGACTGTCCAAAGTCACACCTGGGACTCCTCCACCAGCTGAGGCTGAGTGTGAGGTCCAACCCTGTGTGGTTCAACCAGATACTGAGGAGTCAGATCTAGAAGAAGATCTTACTCTGGTTGGAGATCTTGACCCTGTTGAACATCCTGAGCTGCAGTCTTTAGTGGCAGAAGGTGATATGATTATTTATATAGCGCCTATACACAAAGTGTTTCAAAGCGCTTCAAGGCAAGGGAGGGAACAAGGGAAAATACAGTGACATTCTTACAGGCCTTGAACAGTAAGGATGTGAAATTAACTATCGTACTCGGCCTGACGACATTTCAGATAGTGCAAAAGCTAAGGCATAGATAAGGAAGGGAGGGAGAGACTGGGAAGGAAATGGAAACAGACAGGCGACTACCCTACTAGGCCTGACTAAATTTCTGGTAGAGCCGGAGAAAAACAAAAGGTGAGGGAGAGGGGTACAGAAAGGGAGGGGAGGAACAAAACAAGCGACTATCATACTAGGCCTGACAACGAATCATATAGTGCTGGAGGGAGGAGGGGGGAAAAGCAAAGGGATGGGGGAGCGACAGACGAGGTTGCTATCATACTAGGTCCAGGGACAATTCTGATACAGTAAGTGCAGAGAAGAAAGTAAGGGGAGGAGGGGAGGAAATAGGAAAAGGGAGAAAGGAAGAGGAGGAGAGAACAGAGAGTAAGCAGTTAAAAAGAGTGGAGAAGCAAGAGGGGAGACCGAATACAATTGCAGAAGTCAGTAGTAACACATAATGTTGCAAGCCTGGATACAAGATGAAGATGGGAACAGCATGATTAAGGGTCACTATGAGTACAAGATTCAAAGGAAGTCCAGCATGAGAGTTGAGAAAGGGTGACACACCATAAAAGTAAACTCCACCATTGGCCACAAGATGGTGATGGTGAAACCAGAATGTAGCAGGACAGACTCCTGTGTGTGGGAAGTGGGGGGGCACAAGGGAACAACACAGGGGGACCAAATAGGGTGGGGATGACCTGTGGGGACAGAGGGTGTAAACACATGTTGGTGTATGCTTACCTGCTGATTTAGCAGGGGTTCGGGCCCCGGATCCTCCTGGTCCGAACAGGTCCAAACAGTAATTGCCCTTCCCTTTAGACGCCTGGGCGAGAGACGCCCTTGATCTAAGTGTTAAGAGCAGGAAGGAAGAGGCAGGGCTAGAAGGTGGGTGGTTCTTAGGCCAGGTGACCTAGATCCACTTACACCTCCTTCCCAGCTGCAAAGGAAAAGAGGCTGGAGGGCTCCTTAAGTAGGGAAAAGAGCGGCAAGCAGGAAGGCACCAGGTGGGAGGGGCTTGCTAAGTGGTGAAAAGGGCGGCAAGCAGGAAGGCACCAGGTGGGCGGGGCTTGCTAAGTGGTGAAAAAGGGCAGCAAGCAGGAAGGCACCAGGTGGGCGGGGCTTGCTAAGTGGTGAAAAAGGGTGGCAAGCAGGAAGGCACCAGGTGAGAGGGGCTTGCTAAGTGTTGAAAAAGGGCAGCAAGGAGGAAGGCACCAGGTGGGCTGGGCTTGCTAAGTGGTGCAATAGGGCGGCAAGCAGGGCGGCACCAGGTGGGTGGGGCTTTCTAAGTGGTGAAAAAGGGCGGCAAACAGGAAGGTACGAGGTAGGCGGGGCTTGCTAAGTGGTGAAAAAGGGCGGCAAGCAGGAAGGCGCCAGGTGGACAGGGCTTGCTAAGTGGTGACAAAGGGCAGCAAGCAGGAAGGCACCAGGTGGGCGGGGCTTGTTAAGTGGTGAAAAAGGGCAGCAACCAGGAAGGCACCAGGTGGGTGGGGCTTAGGCCAGGTGACCTAGATCCACTTACACCTGCTCCCCAGCTACAAAGGAAAAGAGGCTGGAGGGCTCCTTAAGTAGGGAAAAGAGCGGCAAGCAGGAAGGCACCAGGTGGGCGGGGCTTGGTAAGTGGTGAAAAAGGGCGGCAAGCAGGAAGGCACCAGGTGGGTGGGGCTTGCTAAGTGGTGAAAAAGGGCAGCAACCAGGAAGGTACGAGGTGGGTGGGGCTTAGACCAGGTGACGTAGATCCACTTACACCTGCTCCCCAGGTTCAGAGGAAAAGAGGCTGGAGGGCTCCTTAAGTAGGGAAAAGAGCGGCAACCAGGATGGCACCAGCCGGTCGGGACTTGCTAAGTGGTGAAAAAGGGTGGCAACCAGGAAGGCACCAGGTGGGTGGAGCTTGCTAAGTGGTGAAAAAGGGCGGCAAGCAGGAAGGCACCAGGTGGGCGGGGCTTGCTAAGTGGTGAAAAAGGGCAGCAAGCAGGAAGGCACCAGGTGGGCGGGGCTTGCTAAGTGGTGAAAAAGGGTGGCAAGCAGGAAGGCACCAGGTGAGAGGGGCTTGCTAAGTGCTGAAAAAGGGCAGCAAGGAGGAAGGCACCAGGTGGGCTGGGCTTGCTAAGTGGTGGAATAGGGCGGCAAGCAGGGCGGCACCAGGTGGGTGGGGCTTGCTAAGTGGTGAAAAAGGGCGGCAAGCAGGAAGGCACCAGGTGGGCCGGGCTTGCTAAGTGGTGAAAAATGGCAGCAAGCAGGAAGGTACCAGGTAGGCGGGGCTTGCTAAGTGGTGAAAAAGGGCGGCAAGCAGGAAGGCGCCAGGTGGACAGGGCTTGCTAAGTGGTGACAAAGGGCAGCAAGCAGGAAGGCACCAGGTGGGTGGGGCTTAGGCCAGGTGACCTAGATCCACCTACACCATCTCCCGAGCTGCAAAGGGAAAGAGGCTGGATGGCTCCTTAAGTAGGGAAAAGAGGGGCAAGCAGGAAGGCACCAAGTGGGCGGGGCTTGCTAAGTGGTGAAAAAGGGCAGCAACCAGGAAGGCACGATGTGGGCGGGGCTTGCTAAGTGGTAAAAAAGGACAGCAACCAGGAAGGCATCAGGTGGGCGGGGCTTAGGCCAGGTGACCTAGATCCACTTACACCTGCTCCCCAGCTACAAAGGAAAAGAAGCTGGAGGGTTCCTTAAGTAGGGAAAAGAGCGGCAAGCAGGAAGGCACCAGGTGGGCGGGGCTTGGTAAGTGGTGAAAAAGGGCGGCAAGCAGGAAGGCACCAGGTGGGCAGGGCTTGTTAAGTGGTGAAAAAGGGCAGCAAGCAGGAAGGCACCAGGTGGGTGGGGCTTGCTAAGTGGTGAAAAAGGGCAGCAACCAGGAAGGTACGAGGTGGGTGGGGCTTAGACCAGGTGACCTAGATCCACTTACACATGCTCCCAAGATGCAAGGGAAAAGAGGCTGGAGGGCTCCTTAAGTAGGGAAAAGAGCGGCAACCAGGATGGCACCAGGCGGGCGGGGCATAGGCCAGGGGACCTAGATCCACATACGCCTGCTCCCCAGCTGCAAAGGAAAAGAGGCTGGAGGTCTCCTTAAGTAGGGAAAAGAGCAGCAAGCAGGAAGGCACCAGGTGGGTGGGGCTTAGACCAGGTGACCTAGATCCACTGACAACTGCTCCCCAGCTGCAAAGGAAAATAGGCTGAATGGCTCCTTAAGTAGGGAAAAGAGCAGCAAGCAGGAAGGCACCAGATGGGCGGGGCTTGCTAAGTGGTGAAAAAGGACGGCAAGCAGGAAGGCACCAGGTGGGCGGGGCTTGCTAAGTGGTGAAAAAGGGCGGCAAGCAGGAAGGCACCAGGTGGGCAGGGTTTAGGCCCGGTGACCTAGATCCACTTACACCTGCTCCCCAGCTGCAAAGGAAAAGAGGCTGGAAGGCTCCTTAATTAGGGAAAAAAGCGGCAACCAGGAAGGCACCAGGTGGGCGGGGCTTAGGCCAGATGACCTAGATCCACTTACAGCTGCTCCCCAGCTGCAAAGGAAAAGAGGCTGGAGGGCTCCTTAAGTAGAGAACAGAGCGGCAAGCAGGAAGGCACCAGGTGGGCGGGGTTTAGGCCCGGTGACCTAGACCCACTTACACCTGCTCCCCAGCTGCAAAGGAAAAGAGGCTGGAAGGCTCCTTAAGTAGGGAAAAAAGCGGCAACCAGGAAGGCACTAGGTGGGTGGGGCTTAGGCCAGATGACCTAGATCCACTTACACCTGCTCCCCAGCTGCAAAGGAAAAGAGGCTGGAGGGCTCCTTAAGTAGGGAACAGAGCGGCAAGCAGGAAGGCACCAGGTGAGCGGGGCTTGTTAAGTGGTGAAAAAGAGTGGCAAGCAGAAAGGTACCAAGTGGACGGGGCTTGCTAAGTGGTGAAAAAGGGCAGCAAGCAGGAAGGCATCAGGTCGGAGGGGCTTGCTAAGTGGTGAAAAAGTGTGGCAAGCAGGAAGGCACCAGGTGGGCGGGGCTTAGGCCAGATGACCTAGATCCACTTACACTTGCTCCCCAGCTGCAAAGGAAAAGAGGCTGGAGGGCTCCTTAGGTAGGGAAAAGAGCGGCAAGCAGGAAGGCACCAGGTGGGTGGGGCTTGCTAAGTGGTGAAAAAGAGTGGCAACCAGGAAGGCACCAGGTGGGTGGAGCTTGTTAAGTGGTGAAAAAGGGCGGCAAGCAGGAAGGCACCAGGTGGGCGGGGCTTGCTAAGTGGTGAAAAAGGGTGGCAACCAGGAAGGCACCAGGTGGGTGGAGCTTGCTAAGTGGTGAAAAAGGGCGGCAAGCAGGAAGGCACCATGGTGGGCGGGGCTTGCTAAGTGGTGAAAAAGGGCAGCAACCAGGAAGGCACGAGGTGGGCGGGGCTTAGGCCAGGTGACCTAGATCCACTTACACCTGCAAGGTGGACCCAACAGGGCAGACTTCAGCAGAGGACAAAGAGAATGTCCTACTCTTGAAGGTCTTCGCCTACAGGCAGCTTCTCAGCTCGATGGGAAAGAGCCTGGGAAGTATAGGTTGCACTGGGAAGATGGCCTCTTCTACAGTGAACCAACTGAGTCAACCCCTGGAGACTGCAAAATACTTGTAGTACCTCTAGTGAACCGACTCCAGTTCCTACAGTTAGGCCATGAGATACCTTTGGCTGGTAACTTAAGTTTTAAGAAGACCAAGGAAAGGCTCTCACTTTACTTCTACTGTCCTAAGATGGGTTCAGAAGTAGACACATTCTGTAGGAGCTTTCACACTTGCCAAACCTCTGGCAAGAGTGGAGCCAAGAATGTGGCAACCTTGGTGCCACTCCCAGTGGTGGGAGTTCCTTTTAAGAGGGTAGGGATTGACATTGTTGGTCCTCTTGATCCTCCCACATCTTCAGGTAACAGGTTTATCCTGGTTGTAGTAGATCATGCTACTAGGTATCCTGAAGCAATACCTATGAGAACTGGTACGGCTCAGGCTGTGGCTAAGGCCCTACTTGGTATTTTTACCAGAGTAGGTTTTCCCAAGGAAGTGATATCTGACAGGGGATCACATTTTATGTCCCATTACATGCTAGCCATGTGGAAAAACTGTGGAGTCACTTACAAGTTCTCTACTGCCTACCATCCACAGACAAATGGATTGTTGGAGAGTTTTAATAGAACTATGAAGAGCATGATAGGTGCTTTAGAAGAACCCCTTAAAAGAAAGTGGGACATTCTACTGCCATTCCTTCTCTTTGCATATAGGGAAGTCCCTCAGGAGGGAGCAGGTTACAGTCCCTTTGAACTTTTCTATGGCCATCCAGTCAGAGGTCCATTGGCCCTGATTAAGGAGGGGTTGGAGAGTGCTCCTTCCCCCAAGCCAGTCAGAGTGACTGACTATGTGATAGGTCTCCGGAGGAGAATGTCACACATGATGGCAGAGGCAATTGATAACGTGAAGGCTGGTCAAGCTCTGGTCAAACATTGGCATGACCATAAGGCTAACATGGTTGAGTTTACTCAAGACCAGCTTGTTCTTGTTATGGTGCCCACAAGGCAGAGGGCCTTGCATGACAAGTGGATAGGACCCTTCAAGGTTGTGGGTAAACTTGGAGAGGTGAACTATCTGGTGGACTTAGGAAATCCTAAGGAGGCTCCCAGAGTCTTTCACACCAACCGTTTAAAGGCTTATGTCTCTAGAGCTGAAATAGGAGCTTTGCTTCAGCTCAGGAGGAGGGGCGAGATTGAACCTCTGCCTGACCTCCTCAGAGGCTTACCTTTAGATGAGAAAGTGGAAGGAGTTAATCTCTTTTCCAGTCTAACATCTGACCAGCAGGATGAGTGCAAGTTACTGTTGAATCAGTTTGCCTCCCTGTTCTCCCTTTCACCAGGCTTGACCCCTTGGGGCCAGCATGAGATCCTCACTGGTAACTGTTTGCCTGTGAAAAGCAGGGGGTACAGAATGTCAGACAATATAAGAACCAATATAAGGAATGAGGTCAACCAGATGCTTGATCTCGGGGTTATAGAGCCCTCTACTAGTCCACGGTCTAGCCCAGTTGTGCTTGTGCCAAAGGCAGGATCCAAACAGTTGAGATTTTGTGTGGACTATAGAGCTCTAAATGCAGTCACAAAGACTGATGCCCATCCTTTACCTAGGACAGATGAGCTGGTGGATAAACTTGGTGCAACCAAGTACCTCTGCACCTTTGACCTAACCTCAGGCTATTAGCAAATAGCTCTGACAGAACATGCCAAGGAGAAAACTGCATTCTCCACCCCAGCAGGCATCTACCAGTTTAAGGTAATGCCTTTTGGACTAAAGAATGCACCTGCTACATTTCAAAGGATGGTCAATCAAGTTCTGAATGGGATGGAGGACGTCTGCATGGCATACTTGGATGACATTGCAGTGTTCAGCCCTACATGGAAAGAACATATTGATCACCTAGGGTATGTTTTGCAGGCTCTTGAGCAGGCCCATCTGACCATAAAGGCAAGTAAATGTCAAATTGGTCAGAGGCAAGTGGTCTACCTTGGACATGAGGTAGGAGGAGGTGAAATAAATCCATTGCCTATCAAAGTACAGGCTGTACAAAACGGGGCCATCTCTACTACTCAAACCCAAGTGAGAGCCTTCCTAGGTCTCACTGGGTACTACATGAACTTCAAAGAGAACTATGGAACCATAGCTTCTCCACTGAATGTTATCTTCTCTCCCAAATTTCCTAAAAAGGTCAGATGGAATGAGGAGTGCACTCAAGCCTTTGAAGGCCTGAAGAAAGCCCTTTGTCAAGCTCATTCCTAAGAGCTCCTGACTACCACCAACCCTTCATTGTGCAATCTGATGCTTCAAATACAGGTATAGGTGCAGTCCTTAGTCAACTGGATGAGAAAGGTAGGGAACATCCCATTTGTTTCATCAGCACGATGTTAAAGGATCCTGAAACAAGGTGGGCAACAATAGAACGTGAATGTTTTGCTATTGTGTGGTCACTGAAGAAGTTTAGACCATACTTGTATGAATATACTTTCATTATTCAGACTGACCACCAACCCTTGAGATGACTGATGCAAATGAAAGGGGAAAACCCTAAACTACTAAGATGGTCAATCTGCCTTCAAGGGTTTGATTTTACCATTGAGCACAGAGCAGGAAGTCACCACCAAAATGGTGATGGTCTCTCTTGGATGTTTATAACCGACTAGAGGTAAGAGATCCATCCAGGAGTGGATTAAATCCTCCTGTCCCTTAGTCTGGGGGGCGAGTGTTAGGGAGAATTCTCATTTATGGCTAATTTTCCTCACCCAGTTAGTCCCTCAACAGCTTTGCTGGATTTCTGGGGTTTATTTTTTTCCACCTGGTAAGAGTGTGAGCCTTTTTCCCATTCTTATAGTGTATTTTTTGTTTGTGTTGTACTTTTTGTGCTCATGGGCTATGGAGTGTCACCAACTCCCTAGGCATCATATTTTTACTTGTGTGTCACACAACACCTTTAGTGCAGTGACACAGGGATGTCTTTTAGACTTCCCTTGTGAACTCCATTTCTGGGGATGACTACTGTCCCCCAGAAACATATAAAGTCACCATTTGCTTTACTAGTCTTTTACTATACAGATCCAGTACAACCCATCTTACAATGGAGTACTGAAGGGGAATATCTTTCCCCTGTCCTTCTGTAACTCAAGGGGCACTTTGTGTCCCCCTTCCCGACTCGACATGGCTGGTGGCAGTGGTAACTATAATTTTTACACAGATTCCAGTGTTAATGTTCTGGCTGTGGTGACAGACTCGAACATAAAACCTGCTACCCCCTATCGTTTTTATCTTGGGTCCTAGCGTGGTTTTTTGCCATTTCATGTTGGAAAGGTCCTTCTTGTTGTTTGCTTTTTGCGCCGAACCAGGTTTGCTTTCTTTGTTCGCCGTCCTTTGGCCGGCTTCTACACAGAAGACCTCCTTTGGCTTCTGGGTGTCTAGGTGGGCTGAATGTGAGGGAGGGGTTTAGTAACCCCCTGCACAGGGTCTCCTTGGAGACCCAAGTCGCACTCTGTGTCAGTGTCCGGGCCGGACAACCCCCCTGCTGTGTGATTGACAGCCAGGCTGTGTGAATGGGGGATTTTGGTATAAAAGGCAGGACTCTTGGGCTGGAAGTCAGAGTCGCCACTGGAATTACAAGAACCAAAGAGAAATGGAGAAGAAGACGACTGCTGCAGTCCTGAGCCATCTACCCTTCAACGACAGAGAAGATCCAGACCAGAGTCTTCTTCCCTTGAGCCTGGTGGGATCAACAAGCTCACCTTCAACAGCCAGAGGGCCTCATCACGAATTTGGCGGTAACCCTTAAATGTGGCGGTAGCGCTATTACCACCGCATTTAAGGGTCTGCCAGATCATGGCCTTGGCAGATTTTCCCCAGCTCTGAGCTGGGGGGAAATCTGCGAAAATTTGCCGATTTCTGGCACTATTACCGCTGGCGGGAAATCCGCTGGTGGTAATAGTACACATTTTCCCCATTGGGCCCAATGGGGAATGAGGAATTCCCGAATCGGCCCAATGGGAATGGGCACTAACTGTTCCGCCAAACCCGTGATCCGGCGCTAATAGCGCCGGCGTTACCGCCCAACTCGTGATGAGGCCCAGAGAATTCTCTTCTGGGTCGAAATCGCTGCACAGAGTTGTAGTGGTCCAGATAGCCATCAGAAGAGCCCTCTCCTGTTTTTAAGGAGTGCACCTTTTATTCATTGTTGCTTTGCTGCTGCTGGCTTCATCCCTGGGTAGTGCAGATCGCTCCAGACATCCTCCTTCTTGTCCCCACGACTGAAGCTTCAGGAACCGTGAGTCTGCAGGAACTACCATGAACAACTGCCGTAGCACCAGCTTTCTTCATCCGAATAAGGTACTTTGTCCATTTGGTCGTTCTCTCCGTCCGACCTTGAGGAATCGCAGTGAACCCTTTTCCTTTCCGAAGGCTTGTCCTTTCTTCATTCCGTATTATAACCTTTGCTTCCCTTTGACAATATGCAGTACTCCTAGCAAACTTTAATCATGAACTGTTCTAACCGTGTGATCCTCGACAACAGAGCCCCTGCTCCATTTGACACTGGCGCAGGCCTATTGACTTTTATCTGCCTCTTAGAAAGCATCCTCTGATTCTATTGCCTTTGCCAAAAGTATTGCCTATGATTTTTATCCACTATTCCCTTGTGCTAAGTGTGTTTGACTTCGGGTGTATTTCTTCTTGTGGGTACGCTTTATTTTCATAAGACCGAATGGTCATTAATGTCAAAAAGTGATTGCGTATTAACCCACGGTAACGTCTTTGTTTCGAAACGCCGGTCTGTTAAATTCTAATGTACTTACCTTGAATTGACCTGCACAAGAGGAATTTATTGTGTGTAGTATATTTAGAGTGTGGTTTTATTTAATAGAAGTGAAGTGTTTTGTGAACAGATGGTTTAAAAATAAATGTACTTATATATGTATGTTTTTTTTTTTTTTAGAATTTTATTTTTGTTGGCGGAGGCATGTGGCAAGCACAAACATCAGGGCAGACATATACATTCGGAATGCACATAAAATAGCAGCATGACTTCAGAAGCATCATAAAACAGATAAGGGACCCTTAGGAAGAGAAAGGAAAAGAAAAGCATAATGTGCCATTTCACATGAACATTACTTTACAGCACCACAGATGAGCCACTCTCCGACATGTCCTCCACCCGGGTGTTGAGGTAACTGTTAAATGCAGTTGAAATGTTCTCTGGGCATGAGTGAGTAGGAAGCATACCGAGATACTCCTCCTCACAATTCCGGGACCAGGGAAGTAGGTTCACCCAATTCTGGAATATGGGGGGGAGAGGAGTTCTTCCAATTTTGGAGTATGCACTTCCTAGCCACAATACAGCTTACATTTAGAAATTTGACCATGCATCCAGTATACTTGACTTTCCACACCCCAAATAGCACATCCAGGGGGTCAGGGTCAACAACACTTTCAGTGATCTCCGACAATGTCGCTAGTATTCTCTCCCAGAATTCCCCCAGCTTATGGCATGTCCAAAACATATGTAGGTGACCCGCTTTCTCCATATTGCAACAAGGACAGGAATGTGAGCCAGTATCAGTGAACTTGGAAATCCTGAGGGGGGTGTCATACAGTCTATTCAATAGTTTAAACTGCATAGCGCGATACCAGAAATTGAGAGAGACTCTGTTGGTATGTGAGCACATTTTCGCCCATAAGTGGTCAGGGATCTCTAAACCCAATTCCCCCTACCATTCATCCCGGACCCTGGAGGACTGAGCTGGGGTGCTTGCTAGTAGTACCTTGTATAATGAGGAGACGACACCGCGGGTACCTCCTGAATTAGCAATGTATGAAACCCCTGGTGAATCGGGGGGCTCATCCGGGAAGTCGGGCCATGCAGCACGGAAGGTCGCGCCGAGCCTGTAGTATTGCAGCAACTCCAGTGCCGACCCGGAGTGGCCCGGCCTCCATGTCTGTGGTGTGATAAACTGCCCGCCGGGATAAAAGGCCGTTAGTGCCCGGTATCCTAGAGCACTCCAGTGTTGCGAAAGGGCAGCATCATGTCTAGGCTCCAGCCCAGGAAATCCCCATAGGGGGAGCCACTTGTAATAGGGGGAACGGATCTGCTGTCAACTCAAACAGGCGGCCCCATGCCTGCACCGTAGTGCCGACTGGGTCTATGGGGGAATCTGGTGTATACTGCCAGTGCAATATAAGTGACATTACATTAACCCCACCTGCTGCAAGAGTTTCCAGCTTGACATGTGGGCGGGAGGGGGTGCCAGGATACCAATGGGAGGGCAGGCGAAGCCGCATCGAGGCGAAGGCCAGAGGACAAGGCCAACGCCTCTCTCTGCAGCTCTGCTGCGAGAGCCAACCCCAGGATCCCACAGGCCCCACTTCTCTACTATGGAGCTCGCCCCCCCTGGTGCCGCCATTAAGGCACATGCGGCCCCGACGTCCACACTCAGCTGCACGCCGAAGGAGCAGCGCCCCGCCCACTCACAGCGCCGCCGAATTCAAGCTGAAACTGAATCAGCTGTTCAGCCTGCCAGCCCCTCCTCTCCCGCTTTAAAGGAAGAGGAGGCAGACCGGCAGGCGAAGCCGCATCGAGGCGAAAGCCAGAGGACAAGGCCAACGCCGCTCTATGCAGCTCTCCGCTGCTCGAGGGCGCAGATGGCGCACCAAAACTCTGCCAAACTAGGTCAAGGTAAGGCCAACATCTTCTATGCCCCCTTGATTCACGCCTCATCTGCACGCCCTCCGCTGTACAACAGCAGGAATGCGCGCCTACGGTCCTGCACCCTGCCTACTAACCACATCAGCTATACCCCTACCGTGGGTTACCGCATCGCCAGGTTGGCCACAAGAAGCCAGCTGCCAGCACTCTGGTGCGCTCCCACAAAATGCGCCTTGGGCCCCAGGGTTGCCACGACATGACAGGTCTTCAGGGGTTGTACTTACAAACACTACCACTCCAATAACATTAACTCTCTATCTCTACTTCCGCCCCTCTGCCCCACTGTCCCACCGCTATCGCCCACACTGCCAATCTGGATTGTGTGCAGCCCAATGATGTTCATATGTTTACTGGTCCTATTGCTGGCGCCCCCATTGATTGTGTGCAGCCCAATGACGTTCACATGTTTACTGGTCCTATTGCTGGCGCCCCCATTGATTGTGTGCAGCCCAATGATGTTCATATGTTTACTGGTCCTATTGCTGGCGCCCCCATTGATTGTGGCCAGCCCAATGATGTTCATATGTTTACTGGTCCTATTGCTGGCGCCCCCATTGATTGTGGCCAGCCCAATGATGTTCATATGTTTACTGGTCCTATTGCTGGCGCCCCCATTGATTGTGGGCAGCCCAATGATGTTCATATGTTTACTGGTCCTATTGCTGGTGCCCCCATTGATTGTGGGCAGCCCAATGATGTTCATATGTTTACTGGTCCTATTGCTGGCGCCCCCATTGATTGTGTGCAGCTCAATGATACCTCTGTGCCCTCAGATTTTATCGTTGACACCCCCTTGACCACCCCACCTAGTTCCTCTGATCCTCCATCAGCTACCAGCCCACCCCTCCCCCAGCCTCCCTCCAACCGCACACTCATGTGCGCCCTGCTCAATGCCGTTCTGTACCAGCCCACGCCCTCCACATCAACGACCTGCTCATAAAAGACGAGCTAGACCTCCTCATCCTTACTGAGACATGGCTGAATGAAAGTTCAGGCCCAGCCCTATCACTGGCCATCCCCCCTGGTTACTCCATCTTCAGGAAAGACCGCACCTCTCAGAGAGGTGGAGGCGTCGCCCTCATCGCCAAAGACACCCTGTCCATCAGCGAAGTTGAAGGCATCCTTGACAGCAACAGTGACTACCTCCCTTTAAAATTAACGTCTCAGCCAACTGCACTATATCCATGCACATTGTCTACAGACCTCCAGGACCGTGCACCGACTTCCAGAACACCCGTATCACTGCACTGTCGCACAACATCAAAAAGACCTCACAGGTTCTACTCCTCGGTGACCTCAACTTAGGGCTGAACGACCCCAAAGACTCCCCTGCGAAACACCTCAAGAAGGCACTCTCCAACCTAGGCTTCACGCACTCCATCTCCCAGCCCACACACATCAAAGGATGCACCCTTGACTGGGTCAGCCATCACAATTGCATCCTTCTCATCAAGGACAACAACCCTATTCCTTGGTCCGACCACCACTAAATCCAATTCAACCTCGGAACTAACAAAGTGGCTCTTTCTCCGCCACCACCATGCCCTGCCACGTACGCCAGAAGCTCACGCCTTCTCACAGCTGAGAACCTGGCACCCCACCTCCTTAACCCAGCCCTTCAAACCCCCTCTTCGAACAACCCCGATACCTTAGCTAACACCTTTAAGGATGTCATCACGTCAGCTGTGGATGCTATTGCCCCCCTGACTCTCAAAAAAGCTAAAAAAGCCAAACATGCCAACTCTTGGTTCTCCAAAGAACTCCTTGACCAACGTGCGCAGAAGAGGATTGCACTATCCACATGGAAAGCAAACCCGTCTGAAGCCACTAAACAGAAGTTCAAAGCCATCTCCAAATCATACAAGACCAACATCACTCTGGCAAAAGCTGCTTCCTTTAACACCCGGATCGCTGACGCTAAATCAGGAACTAAGGAACTCTTCACCATTTTCAGGGAACTCGAAAAACCATCTGCCCCTCCCCCCCCCTCTATCATCAAAGATGACAAATGGTGTAATAGCATTCAATCTGCCATGCTAGAGAAGCTCAACACCCTCCAAAGTAAAATTTGTGGCCTCCAAAAAGCCCTCTCCGACATTTTAGCGAACATGCACGCTAAGCCACCCACCAAGACCACGCCCCCCCCGCTGTTCGAAATTCAAAAACATTACCGAGCAAGAGGTCATCACCCTGCTCAATTCCATTAAACCCTCCAATTGCAAAGGTGATGCCTGCCCCGCCAGCCTAGCCCCCTTCCTCACAACCTTTATCAACACATCCTTCCAATCAGGCCATGTCCCATCAGGACTTAAGGAAGCTTGGGTACGCCAACTTCTCAAGAAACCTTCACTCGACCCAACCGTTCCGGGGAACTACAGGCCCATCACGACTGTACTGTTCCTGCTCAAAATCTTGGACAAAGCAGTTTACCTGCAAGTCCAGAAGTTCTTAGAGGACAACCGTCTCCTCGGCCTATGGCAATCTGGGTTCCGCCCCCGCCATGGCACTGAAACGGCCCTCCTAGACCTTAAAAACCAAATGGACAATTTCAGAGATGCAGGCAAACCTGCCCTACTACTGCTCCTTGACCTTTCTGCAGCGTTCGATTTGGTTGACCACAATACTCTGTGTCACCACCTAGCCACCCAAGCCAATTTCTCCCCTAAAGCCTGCCAATGGATCACCTCCTTTCTCCAAGAAAGGGCCATGAAAGTCTTTTCTGAAGTTGCCGCCGCAACCCCCAGCCTCCTCACCTGTGGTGTCCCCCAGGGATACTGTATCGCACCCACTCTCTACAACCTCTTCACGAGGCCCCTGTTCAGCATCCTGGACTCCCTTGGTATCTCATATACCAACTATGCGGATGATACGCAGGTACTCATCCCACTCACGGGCGACTACCTATCAGACTCCAACACCCTCTCCTCTATCTACTCTACCATCCAATCTTGGATGGCGGAGAATTGGCTTTGCCTCAATGGTGAAAAAACCAAACTCCTCCTTATTGGCTCACCTTTCACTCTCGGCAATCTTGGAGAACAGTACGCCTCCTTCACCATTGATAATATTCCAATTAAGGTCTCAAACCATGTTAAGACACTCGGAGTCTACCTTGACTCCGACCTGTCGATGGACAGACAGGTCAATGCCATCACCACCTCCTCAGCCTACTACACCAAAGTCCTCAACGCAGCCAGGCCCTTCTTGGCCCGTCAAAGCTGCCTCACGATTGCCAGGGCTATCATCGGGTCAAGACTTGACTACTGTAACGCCCTTCTCATCGGGACTTCCAACAAAAACCTCGCCAAACTTCAGCTAGCCCAGAACAATGCTCTAAGGGCAGCCACCGGCACCGCAAGGAGAAACACATCTCCGAAATCAGAAGGCAAGTACACTGGCTCCCTGTTAAAGAAAGAATTGTCTTTAAAACTCTTGCCCTCACCCACAAATGCATTCACGAACTTGCCCCCCCACCTGACTAACAGAATTACCAGGCACTCTGCCACAAGACCGCTCAGATCCATCTACGCCAACACCATTGTTAGGCCTACCTCTCGGAAAGTGCGCGCTGGTGGCTCCAGTTTCCCCACCCTAGCAGCCACGCATTGGAACGCCCTGCCTCCTCACCTAAGACTCATTGAGTCCCACCTAGCCTTTCGTAAGGCTATCAAAACCAGACTCTTTGTGTGACTTAAATCTGTATCCTCCACTGCCTATATGCCTGCCAATTTGTAACTAAGAGCCTCTGGCACCCGCTTGTAATCTTAAATATGTGCATCCTCTGTAACTAAGAGCCTCTGGCACCCGTATGTAATCTTAAATCTGTGTATCCTCTGTAACAGCGCCTCCGTGCCTCTTGGGCTGCAAGTGCGCTTAACAAATGCAAATAAATAAATTAAATAAATAATACTGGGTCTGCGCTGCCAACCAATATAGTGTCAAGTCGGGGGCGGCAAATCCGCCTCTCTCATAGGGGAGGGCCATAGCCATCCATTTCTTGCGTACTGCGCCAGAATGCCACAAGAACTGCGCACACATTGTATGTATGACCCCCCAGGCCAGATGGGTATGTTACAGAACGTGTACAAAAACTTGGGGAGAAGTACCATCTTGATGAGAGAAAGCTTACACGCAAGTGACAATGGGAGAGAGCGCCAGCGTGCCAATTTGGTCTCAGCAAATTGTCGGCCAGGAGAGCTTCTTTAGTAAGAGATACGTGTACCCCCAGGTATCTGATCCCAGCGGGCGACCAATGGAGTGGATATTCAGTGGTTGGTTGTTGGGTAGTGCTAGTGAGTGGAAAGATCTCAGATTTGGTATAATTAATTGTAAATCCCGAGTAGGTGTCGATGCGAGTGATATCACGCAGTATTGGGTCCAGGTGGACAGAGGGATCCCTGACATATAATAATACATCGTCTACATAGTGGGATATAATCTCCGGAGCTTCTTTTAGTCGAATCCCCCTGTGCGAGTGACGCATTCTGATGTAGTCTGCCATGGGTTCAATTACTACGGCGAAAAGGATAGGGGAGAATGGGCAGCCCTGACGGGTTCCCCAGGAGAGCGGGATCAGAGCAGACGTCATGGAATTGACTCGTACCCTGGCCGTCTGGGAGGTGTACAACAATTTAATGTATTTAATCATATTAGTATACATATGAAAAATAATCAGGATGGAAGATCCTACAAGCGGTTGTGAGGTTCTGAATGTTTTTATATTTATTTCGAAACAACACAGAACATTTTTGGTGACTAAATAGTTACTTTACAGTACTTTCGATAAGCATGAAAGTTTGAGACAAAAAGGACCAGAGTGATTGTAAACAGTGGTAACACAGGGAAGTGTCAACCTCAGAGATATTGAGGTCAAAACTCCCCATGGAGGCACATTCACAAAATGAGGTAGGAATAACCTACAGTTGAAAGCGGTTGCGCCCAGGACTGAGAATGGTCCTAGGTGTGGTTCACACAAGGTGTACACAACAGTTTTTACAAAACATACACGAGAGGGGATGGTACAGTTGTGTCATAGGGGATCAACACAGTGTGTTTCGGCCATGCTGGCCTTCATCAGGAGGGACACCAGTTGCGGTGTAGTCCGTAGAATCTGCTGCTGCGATAGCAGTGAGATGCTGTGGACAATCCTCAAATGGTTGCTGGATTGCGGGTGCGAAATGCACTTAAAGAAAGCCGTAGGTTACTGATGGCCGGCGTCTCTCAGGGTCCCACAAGCTGGAAAGGGCCAGAGTGGGTCAACCGCGTCCTCCATGCGCCCCTTAAGAGCGTTCTCCAGAACCCCAATAATGCGCAGGTTATTCCTACGGGAGCGGGACTCAAAGTCATCAAATTTCGCCTTGACGCTCCTCATATCCCGTGACAGGGCAGCAATCACATCCTGAAGTGTGTGTATCTCATCTTCATTTGCGCCGATTCTATTTTCTGCCTCAGTAATTCTAGTGCCAGCTTGGTCAACTCGGGATTTAAGTGAGGTGACATTGGCGTTGATATCGTCCAATTTCTCATGGAAAGAGGCGAAATGTTTGGCCATACATTCAATTATCACAGTAAGGTTTGGGGCAATTGTGCCAGAGCGGGGTACTGCTTCAGGTTCTTCCTGGCTGGATGGAGAGCCTCCCGGCCCAGTCCTTGGCACAGCCCTGGCAAGCTTATCCATCGTACCCCCCTTATCAGAGCCTCGACAATGGCTAGGCATGTCTGGCGCAACCCCGGGCGCCGTGATGGCCCCACAGCACGGCGCCCGTGACGATATAGATGGTACAGGTGCAGTTCAGAATGGTAGTGTCAGTTTATACAAGCAGCTGCCGCAGGAGGGAGAACAGGGGTACCAGGAGGCACCAACAAAGTCCACAAGGGCCAGGAGGGCGAAGGCAGCAGCCAGCAATACCCAGAGTGAACTGAAGGGGAGTGTAATGCAATGGCCCACCCCAGCCCCGGACAGAAAGCACCATGTGAACTGATGTAGAAGAACTGAAGGCCAGAAGAAGAGGAGGGCAGGGGTAACCAGTACTGAGAACACTAAAATCACAGGGTCCACAGCACAGCCCCAGGGCAGAAAGACCACCATCTCCGTATGGGCGAGGGGGAACATCCAATCACAGATTTACTTAGATGGGCGGGGGCTGAAACACCAGGTGGGCAGGAGGGGGCACATGCAGCTCAGTTGTGACACAGCTCCATGTCTGGGCACCTTTTAAAAGGATCTTGGGCCACACGGCGTGGATCACTTTAGAAGCAAATATGAGGCCATCAGGGGGTTGGATATGTGAACCAGTGGTGTTAAAGCCAGCCCCCCCCACTCCTCACCTGGCCCACGAGCACTCCAACACGGTCCCGCGATGTGCAGCTCCAGAGACATCCGCCGTGCTTCTGCTTCATGGCCCAAGCATAATCCTGGGCCAGACCAGCCCTGCAGCGCCCGGTTGAGGCAGCGGCGATCTCCACCCGGGAAGCTTCCCCAGGTGCAGCCCCCCCTCCGAGCAGGGACAGGCGCACCACCCGGAGCAGCAGAGGGAGAGTGCCCCTGTAACGCTTACCTGATATCCACGGGGACGCCACTCAGCCGGTCCGGACTTCCGACCACTTCGAACCCTTCCCTGGACTTGCTCAACCAAGCACTGGGCCTGAAACACAGTATTACCAGGGTCAATTCCCTATTGGTCTTGCTTGTCTGGCCCCCCTTTTCTTCCCTGGGACCCAACCTTCCACTGGACCTCTCCTCACTTTCTTTTTTTGATGTGGGGCGCTCTCCGTCCTACCTTCGATGCAGGGGTGCGTTGGGTGATGCGGGCTGGAGGGTGCCTAGTTGCTTCACTGGCACGGGCCCGGCGGACGGGGCTTGCTGCGGCTTCAGCCCGACCGATAATTGGAATGAGTCTTACAAAAGTTCTGATGGCTCTAGTCCCTTTATTACTGTGTCTTTCTTTCCTTAGGTGATGAAGGTCTTCAGGATGGTGATGCGCTGCTGAAGTAAGTAGGAATGTGGAGCATGATGCTTATTGGCTTCCTTAGCACTAACCAATGTTCGTCTTTTCCGTGTCCTTTTAGGTGCCGCAGTAACCCAGCATGGAAGCGAGCTGAGGAGATGAGCTGCGGTGAGAAAGCGCGATGTGCGGCGCCTCTTAAATGTTTGCGCTAACCAGATGTGTCTTTTCCCCTTTTTCAGATTGGCGGGATGCTCTGGAGCAGAAGTTGTCTGATCGACGGGAGTTCAGGTAAGGATTAAACTCTATTTGCAAATTCGAGAGAGCTAAGTATTGCAGAATGCTTACTAACGTCTTTTCTTCTATTCTTCTCCCCTTTGGTAGGGTGCGGCGTGCCGAGATGGAGATGACTCTGCCGTAGGAATCCGCAAGACTGGGAAGAGCTGGACAGAAGTTGGATGCTCTTCGAGGTGAGTATTGGCAATGAAGTTCTAATTCAAGCAGGTGCGCTGGCGCTGAAGAAAGAAGTGGGCCTCTTCAGGAGATCCGAGCACGGTGAGTGTCACACTGCAGATGCAA
This sequence comes from Ambystoma mexicanum, assembly GCF_040938575.1. Classification (NCBI taxonomy): domain Eukaryota; kingdom Metazoa; phylum Chordata; class Amphibia; order Caudata; family Ambystomatidae; genus Ambystoma; species Ambystoma mexicanum. The sequence goes on along the minus strand of NC_090932.1, from coordinate 1,169,743,041 downwards.
AGAAACGCAAAGCATGTTTCTCAGGCCGGGTGTGGTTTAAATAGTCTGTAGGTATCCCAGGTATCCCTGGGCTGAGCCACACCCGAAAGACTAGACCGCTCATCCAGTTCAAGGAACTGAATTACATGGGGGCATCCATTGCCCCATAATACATTGCAAGTCCAATACTAAGTGGATCTCAGGACTGTTTGTGAGCTTGGTGCCAAAGGCGCCAAGTCTGAGTCCAAGTAGGTGTCTGGGGAGATGGAGAGGCCCTTAGGTGGCTGTGACCTGGCTCCAGCCTGATATGCCGGGGGGCTGGGGGCAGGAATCGTGACAGCACTCCCCCCCAAGGCCCCTCTCAAGGTGGCTTTCCCCTAAGGTCCCGGCTTGTTTGGGTGGTTTTGGTGGAACCTCCTAAGCAGACGAGGTGCGTGGATGTTATTCACAGGGTTGCCATGTTCTGTCCTGGGGACCGTACCCTTTCCAGTCCACTAGATAGTATAGATTGGATCTGACATACTTGGATGTCCTTGACCTCGGATTCTGGCTCTCCTGCGATCTCTGTTGGCTTCAGTGCTGGTGTCACACAGGTCCCAGTTTGAACAAGCTTTAAGAGAGACACGTGGAACACAGGATGAATTAGCATATTCATATTAGCTGGTAAGGCTAGTTTGACAGCTACTGGATTTATCACGGAGGTGATAGTGTATGGGCCTAGGTATCTTGGACGGAAGGTTCGGGTCCCTTTAATGGGTACATGCTTGGATGCCAGCCAGACTTTGCCTCCCACTTGGTAGTTAGGGGCTTTGATTCGGTGTTGGTCTGCAAATTTCTTCTGATGATCCTTAGCTCGGAGTAGGTGTTCTGCTGCCCTTTTGAAGGTTTGTGAAATGGTTGTATGTAAGATTTTAATTGCTGGCATTTCTAAGGTCGTAGGGGTGTCCAACTCGGAAGTGTGTGGGTGTCGACCATATATGGTATAGAAGGGTGTTTGCCCAGTACTGGTGTGTAGGGAGTTGTTATAGGCATATTCAGCAATCCATAATATATCTGACCAGCTCTCCTCAGCTTGATGGAGCATACAGCGTAGATACTGTTTGAGCGTCTGATTCGTTCGCTCAGTTTGACCATCCGTTTGGGGATGGTGACTGGTGGATAGTCGGATGTCAATGTGAGCCAAAGAGCAGCACTTCCTCCAGAAATTGGACACGTACTGAGTACCACGATCCAAAACCAGTACCGAGGGGAAACCATGGAGCGTACAATGCATGCCAGAAATACTTTTGCTAGAGTGGAAGCGTTTGGGAGCCCCTTTAGAGGGATGAAGTGTGCCATTTTTTAAAACAGGTCCACAACTACTAGAATGGTGTTGAATCCCTGACTGGATGGTAGGTCAGTAATAAAGTCGAGGGATAACGTGTGCCAGGGTGCTGGTGGTGTATCCAACGGTTGCAAGCGTCCTGCCAGTTTCTGTTGGATGATTTGTTTTGAGCGCATACTCCACAAGAACGGATAAATTGAACAATGTCTTTACGCCATGTGGGCCACCAATAATTCCGTTTTACTTTGGCTAAAGTTTTAGCGATCCCGGGGTGGCCTACGATTAAGGAATCATGATAGCTGGATATGACTTGTTCTTGTAGTTCCTGATTTGGTAAGAACAAGCGGTTTCTGAAGTAGGGCAACTGGTCCCTTATCGTGTAATGTTCCCCTTGTGTGCACCACTCTTGTGATTGCTTAGGACCCATCAAGTTTGGGATTTTTTCATGCAGTTCTTTCTGAGTGATGGTTGCGGTAATTCCCAGGAGTTTATCACATGGGATAATAGGTATCGGGTCCGGTGGTTTGTAGTCCTGCTCTTCAATACCCATACGGGAAAGGGCATCGGCCTTCCCGTTTTTGACTCCAGGTCAAAATGTAATCACGTAGTCATATTCAGCGAAGAATAGGGCCCAACGTAACTGTTGTGAAGATTGCGCTTATGCAGTTTTTTAGATACTGGAGATTTTGGTGATCTATTATGACAGTGATGGTGTGTCTTGCACCCAGAAGGTAATGGCGCCAGACCTTAAAGGCAGACTTGATGGCTAAGAGCGCTTTATCTGTGATGGTGTAATTGAGCTCGGGGGGTGTAAATTTACGTGACCAGAAGGCAACGAGGTGTAACTGACCCGTTTCAGGATCCTTTTGCGAGAGGACGGCTCCCATGGCCATGTTTGATGCGTCCGTTTCCACCACGTAAGGGAGTTCTGGGCGAGGATGGCATAGAATTGGGGCCGAAGTGAATCAAGCCGTAAGTTCCTGGAAAGCTCTTTCTGCTTCCTCTGTCCATTGAAATGTTTTATTGCTCTTTTTTAGTAACAATGTGATGGGATGTACTATCTGTGAGAATTCCGGTATGAACCGGCGGTAGAAGTTTGCGAAACCTAACATGCTCTGTACTCCCTTGAACGAGTTTGGTGATGGCCAGTTTAGAATCGCATCTACCTTGTGTACATCCATACGGATACCCTTCGGACTAAGAATGAAACCAAGGAAATCCACCTCGAAAACATGGAATGAACACTTTTCAAGCTTGGCATAAAGCTGATGCTAGCAGAGTTTTACCAGTATGGATCGAACGTGTTTGACGTGGTCTTGTTTTGATGCGAAGTACACTAGGATGTCGTCAATGTATACTAAAGCACAGACATCAATTAATTCCCTTAAAACATCGTTCATGAAATATTGAAATGCAGCTGGCGCATTGCAAAGGACAAAGGGCATTACTTGATATTCATACAGGCCATACTTGGTACGAAAGGCAGTTTTCCATTTGTCGCCCTTTTTAACTCGGACAAGGTGATATGCTCCTCTTAGATCTGGTTTTGTGTAGATTTGGGCGTCTTTGACTTGGTCAAGCAGTTCAGGAATCAATGGCAGGGGGTAGCGGTTTTTGACAGTAATCTGGTTCAATGCGCGATAGTCGATGCACGTTCTTAGGTCCCCTTCCTTTTTCGGTATGAAGACCAGAGGACTGGCTGCCGGTGACTTCGAGGGACGGATGAACCCGTTTGCCAGGTATTGGTTGAGATAGGACTTCAGGTGCTGGTTTTCTGGTTCTGTGAGTGCGTAGATTCATCCACAAGGGATCTGGGTGCCGGGTATCAGGTCAATCTGGCAATCGTATGGTCTGTGTGGAGGTAGGGTATTAGCTTGTTCCTTCTGAAACACGTCTTGAAAACCCTGGTACTCTCTTGGTAGGGTCCAGGCCGCCACTGTTCCCAGCGTAGAGGTTCTGGCATCGATTGATTGTTTCTCTTAATGATAACACATTTGAGCACAGGTCTCGGAGAAGGCCAGCTCCTTTGCTCGCCAATCTATTCCAGGATTATGAGCTACCAACCAGGGCATCCCTAAGATCAGTCGAAACTGAGGTGCCTTGATGAGGTCAAAAGCGATAGATTCTTGATGCCCATCCTGGCACAGAAGAGTTAATGTTGCAGTGCATTGGGATACTGGACCAGAGGCTATTTCCGTGCCAACGACTGTGGTTACAGTGTCTGTGGTTAACTTTGGACGTAAAGGAAGTCCCATCTTTGCAGCGAGATCTTGGTCTATGTAATTCCCAACAGCTCCACTGTCTATGTACACTCTTGCTGCGTGCATCTGCGATGGTTGTTGGTGATCGATCAGGATCAGAGGTAGTGCAAAATGGGAGGTCTGTAGTTCACTTTCATCTCTCGACAAGTGGACCCCTACACTTGCCTGGCTGGGCAGTTTTCCGACTCTTTGGTGGGGTCTTCCTTGTCCGTAGCTCCTACTATCCTTCTCGGTGGCTTCACTGGGCACTCCTTTAGAAAGTGACCCGATTTTTCACAGTACAAACATAATTGCTGTTGCCTCCTCCTATCTCTTTCCGCCTTAGTCAAGGGTGACCTGACACCTCCAATCTGCATTGGTTCCCCTGAGCCTTCTGTTGATCGAGAAACATTGTCCCTTGAACGCACATAAATAGGGCGAGAGTCGGGTCTGATCCGATCTGCTCTTCGGTCTTGCAATCTTTGATCTAGCTGAACCTCCAGGTTAATACATTCTGCACAGTCTTGAGGGGGGTCCACTACTTGTGCGAGGACATCCTTTAGCTCTCCCCGCAGACCCCTATGAAATAACGTGGTTCTCTTCTCTGCAGGCCATTCAGCTTCAACCACAAGTCTATTGAACGTGGCGATGTATGTCAATAGGTCTTGGTTCCCTTGACGAAGGGATAGAAGTTCGTTGTCTAGAGCCTGTCCATGAGTACGATGGGCAAAACGTTTTTCCATTTCCTATGGAAAACCCCTGAAATCACGTAACAAGGATCGTCTTGAGTCACAAATGGTACTGACCAGTCAGCAGCACTTCCGCTCAAATAAGACAGCACAAATGCGACCCGTGATTGGTCATTTGGAAAGGCCCCGGGACTGCAAAGGAAGTGCAGACGGCACTGGTTCATAAAAGTGGCATGTTTCTTACGATCCCCAGTGAATCGCTCTGGTGGCGCCAAGGGAACTGCCCCAGGAAGGGTTATCTGAACAGGGCTGGCTGATGGTACTGGCATTGTAGGCACGTTTCCCGGCAATGGTGCATGTCCCGCTTGCGACTGGAGAAGTTGTCTGCTTAGGTCATCTGTTCGTTCCTTAGCAACTATCAACTCCCACCTCAGGATGTTGGTCTCCTGGCGGGCTGCGTGTACTTCGGAGCGTAACTGTCCCAACATTTGGGCTAACTTGTCGGTTTCTGATGTTTCCATGACGCCCAGGTGGATTTTTGGTGTGAGGCTTTGCGTTCTGTAAAGCTCACCAGATATCCACGGGGACGCCATTCAGCCGGTCTGGACTTCCGACCACTTCGAACCCTTCCCTGGACTTGCTCAACCAAGCACTGGGCCTCAAACACAGTATTATCAGGGTCAATTCCCTATTGGTCTTGCTTGTCTGGCCCCCCTTTTCTTCCCTGGGTCCCAACCTTCCCCCGGACCTCTCCTCACCTTGTTTTTTTGATGTGGGGCGCTCTCCGTCCTGCCTTCGATGCAGGGGTGCGTTGGGTGATGCGGGCTGGACGTGCCTAGTTGCTTCAATGGCACAGGCCCGGCAGACGGGGCTTGCTGCGGCTTCAGCTCGACCGGTAATTGGAATGAGTCTTACAAAAGTTCTTATGGCTCTAATCCCTTTAATACTGTGTCTTTCTTTCCTTAGGTGATGAAGGTCTTGAGGATGGTGATGCGCTGCTGAAGTAAGTAGGAATGCGGAGCGTGATGCTTATTGGCTTCCTTAGCACTAACCAATGTCCGTCTTTTCCGTGTCCTTTTAGGTGCCGCAGTAACCCAGCATGGAAGCGAGCTCAGGAGATGAGCTGCGGTGAGAAAGCGCGATGTGCGGCGCCTCTTAAATGTTTTGCGCTAACCTGATGTGTCTTTTCCCCTTTTTCAGATTGGCGGGATGCTCCGGAGCAGAAGTTGTCCGATCGACGGGAGTTCAGGTAAGGATTAAACTCTATTTGCAAATTCGAGAGAGCTAAGTATTGCAGAATGGTTACTAACATCTTTTCTTCTATTCTTCTCCCCTTTGGTAGGGTGCGGCGTGCCGAGATGGAGATGACTCTGCCGTAGGAATCCACAAGACTGGGAAGAGCTGGACAGAAGTTGGATGCTCTTCAAGGTGAGTATTGGCAACAAATTCTTATTCTTGCAGGTGCGCTGGTGCTGAAGAAATAAGTGGGCCTCTTCAGGAGATCCGAGCACGGTGAGTGTCGTGCTGCAGATGCAGAGAAACGCAAAGCATGTTTCTCAGGCCGGGTGTGGTTTAAATAGTCTGTAGGTATCCCAGGTATCCCTGGGCTGAGTCATACCCGAAAGACTAGACCGCTCATCCAGTTCAAGGAACTGAATTACATGGGGGCATCCATTGCCTCATAATACATTGCAAGTCCAATACTAAGTGGATCTCAGGACTGTGTGTGAGCTTGGTGTCAAAGACGCCAAGTCTGAGGCCAAGTAGGTGTCTGGGGAGATGGAGAGGCCCTTAGGGGCCGACTGGGTGGCCGTGACCTGGCTCCAGCCTGATATGCTGGGGGCTGGGGGCAGGAATCGTGACAGCCCCCCACGCCCAGACTCTGCAGCGAGGCTACCAGCACTGGCCTGGGGCCAAAGCGCAGCACAACGGGCGGCTGCCGCCCCCACCAAAATGGGCGCAGCCACTCCAGAAGGCCACAAACAGGGGGCTCAGGGGTCCCAAACCTCAGATGCTCCACCGGCGGCAATAGCAGCCCCCACGGCCGCAGGAGGACAGCGCAGGAGGCATGGGGCAGGCCAGAGCAGGGCGCCACAAGCACCACCAGGCCGCAGCTTCAGTCAAGGTAAAGTGGTCTCCAGGGCTCAAGTTTGTGAAAAAAACCCACCAGTATGTGTGCAGGAAGGCACCAGCTGTAAGCCCATGCAGCTTCAAGCGATGGCAGCGCTATATACCGCAGATGGTAACGGATTTTAGTCAGGACCACACGGAGCTCAGGAACTAAGCAGCCATCTTAGGACTGCCCAACAGCGCCCCCCTAATGTACTTATATTTTTTAACCAGAAACCTTGAGTCAGTGTTTGTTTGAGTCACAGTAATTGTAGTCCTTTGTGTAATCTCTATTACTGCTCATTTGCTCTTGAGATAAGTCTGGCTGCTCAGCCATCACTACCACTTTACTGTGTAGTACAGGCTTGTACCAAAGGTGAAATTGTACTATCACTTGTAGTCTTAATTGTATGTAGTGTTCCCTAAGGTTACTGCATATGATTCTGCCTAACACACCCCAGTCCCCTTTTCCGCGCCGACGGGAACGGGCCAAATTCACCAGCGCTCCTGGGTTTGGCTTCGGCCATGTAATTCCACGCGCGGATACTTCTTCTCTTTGTCTTTTTTGTCTTTTCTATCATTTAGGTACTCTGTCCTCAGGCGTCACGCCCCTCCCCGGTGCCTGTCGACTTCTATAGGATTCAGCAGGTGTCCATCCTGCAACGGGCCCTTCCCAACTTAAGTCCCCACGCCCTTGGCCGAGACCACAGTTGGCAATCATGTTCGGCATGTGACTCGCTGTCCTTGAAGGCACTGAACAACAGGCTAGCCACGTGGAGGGAGCTCTTCCAGAAGTCACCTCCAGAGGATCTCAAGAACTTTGTGAAGCATCGCCCCAGGTCCAAGGTTCGGCCTATATTTTCCAGCGCACCCCGCAAGGGAAACTCCTTCCCAGGGACACTCCAGCGCGGGAGGGTCCGGCCATGTCCTTCCACCGGCACATGCACTGAGGCTGCTACAGCTACCGGCCCTTGGGCCGAGGGGTCCTCAGATCCTCCCGGACACAGTGTCGAGGGACTGGAAGGTTCTTGTACCGTGCTTAGACCCGAGTTGCTCTGCTCTTTTACTGGCACAATGGCTGAGGGGCTATGCCCTCGCACCGGCAATAAGTCTGAGGGGACACCTAAACCTAGCTCTACCGTCCTCCGGGTCGAGGTTGTCACACCTACCGGGCCGAGACCTGAGGAGCAGGGTAGGCCCGGTGATCCACATGCCGGACCCAGCGGGTCGGACATCACATCGCAGGCACGTGGCAGACAGCCCGACAAAATTTCTTGGAGGCCTATGGCAAGAAGATCTACTCCAACGCCTCCTTGCACCTGCGTCAGGCTAACGCAGATGCCATGCTGGCTGCCGCCAACCAACGGTTATGGTGGGAAATCGTGAACTTCCTACCGGAACTCCCCTCCCAATGCCAATCACACTTCAAGGCGGGGCTAGCGGAGGCCAAGCTTGTGGCGCATGACCTCATGTAATCCACAGTAGCGCATATCGATACCTCAGGCCATGCCATCTGTATTGGGACGGACATGAGGCGCACAGCTTGGTTTCGGGCGACGAAATTCAACCTGGACGTCCAGGAGCGCATCCTAAATCTACCGTTCGAGGGGGGGGACCTCTTCCACTCCTCTACAGATTAAGAGCTGGACAAAAAGAAGAACAGCTCACAAACGGCAAAATCCTTGTCCATTCTTACAAAGACCATGCCCAAATCTTACACCCAATCTCAGCAGCGCTCAGAGAAGGGCCGTACATATGGAGGGTTCCTCGGCTTCCAGGGACGCAGATCCAGGCAGCCGGACCGCTCACCGTCTCAGAGCTGGCGAAAACAACAAAAAGGGAGTGGGGGTAAAGGCTTTTTCCAGTTCCCCTCCTCAGCCTCATCCTCCGAGGGAAAGAAGGCATGACACGCCCTTTCGGATCCACGTGTCTCTGGTGGGGGGCAGGCTTGCTCTCCATGCACATTTCTGGCGCCAGAATTTCGCTGACCCCTGGATTCTCTCCGTAGGATCCACGGGGTACCGCCTACCCATCCCAGCCTATCCACATTCCTCCCCTCCACTCCCACAGGTTGGGACAGCAACTCTTTTGTCGGAGATCCGGTCGCTCGTAGAGAGCCAGGCAGTGGAGGAGGTTCCAGCCTCCCAGCAAGGCTTTGGCTATTTTCACCATTCAGAAGAAGAACCAGGCAGGCCTGAGAATTGTGCTGGACCTTTCCGTCCTCAACCTCTCCTTACCCCTGCAAAAATTCAAGATGGTTACACCATCTTTTATAGCAGAGACATTTGGACAAGGGAGACTGGATATGCTCCCTAGACCTGAAGGACGCGTACTTACACGTCCCAAATTGGCAGCCCCATCGTTCTTTCCTACGGTTCAGAATCATGAGCTACCACTTCCAATACAAGGTCCTTCCGTTTGGCCTCAACTCGGCCCCCAGGGTCTTTACCAGGCTCATGAACACTGTAGTGGCCCTCCTCAGAGCGCAGGGCCTCCACATCTACCCATACCTCGACGACTGGCTTTTCGGGGCTACATCGCCAGAGGCGATTCACCACTCGTCCCATGCCCTTATGAACGCACTGCACAACCTGGGCTTCTCGCTCAACCTCAAGCAGTCACAGCTGCTCCCTACGGAGACTCTGACATTCCTGGGACTCATTTGGGACACATGCTCCAAGAGGGTTTTCCCGTCGGAAGACAAGATCTCGGCCATCAAGAGGGCCACCACCCACTTCCTCAGCAGAGAAGTGACCTCGGCATGGTGGTACCAACATCTCCTGGGTCTACTAGCGGCAGTTCTGTTAGCCGTCCCGCATACAAGACTAAGGATGAGAATGATTCAGCTGCACCTCGCGGCCTCATGGAATCAGGAGCAGGGCTCGCAATCCGAGATGATCAACGTTCCTCCATTTCTCCACCCGGACCTAACTTGGTGGTCTATGGACTGCAACCTACGGACGGGCAAGCCCTTTCGACCACCCGCTCCGCAGGCCACCGTCACCACAGAGCTCCTCATTCTCTCGGAGGTGCCACCTATACACCTTCCAATGGGACCAGCACATCTTCTGGCACAGCAGGGGGGCAGAATCGTCCACCCCGCACCATGGAAACAAGCCCTCACAGCGTGGTACCTGAGCGGGTAACGCTTTGGCACCTTACCCTCTCACAGGCCAAACTGGAGATCCTACAGGGCGCCAGGAGCAAAGCCACCAGTGCCCAGTACAAAAGCAAATGGACCAGGTTCTGCCACTGGGCAGACTCCAAGGGAATTGACCCCTTGGCTTGCAATTTGGACGACGTGCTCTCCTTTTCAGCGCACCTCGCTCATTCGGGAGTACAGGTCGACACCTGTCGTACATACCTTGCAGCCATTGGGACTTACAGGAACTCGTAGGAGGGCATTTTTTCCTCCTCCAACCCTATCATCAAGAAACATCTGACGGGTATCGCTAGGCTCTACCCGCCCGTCAAGAGACCCTATCCTGTGTGGGACCTTAATATAGTCTTGGGCGCCCCGGCACACAAACCATTCAAGCCAATGGTGTCCATGGACATTAGGCTGGTCACCATCAAGACGGTCTTACTAGTCGGTCTTACCTCGGCTCACAGAGTCCGCGAGATTCAGGCACTGGTCGCCTCTGAACCTTATACCATTTTTCACAAGGACAAGGTAGTCATGCGGACGCACCCGGCATTTCTGCCCAAGGTTCCATCAGCATTTCACTTGAACGAGGAAATAGTCCTTCCTACGTTCTTTCCCAATCCCAAGGATGAAGCACAGAGAGTGCTGCACTGCCTGAATGTCAGGCGTGCCCTAAAATTTCTACTTGGACAGGACCAAGGGCTTCCGCAAGTCAGACGCCCTGTTCATCACGTTTGATGGCTCGAGGCCAGGCTATCAGGCCTCGAAGGCTTCCATGTCCCACTGGATGATCTCTGCCATCAAAGAAGCGTATGAGGGTCAGCACAAGCCACTTCCGGCCAACATGCATGCCCACAAAGTCAGGGCCAAGGCAACGGCCATTGCATTCCAACGCCACGTCCCATGGCAAGTCATAAGCAGGGCGGCCACTTGGGCCTCTACCTCGGCTTTCTGCAAGCACTACTGTTTGGATACTGGCTGTAGATCTGATGCTGCTTTCGGACAGGTGGTTCTCAGGAACCTATTTGCTTAAGGAGGGTCTCCTCTCCACCCTGGGCTACAACCACTTGTAATCGCCCATACAGTATGGAGGAAAGGGGACGGGACGTAAGAGTAATTATATGTTACTCACTGTAGTGACTAACGTACTCTTAGTCCATAGTCCCCTTTCCTCCATACGTCCCACCAACCTCCCCCCTAATAATACTGGTGTCATTAGGCAATGTTAAATCTATTGTCAACGTGTCAATGGGGACTGAGGTGTGGCGCCAGAGGGCGGAGTCAGGGCAGTGCATGCTCCCTGGGCCGCGCCCCAGCGCACCACTAAATTTAAAGGGGAAGAAGGTTTTTTTCTAGTGAAAAAGGTTCTGTCTCCCGCCCTTTGGAATGCACACCGCTATACAATATGGAGGAAAGAGGACTATGGACTAAGAGTATGTTAGTCACTACGGTGAGTAACTTATAATTTTCTGCACTTTGTAGCGCCGAGACTGTGTGTCTCTCTGTGGTGCGGGGGAGAGGGGAGCTGAACCTAGGGGGTGGGCTGCTGCCCCTCTCCTGTGGACTGCTGCCATGGGGCAGCAGTTACCTGGCCTCGCCTGGGGCTGCCCGGCAGCATTGTCCATAACTGCTGGACCAATATGCAGGCAACTTACATTTGTTGTGTTGGGATGTGTGTGTGATGTCTCACTGACCCTTGCCTTCCCCATGAATTATTACACCACAACATTTGGTCAAGTGTTGGCAATAGAAAGGCTGTAGGTTTTTTATTGTTACAGATATGGTAATGGGAACATAACAATAATCACATATTGTAATAATATACTACTTTTGGGCACTTGGTCCTGAGGTTACCCCCTCTGGCCCGTGCCGCCACACAGAGGCAGGTTTTCGGCTGGCTGTGTTCCCCCAAAAGTTAGGTTATTTGCAGCCTCGGGTAGCTAAAGTAGTGGAGATTTCTCTGTAAAATTGTTCCATGCCGTGCCCTGATAGGGGGGTGCCATCTTTGTGAAACAGATCGGGGTCGCCTAGTTTATGGACGGGTGTTTTATGAAACCCAGGCCCCTGGCTATTACAAAAGTTTTCCAGACCTCTGTTCAGTTTTCTCCTGGAGTTGTCTACAGATTTGTAATAGGTGGCCCCCTGCCATATTTTTCTAGGCAGTATTGCTGAAAAATAAATTTCGCTGTCCCTCCAGTTGTGTTGAAATGCCTGATAGTGAGGCGCATATTTCTTCATATACATTTTTTCTCCCCATGCTTACCAAATCATTGCCCCCCAAACGGATTATCAGAAATTCCGGCGGGTCTCTGTATGCGACTAGGTCGGCTAGTTTGTCATGAATGTCTGTCCAGTGGAGGCCTCTGTAGCCCCAACAGGATGGAATAGTATTCCTAAAAGCTGGGTCTTCTTTGGTTTCTTCGGCCCACCGCCCTGTCCTGAATACGAACTAGTGCCCGACTATCCAGGCTGATCTTAAGGGTGCGTCCCGCTCAGAAGTTATTTTATACTGAGCTATAGTGCTGCTCACCAGTGTTTTCGCTTCCATCTCTGCTAGGATCCTCGCGGCAGGGTTCATGTTTTCTGTGGGCAGCATTCTGTTAGCACCCGTTCTTGAGGTGCCTGGTTGCTGATGTGCATCCCGGCCTTGGCCCTCGGGCGTTGATGCAATTTTTTCTAGCTTCCCATTATTGCCCAGCAGTCCGCTGGGATTGGTGTCATCTTTTCACGGGCATGTGGAGCTAGCTCCCAGAATCTTGTCCACTGAAAGCTAGATAAAGCGTCTGCAATGTTATTATCTGCTCCAGCATTGTGTTTTGCTTTGACAACAATGTTTTCGTGGAGTGTGACTGTTGTGATAGCTTGTAGTACTCTGTGCACCAGATGACATTTGGTAGTTCTTTTGTTTATAATCCCTACCACCGCCATGTTGTCACACCATACCATGAGTTCCATGTTGGCCAGCTGCCTGCCCCATATGGTATGGTTAGCCAGATGGGAAATATTTCTAATAGAGTGATGTTTTTTGTCCATCCTGCTGTGTGCCATGGCTCAGGCCAATGTCCGGCCACCCATTCTGTGTCTAGCATGGCCCCAAACCCCTTGCTCCCTGCTGCATCTGTGAAGAGGACCCTTTTAGACCCTGTGTTCAATGGCGTGTGCCAAATTGTGGTCCCGTTGAAGTTTTTGAGGAAATTACCCCATACTTTCAAGTCTTCTTTCACTTCTTTGCCTAGCCGGATGTGCAGGTGTGGTTTGGTGCATGCTTTGGTCCTAAACTCTAGGCTCCTAGAAAATACTTTCCCTTGTGGAATGATCCTTGCTGCGAAATTGAAACTGCCTGCATGCCAGTGATTGTAATTCCCTTACTGTGCCCTTGTTTCGTGTGCTTAGCTCCTGTATTTTCACTAAAAGTTCTGCTACTTTTGTTTTTGGGATTCTGCATACGCCGGCTGTTGAATCTATCTCGATTCCTAAAAAGATAATGTTTGTGGATGGCTTGGTCATCTTCTCTGCTGCCAGGGGGATGCCCAATCTTGCAGACATCCCTTTTAACTCTGTCAGAGCCCTATACATTCATCGAACTCTGTTGTCCCATCACCATAAAATCGTCCAGGTAATGTACTACTCTGATCCCTGGGACTTGGTTCTGAAATGACCACTGGAAAAAAAGAGCTGAATTGCTCAAATAGGGCCAGCCTACAGAGGGTACAGGTTGGAATGTGGGACTCTTGTGAGTAGGAAATTGTTGCTGTCCAGGTGGGAGATGACCAATGCTTGAACAAATGTTTTGAAACTCGGGCAGGAATGGAGGTCTTGACTATGAGGAGAAGAATGAGAAGATACCAGACTGTTTGGGTCTTCATGTTGATGTGTGTTTTGAATGAAAAGTTACAGTCAATGGTATTGTAGAGAGGTTTTCCACTGAGTGAGAGTTGAGGAGTAAATCTGTCAAACGTAATTTCTGTCAACTAATTCTGGACTTGGGAATTCTTGATACGTTAAGATAATTAATATGGTCTTAGTTGGTTTGAGCTTCAGATATGCATGTGATGTCCAGGCTTGAAAGAGTGACTGGCAGTGCTTGAGTTGATGGATTTTGTTGATGAAAAATATGTTTAGATAAAGCTGTGTGTCATCTGCGTATTGGTATATCTTGACGTTAGTGTTGGCAAGGAAGTTCCATGTAAAGAATAAAGATGACCAGGGACAGATGGAGCCTTGCAGGGCTCTGCAGGTTACTCGGCGGATCTGTGGTCTGTTGGGTCACATCCAGATGGATAGAGTGAAGAGGAGGAACAAACATAATCCACCAAGCCAAGACAAAGCCAGTTGAACATGGGCGGGGTCAAGAGTAAGTCTAAATATCTTAGTGTTGTGAAATGTCAAAAGCACATATTCTACAAATGCTTGAAAGTGTATATCTACACATACAAACAACTGAGAAGTAAGAGTACAGTCCAATGTAACACTGTTATTTCCTGCAGCAAATGATAGACAAAGAGGAGTAGGGGAAACAGAAGCAGAAACATGACAGCTATAAGGAACCTGAGGAAAATAGCATTTCATTTTTAAAGAAATTCAAACATAAGGGAATTGTTTGACCTTTAAAGCTGAGTGGATCATGTCAATATAGCATATTATAAAACGCAGATAAGTAAATAATAGGCAGTCAAAGTAATTTGAGGGCAGTTGGCCAGTGAAGGTTGAAAAAGAGGAAATCGATTCTGAATCATATGTGTAAAAAAGAGAGGAGACAGCGAAGAAAGAAGCAATGGAAGAAAGAAGAGCAGTATGGCTCCATAACTACCAGGGACCAACAACAAGACCCAGAGGACACAAAGAGAAGATGAAGCATTACTTGCTCAAGAGGCCAAACAAGGACATTTGGAAAGGTATTAAGTGAGCTAAGGATGAGCAGCACCGATTGACCAAGAGGTAACAAAGAAGAACAGAATATATACATGTTGGTCAACTTTACCAAAAGCAGAAGACAGACATAGAAGAATGAGCAGAGCACAGCTTAGAATGATGCACAGAAGTGAGAGAATGTGTGATGCAAAGAAGAAAGATTTCTAACAGTGCAACACTAATGACAGATTTAAGAGGGAATTCAATTCAAATACTGGGAAAGCCGATAATGTAACATCAGATCAAGAAACCTACATAGAAAAGGGTGAGGGGGCGTGGCCAGCACGCATGCCGTAAAGACAGACCTCCACGAAGCTCCGTCCGCGATCCTGAGACTAATGCTTAACTTTCGCTGATTCCAGGTTCTCAACACGAGTTGAGGCCAGAATATTGTGGGGGAACCGATTGCCAGCACTCGGCAACAATACTGGGCGGAATCGGAGTGCGGACGACGGAAAACGGGAAGCCCGAAGCCGAGCCCCCTGGGACTCCAAGATGGCGGCGCCCGCCGCGGAGTAAGATCGAGCCGGCCTCGGCCCCCCGGGTCATCCTACGGACCGCTGCAGCTGGGGTGGCCGCTGTGGAGGAGCCTGTCGCCTGCTCCGCCGACGGACACTCGAGAGCGGGAGGCCGACGTTGGTTGCTGCCGCAGCCGCGGAGGTCGGAGGAACCGTGGCGTGGGCGCGGCCAGGAGGAGGTTGTGTCCGCCGCGGACGCTGGAGCCTGGAACACAGAACAGCTCCAGCGGCATGAAGGTGAGCGTGACCACGATCACAGCTCACAGCTGAGCGGAGATACGGGGAACGGTACAGAAGGCGGCGGGACACTGAAAGCGGGACTGGGTTCCCTTCACGACACTTCCTAACGGGATCACATGAAATTGCCCCATACGGCCTCCCAGCAGCCTGAAGGAGCGAAGGCCTAACGCTGACTCTCACGAGGAGGACTGGCCTAGACCTGTGGGACCCCGTTCGCCCTAGAGGCTGCCTGATACGCAGGAAGTTCCATGTAAGGTAGACCCCAGCAGAAAGATCCCACTCACTAAGGCCTGAGGAAGAGAAGGGCGAATAATATACTGGGAGCCCCAGGGAGCCTGACCCACAGGCGGCGGGACGACACCTGCCTGCCAGTAACCCATTGGAGACGCAGGCAGGAACCAGAACTAAACTGATCGCTACCTGCACCCCGGGACTTATTTGCACCACTACGACTCCCAGAACTAGGCCCTCCATACAACCTGTGCCCACAGCCACTGGTCAAGATCTTGAAACCTAATTGTGGAAACACCAGCGACCAGAAACATCCGAAAAGCTGGGGTTGGATCCCTGGGTCCAAAGTTCCCTTGAAGCCCACACGTAAACTCTGATACAGGGGTCGTCGACAGATCTGCACTCTGCAGGGGGTAGCACTTGTAGTCCTCAAACCAGGAGATGTCTCCCCCCAGGACCAAGCCGAAACTAGTCACGATGGACTCATTCACGACGGTCAGACCCCAACGGCAGTCATCTCAACAAGACCGAGAATTCCCTGAAGACTCGCCTCAACAAGAGGAAGACCTTAAACACACGCAAGTCCTCCAAGCAATAGCCGCCCTCCGCACATCACTCGAGGGACGGCTTGAAGAGGTGAAGTCAGACATGCAACTCATGCGACAGGACGCCCGTAACCTAACGGAAAGAGTTACGGTGACAGAGACCGCTCTACAGGAAAATGTTGAGAGCACCCGAGACCTAAAGATGACGGTCAGAGATCTAGAACAAAAGGTGGCAAGGCTAGAGGCCCGCTCTGAGGATGCAGAAGGTCGGGCGCGCCGTAATAACATTCGTATACTGGGGGTCCCGGAAGACCTAGAAGGTCCAGACCCGACGACCTTCATTGAAACGCTCCTACAGCAAGAAATAGGGGCGGCAAACCTCTCCCAGGGGTTCTCTGTCGAAAGGGCCCACAGGTCTCTCCAGAAACGTCCCCCACCTGGATCTCATCCACGCCCAATCATAGCAAAGATTTTAAATTTCAGAGACCGCGAAACCATACTGCGGTTCTCTAGAGAAGGCGGGGAGATAAAAAGAAACGACTCAACAATAGTTATATACCCGGACTACACCCCTGCAGTACAACGAGCCAGAAACTCTTACATTCCAATAAAAGCCCGGCTGAGAAAGCTCAACTTGAAATACATGCTCTTATACCCGTCACGTCTCAAAATTCTATATAAAGGGAAAGCAACGTTCCTAGAGACCCCAGCCGCAGCAAACATGTGGCTTGAGCACAACAACCTGGCGGACGACAAGGAAGAACCACTGAACTCAGATCGAGGATGACCACCCACCCCCCGACGAACACAAGCAGAAGGCAGCCCCTGCAGATAACAAAAGGAAACCAACACGAACCGTAGTCGGACGAACCACTATGAAAGTCCTACTACAAATCTCGCAACATCGGACGCGAGATCGGAGGAACACGCAAGCGGCGGACAAACAACCCACCCCACCAGAAAAGGTGTAAGCAGTTTGCTCACACACAATCCTGATCCGGAAGGCCAGGAGTGGCCTGGAAGGCTCAGGAGCCCCTGAGCGCTGTAAGTTAAAAGCAGCTGCTAGGGTCTGTTTGGAAAGTTTTGTTTAGTTTTTTCCCCCATTCAACACAATGGGATTTACACAAGTTCAAAAATCTCCAACCAGCGAAAGACTTGGGGCCGGAACGAGGGGACAGGTGGGGAGAAGATCAGGACAGGATGGAAGGACCAACGAGGTCAACAGGAGACGGACAACTGTGAGTGTTACTCAACTACCCCGCAATGGCGGCTAAAACAAATATAAAAATATTGACCTGGAATGTGAGGGGCCTGGGTTCATACCCACGCCGGAACAGAATCAAGTCCTATTTAAACAGAAAGAGGGTGCAGATAGCGCTACTGCAAGAGACGCACTGCACGGCTGAATCCCTAGCGAGGCTAAGTGAACATTGGGGAGGCCAGGGGGTCGGAACTTCATACTCTAAGTATGCTAGAGGGGTATATACCTGGATTCACCCACAACTCCCTCTCCAAGTAATTAAGTCCGAGGTAGACCCAGAGGGAAGGTTTGTAATACTATGGGGCAGGCTAGAACAAATAGATATTTGCATAGTGAACTCTTACTTCCCCAACACTAACATCCCATCGCACCTAAACTCCATGTACGCCAAGATTGCGCCACATAGGCATGAAATCCTTTTTTGGGGGGGAGACTTCAACTGTGTCCATGATCCGATAATTGATAGGTCCTTCCCGCATCCAAAAGGGCCCTCAGCGGCCACAACAGCCCTCTCCCTGTTAGTCGACAGGCTACACTTGGCAGATACCTGGAGAGAGTGTCACCCTGACGCTCGAGGGTACTCATATTTCTCCTCTCCGCACGGTCTCCACACCAGATTGGACTATGTTTTCATAAGTAACGAACACCTGCCACAAATAGAAGAAGCCCAATATCTGGGCAGAACCATTTCCGACCACTCGCCACTTCTGGTGGGTTGGAATCACACTGGCCCCAGACCTCCTATCCCAATGTGGAGAATGCCGATAGATGCCCTGGGAGATCCGACATTTAGGGAAGACCTACACGAATTCATAGAAAGCTTCATAGAAAGAAACACCGGAAGCGTAGATCGCTTAAGCACAATGTGGGACGCCCTAAAAGTAGTAACGAGAGGGGAAATAATAGCAAAGGCAGGGGGCATTAAGAGACAACTTACGGACGAGCTGATCCACTGGGAGCAGCAAATAGAGCAATTGGAAGCAGCCCCGGGCGCCACAGAACAAAGGGAGGATAGCCTCAAAGTACTCAGAACTAACTCTACCTTAGCATGGAATAGGCTCGCCAAATTTGATTATGCCACCAAAACTAATAGAATACACACGGAGGCAGACAAACCAGGCAGATTGCTAGCTTGGCTCTGCAAGAAAGAACACCCCAGACATACAATCACTGGGGTACAAACTGAAGAGGGGGGGATAGCACAGACCCAGCAAGCCATAAACGATACCTTTAAGGGCTTCTACGAACGCCTTTACTCTCATAATGACCAGATCCCCCTAGACAAAATCATGGACACCCTCGAAGAGATTGAACTCCCCAAGATGCCCCCTGAACAATCAGAGGCCCTAGATGCAGAAATCACAACCGAGGACATCACAGAAGCTATTAGATCACTAGCTACTTGCAAGGCGCCTGGGAGCGATGGTCTGCCCACGGAGTTTTATAAGGCGTATGAGTCCACCCTAACGCCCCTGCTACACGAGGTCTTTCAAGAAGCACACGAGACAGGGATATTACCCGATAGCATGAGAGAGACCCTCCTGATCCCGATTGTTAAGCCTAATAAACCCCCTGATAGATGTGACTCCTACCGCCCGATAGCAATGCTTAACTACGATGCGAAAATTCTGACAACAGTGTTAGCAAGTAGACTGGCCAGAATTATAGGGGGAGTAGTACATGAAGACCAATGCGGCTTTATACCAGCCCGAAACACAACCATGAATTTGCGCAGAGTGCAGCACGTTATCGCCCAAACTGAAGCTTGCACAGAAGCATACGCACTGCTGTCCCTGGACGCCATTAAGGCGTTCGATTCGATCTTTTGGGAATGGCTATTGGCAGTCCTGGAGGGGTTTGGCTTCGGCCCGAGGTTCATTAGGTGGATCAAGATACTATACACGGAACCTAGAGCCAGAGTAAAAACTGGGAAGCACATATCGGAGGTCTGGAACATATGCAGAGGAACTAGACAGGGTTGTCCCCTCTCTCCCATGCTCTACGTACTAGGCCTAGAACCCATTGCTATCTATTTCCGTAAGCAATTTTTTGATGCTGGGATCCGGCTGGGAGACACTGACCACATTATTTCTCTCTATGCGGACGATATTCTTTTATTTGTTAGAGACCCATACTACAATGTGCCCACGATGCTGGAGGTCCTAGACAATTTCGCGAAGGTTTCAGGAATAAAATTCAGCAGAGCTAAATCCTGCCTCTTCCCCCTGGCAAATCTTAAGGGACAGGAAGAATCGGAGCTTCCCTCGGTGGGAATACGGTGGGAACATACCTCGTTCAAATACTTAGGCATACACATAATGCATTCCCCGGAACAAATGCATGAGCGCAACACTAAGGCTGCTCTCCCGGTCTTGAGGAAATCTATAGCCTTCTGGGCAAAACTTCCCCTATCCATGATGGGCAGGGCCTCCATAACTAAAATGATCGTCCTTCCCAGATTCTTGTATGGATTTCAGAACGTACACTTCTACATCAAAGCGCCCTTCTTTCGCCTACTGGAAAGTATGCTGAGAGATTTCCTGTGGGGGAAGGGAAGACGCAAGATAGCGCTTACCACGTTGTCATTACCGTATACTCAGGGGGGAATCCAACTCCCGAACTTTGAAAAATACTATCTGGCAGCGCAGCTTAGCTTTGTCACCAAGTGGCTAGCAGACGATGCCACATCGGAAACCCCTCTCCTGCAATCACTGGTCTCCCCGTTGTATATGAAAGAACTTTCCTGGGCCCCCACCCACCTGATAAGAAATGCCCCCCTAATGGTCACTCTTGGACGCAAAATCTGGCATAGGACTGAATCCCTCGCCCATGTCAAACACCAATACTCCCCGAACATACCGCTTGTCTCGGACCTATGCAGATCCCCCGGGGATCTGCAACACCTCAGGCACTGGGAACAGAAAGGGATATACTCATGGGGGGACTTATACACGGAGGGGGTGTTCAAAGAATTTGAAATACTTCAAGAAGAAAATGATGTCCACACAGGCCAGTTTCTGTGGTATCAAAAATTAAGATCCACGGCACGCGCCAGATGGTCGACATGGCCGGAGGAACCAGACACAAACCCCCTGCTTACGCTACTGTATGAACTGGGAGAAGGAGGGAGACCAGTGTCTCAGATCTATAGCCACCTAAATGATACCCCCAACCCACGCAGTGATGGACTGAAGTCCAGATGGGAAACAGACATAGGCCGAGAATTAACAGTTGGGGAATGGGAAAGAGCTCTGACATTTCCAAAAACAGTATCCAGAAATCATAGATTTAGACAAATACAATTGAATCTTCTGCATCGGACATATCTAACCCCATCCAGGCTGGCCAAACTCCATAAAACCCAGAGCTCCAAATGCACCTGGTGCGAAATGGACAATGCAGACCTGTTCCACGCATTCTGGCGGTGTGCCAGAACACAGTCCCTGTGGTCTTTAATTCAGCAGACAAGTGAAAACCTGGGGCTGACCAGATATAAATGGACTCCTGCGGAGTGCCTACTCGGCACATACCCCAGACCAGCAAAGCTAAAGCACCTCGTTAGATTAATGGACATTATGTGCATCCTGGCCAAGAGGACAATTGCAATGTCCTGGAAGAAACCATCGGGACCGCAACAGAAAATCTGGCACAGTGAATTGAAACGATGGGTGCTGGCAGAAACGAGAGCCTGGGAGGAAAGCGTGGCCAGATCCACAGATGTCTCGAGCACGACCTTAGACGCCTGGAAAGGACTCACAGACCCCTTGTTCTACCCCTCCGACGATAAGCCCCCATGAACCAGCACAAACCGACAGTGGGTAGACCCACGGACAGAATTGGACCCCTCGAGGCAGCCCAATCCAAACTTCATGCGATCCCTGCCACGGGAAGTTTCCCCCCCCCCCCCCCCCCCCTGAAAGTCCCAATCCCCCCCTGTGCCCCACTCGGCACCGGCTTCTCAAGATACAAACATTTGGAGATAGTTAAAGTTTTAATGTTAAGTTGAAAATGTTAATAATCCGAGATGCAATGTGATTTATTGTTTGATGGCACTCATGGCACTTTTCCTGTGCTTGTAATAAATAATAAATGCCAATAAACAGATTTGAAAATAAAATAGAAAAGGGTGAATAATTAGGATGGTAATTACAGAAAAGGAGTGGTGCAAGAAATCTTTAGGTACAATACAGACATGCTTGAAAGAATATGGGAAAACAGTAGAAAGAGAGAAGCTAAAGCAATAACATAAAGTTGAGTAGATAAGGGGAAACATAAGATAAGTCAAGACAGAAAAGCGTTTGCTGGGCCACTAGTAGGATACGCTGCTAAAAATTCCAGAGAATCTCAGTGGCCAAGATGGAAGAAAGGAAGGAAGGAAGTAAGGTCATTGTTAGTGGTGTAGACAGAGCAGTAAAGGTTGCTTTCCAATGCCTTATTTGAGTTGGGGGATCCCATTGCTGTGGGCCTCTTTACCCATCCGTTGAGTCTTTGAGATTGCCCTTCTCATCCCATCTGGCCCTCTACTTTATAAGGCCTAATCACAAACTCTTCCTCTGATCTCCACAAGCTCGTTCTTGGCTCTGCAGGACAGTGGGGATTACTCACCTCTTGTCTTGACTTCCTCTCTCCATCTCTTTATTGCAGAGTGTTCCGGTTCATAGTTTCCGTGCATCTCAGAATCTTGCCAACAGCTTGAGATGGAATGATCTGTAAAGGCTGTAGGGTGTCCCTCCTCTCTCCAGTGCCATTTATGTCCTAGAACTCCTCCACTGGACGATCTCTTCCCAACAGGTGCCACCCCCTCACTTCAGATTGGCTTCTTTAAGTGATAGAGGTGATCTTTCAAATGTCAGGTGACTAGCGCCACTGAAGAAAGACTTTACTATTTTCTTTCCGCTGTCACTTTTCTTAGGTGATTAATCACCTACAACAAAAAGCTAATTAAAATAGTGCACCTATTCATGTGTCTACACTTCAAGGAAATGGACTGTAAAAAGTAATTACTACTCCAATAAATAGAACAATATTGTGGAAAACAACTGCCGCTACTAATACTGAGTGAATCGTTGTCAGGTAAGTAGCACTACTAACAAGGATAGAAGACAATGATATGAACAAATACAATGACTGAAACAAAGCAAGTTCTTGCAGGATTTTAGCAATTATATCCCGGAAGCAATATACTTACAAAAGAGCTAGTGTACACTCAATGAAAGAGAAACACCAAGGTACACAAAGAAAAATCACTGTAAAATCAGAAAGAAAGAGGTGTACAAAGCCATCAATGATTTTAAGAAAAAGAATACCTTTTTTAAATAATGCTAAACCACAATAAGTCAGATATTGGTTCCAATATAGCAAAATATATTAGACACAAAGTACTGACATAATGCCATTATAACAGCTTCCCCAAAAATGACAAAAATGCTTTTATTCTCGAGTTTTAGCCCAGTGTTGCTGTTAAAACACACATTATAAAACCTTCGCACAAAAGTTGACAATGCAACAAGAAGTGGTCATAAAAAGCCTGATACATCAAGACCAGCAATAACCACATCCTGCTTTCCCTTAGAATTCAATTAGAATGCCCTCAGAATTTCCCTTATAATTAACAATCCAGCTAATCAGCTGCACGCTTGTATGACCCTTTCTAGATAACCAAAGGTGATCCGAGCAAAGACAAATAGACAATGCACGAAGATGAAAAGCTAATCCTCTAACCTTAATCGATCTTTATGTATGTTGTATGTTCATCTCTGTCAGCCCCAAATTCACAGACTGCCAGCAACCCTCCCTGGCGTACGCACATAATTCTCCTCTGACCAAGGTCACAGAAAAGCATATAGGTGGAGGTAAGGTGAGTAGCAGCTATTGAACACTCCCCCTCACACCGAGCCCTGGGCCCCTTTCAACACAACCTACTTTACTAAGATTAACCAATATACCAATAAAAAAACAATTATATCAATCCACAATAAAAAACGGAGCACAATTTTCACATCAAGGCCCCACCCCCTCCTTGGTCTGGACTTCAAGATATGTTTCTGCCTCCTTTAGGGTCTGAATGACATAAATATCATTCGTCAGCTTTACACTGAGGTGAATAGATGTCTGATATGTAACCTCTGCCCCAGAACCTGCAACTTAGATTCACATTGGAGCTCATGTTTTAATGAGCTGTAACGTAAATGGAAGGTGCAAAAGCCTTGAATTAGGCTTCAATGTCTTCCATTCATGCCAATGATCATTTTCAATTATTTGTATGACAGGGTAGAGGAGGAAAGCATCTAGCATTCCCGTTGCCTCCCTTCCTCACTGCCATATAAATGCTCCAGCATGGATTTTCATATCAGCGCAAATGCTGGAGATCCCTATGGGGTCTGCCTGCTTTATGCACCGCTCACAACATGCTTGCATATTGGGCAGTTCATTGTAATTGTCAACACTGCTTACCATGCACACATGATAATTGTAATTGTAAACAGTGCTTACACTGCTTACCAATCATGCATGATAAACAGTGTTCACAATTGAAATTAAACCCTGCCCGACATGTCGGCCAGGGTTTAATCGTATTTGTGAGTGCTGCTTTCCAGGCACTAACATCTCCAACAATATAAGGAAAATCTTTGTGGTAGATTCCACTTTACACATTTTAGAGTGGGGCATCTATGTTGGGGCTGTGCAGTCTCTCCTCTATCTTCCATCCTTATTTCTCTGCCACCCCTATGGCACTATGGCATTCATTGGCACTTATACAATATTCCCCATCATGTGCATGAATTTACAAGGATGAATAGGTTTTTTCCTATTAAAAAGGGAAATACAATATTAATCTTCTAAGGTCTCCTAGTATTATGTTTAATTTTTTTTCTTTCTCCTTACGGTATGTGTTCTTCACAATCCTTTCATTTATTCATTGTCTTATAAACTTTTTGATCTTTTCCCTGTTTTATATTGTGATATTGTTTGAATGAGACAACAGATGTTGGGAGATGTTGGGAGTCCACTCATGTAACTTACCCCTATGGCACTCACCATCTCCCCTATCTATTCTAATTGCTTTACTATTACCTATCCTTCTCTCACAAAGTCTGGAAGGAAAAAGTTTAAAAAGACATCCTGACCACTAACCCCGGTCTACCCATTGCAGACATCTACGTCAGCGCAACTCCCAGACAGATTGTCACTGATATCCTCTTTTCTTCCTCTCTCCAGATCTTTGGACTCCTCATCTTATCTCTACTCTCTTTCCTCTCACATCTTCACCCATTAATGGTGGCACCAGATGGGAAGTACTCTTGGCGGGCTTCTCATCATCCAGGTGTATCATTAATGTCTATTGCAATGGCACTAATGATAGTGTCAGGGTCCCCATCCACTTCCTCCCTACACCTGCTACCCCTTCTTCCTCTCCCTCTGCCCCCCTCTGCTGACTGGTGTACCACATCATGTGCCCCTCATCGGAAAACCTTTAAAGGTAGTGACCTGCGGCATCTAGCCACACTTAATGCTTGCTCTACTATCAAACACTCTAACGACATCTGCCACCTCCTTCAAGACCTTGACCTCGATATCCTTGCTCTTACAGAGACTGGTTCAATGCCAGCTCAGTCACTGCTTTTGACTCTCTTCTCCCTGGCAGCTACAAGTTCATCTCAAAGCCTCACCCTAACCGTGCTTGCAGTGGGGTTGCCCTGATCTTTCCTGAGTGGGTCCCTTCTTCCGTCATACTCACCCAGCCATACTCCTCCTTCGAGAGCCTAGTCTGCGAGCTGGTCATTTGCCCCACTTCTTTTCTGACCATTTCCACCATCTAGAGGCCACCTGGCTCAATCACCCTGTTCCTCTCAGAATGGACTGATTTCCCCTCCTCTCTCCGCAGATCTACCTCTAAAGACCTTCTCCAAGGTGACTTCAACATCCACCTTGACTCCTCAAACACAGCATCCACTCTTTTCTGTGACCTCTGCAACTCGCTCTCCTGAACAATTCTCCCCTCTGGTCCTACCCACATGGCTGGACACATGCTCGATGCCTTGATCCAACACTGTTCTTTTGCTCTCCGCCCCACTCACCACACCACTCTCCTGGTCAGATTACTCCCTCCTCTACCCACACTTGGGGCCTCTCTGCCATCTGACTGCACCTCCCCCAGCTCTGCCAACCTTGTACACGGACATCCTCCAGATGAAACGAGTGTCAGCTGCTCCCTTCGCATCCACCTTCACCCCCCTCTCCTCCCACTGCAGACTCTAACCTTGACTCTGCTCTCAGCAACCTCCATTTTGCAATCACTAACACTCTCGACATCCTTGCCCCAGTCATGAGGATCCGCCTGAAACATGCCTCCAAGCCTAACACCTGCCATGATTCTGAACTTGCAGCCCTGAAACGCAAGTGCAGAGCTGCAGAACGGAAGTGGCAGACCTCAGGTTCACCCTCAGACAAACTGGCCTAACACCTTCTCCAAATGTAATACTAACTCTCCCTTCACTCCAAGAAAATGGCCCACATCCAGACTCGCATCTCTGGTGCATCTAACAACATGGCTGAACTCTTTAAAATCTGCAAGGAACTAGCCAACCTTGCCGCAGTCTCCACTTCGCCTCTTCCCTCTCAGACCCTATGCAATGTATTGGCCACACACTGCACTGCAAAAATTAAGGACATCCTGAGCACTCTCTCTTCCTTTTCTCCTTCCCGTCCTCCCATCCACCTGCCACTTATGGCCTCCCATTCTCCCTCTGTCCTTCTCTCCTCCTTCTCTACTATAACAACTGATGAGATCACTAGAGTTGTCCGCTCTATGAAGGTCTCCTCCAAACATGTCTCCCCATGTTCTTCCAGAACTATTAAGGGCAATATTGGCTCTCTTGCCCCTGCAATTGCTTATTTCTGCAATCACTCTCTTGCTACAGGGTCTTTCCCCTGTCCCCTCTTCCCTCAAGCACTCTCTTGTGCGCCCCTTCCTGAAAAAACCTGCCGTCCCTCGTGTCCTGCTAACTACTGCTAACTACTACCCCATCTCTATCACCCCCTTTCTTGGGAAACTCTTGGAGAAGCTGGTCTTCCTCCAACTGACCCAGCATACACAACCATCAATCTGGATTCAGAGCATCCAGAGGCATGGAAACTGCTCTCCTGAACACCTGTGAAGAACTGCTAGCATCTCTTGACTCTACCTCTCCAGCTGTTCTTATTCTACTTGATCATGCCTCTGAATTTGATACCGTCAACCACTCCCTCCTCATAAATCGGCTCCACAATACCCTTGGTATCTCGGAGCGGGCACTGAACTGGCTGACCTCCTTCCTCACTGACCTTTTGCCTCTCCCACCTCTATCTCCACCTGTGGCATTTCCCAGGGCTCGAACCTTTCTCCCTGGCTCTTGCCCACCTAATTTCCACTTTCGCACCCCACTTCCAATGTTATGCAAATGACACACAACTCTTCTTCAAACTTCCTTCTGATCCCCTCCTCACTTCGTCCATCATTCCAGCCTCCAATGATCTCTGCATCAATGCCAGAAAGACTGCGATCCTTCCCATTGGGATTCCTGCTCCCTCTTTCTTCCCTTCACTCTGGCCACCCTCTATGGGCCCCTTCATCTGAAGCCAGAAACCTTGGAGTCATCTTCGACTCCTCTCTTTCCTTCCTCCCTCACATTCAGGACCTTTCCAAGAAGGTCCACTATCAACTCTACCTCCTGAAAGGAATCCTTCCTTTCCTCACGTTCCCCCCGAAGCTCCATCTCTCTAGAGCTCTGGTACTTTTTAGGCTGGACTACTGCAACATCCTCTTCCTTAATCTACCCTCTTCCTCTCTACGGCCCCTCCAGCTTATTCAGAATAGGGCTGCAAGAATTATCCTTGGCCTCAAGCCCAGGAACTGCATCTTTTCAGCCCTAAAACCCCTCCACTGGCTCCTGGTCGCTGCAAGGATCAAATTCAAATCCCTCTTTATCATCCATAAGGCCGTCTGGGGCCGGGGACCACGCTACCTACAATTGACTCTGACCAAATACTCTACCTCCAGATCTTTACTCTTCTTCTGCGCCAACTCTCTGTGTGTCAAGTGCTTCACTAAACAGCGAGCTGGTGGACAATCTCTTTCCTTGGCTGGCTCCCTCCTTTGGAGCAGCCTCCCGCTTCATCTCCGTCTTGACCCAAATCTCCTCAAATTCTGGAAGCTCCTCATGACTTTCCTTTTCACCTCCTCCTTCCCCATCTCTCTCTCTTGCTAAACCCCACAGTCGCTGAGATTGGTGAGCAGGGCCCTTATGTGTCCTTCTGGGTCCTGGCCTCCCCTCCCAATCGCATTCAGCCTACTCCCATTCCCAGCACTGGCCTTTGGACACCCACTGGCCTGTGCTGTATCACAGGCCTGAACTTATTGTATAGTTAGTAGACCACTCTTACCAAGCGATCCCTACCAGGCACTTAACAGCTGCTTGCAACTTACTCCCTAGCACTTCCCTCCATGGAACTCCTAGCACTTCCCCCCTCCGTCTTCCCCTTCTCTTTCACTTGCACGCTCTGAATGCTCACAAGGCATAGTAGGAACACCTCTTTCGTCTTTCTCTTTATTGTTATTATATTTGTCTTTCGCTCCCATGTTCCCTTACCGTTGCCCCGTGGGTGCTTTCCAACACAATTTACTTGATGTATAAGCACCTTACAAATGCACAACCAATAAAATAAAGTTGCCTAACTCTATGAGGATATATGTGTTTGTAGCCATTAATGTGGCACACAATGTTTTTTTTGCAACAGAATGGAAAAAAGCAATAGAGAACTGCTATTCCCGACATGGTGAAAATGAATTAAATTAGGTTTCCCTGTTAGAAAATATATTATCTGTGATTATGGAAATCACCAACTCAGATCAATCTTGCAATTAGCTGAGATCATATTGCAATGTCTTGGGGTAATTCCCCTTCCCCGTTACTTCCTTATCTCTTTTTGATACACGCCATCTGTATGTGTACTACATAGTTCATGTACATCTACGGGGTTATTTAAGCCTAGGTTATCGATTTAGTGTTTTTATTTATGTATTATTTTGTGATTTGAATTATGTTACTGGATTTATATAAGACACTGCTGTATTTGTCATGGTCTCTTGGCCCTTTGGGACCTGCAGTAGTATACATTGGGTTTGGCTAATAGAAACAAAGGGTCTTGCATGTTGTAATTTAAGCTGCACCTTAAGAAGAGACAGCATGCTTTGTAGTTTAGTGTGACTTCCTTCTCTAGTAACAAGTTGCTTCTTCACAGTTAACAGGTTTAGCTGAAGTCATCTGATGTGCCATCCATCAGGGCAGACATCCAGGGAGCAACTGGAACTCATGGAACATTCGTACTTAACTTATACCCAGGGTTCCACTCATCATCCCACCTGTGATTTAACATTCAATCTGTCAATCAACCAGGGAAGCAGTCAGATACCCCAATGTGAAATCCTGGTTTGCTGCTATGTTGATGTGTGCAGAGCAGACACAACCTGGCTCTGTGTTGGGTAGGTTCTTGATGTAATTGGCGCTTAGTTTTTTGGGACATGGCCTGGCTGTGTCCTGAGGTGGAAATGCATGTTGTGCATTTTGTTGATGTCTATGATAGTATGATTAAGCATTGTAATTATGAGGTGCTAATCTGTCGGTGAGTGCCTTTGCTTCAAGCATGGTTTTGTGTAGTGACAGCATTAGTTGGTGCATCCCGAGTCTGCTTTGTAGTAGTTCTGGTCGTTTGTGTTTGTGTAGATTAAGTGGTCTGATGGGAAATAATGTGAATGCTCCTATGTACCATCCCCTTTCCTCCATACTGTATTGGCAGCCCCCTACAGGAACGGACCAGAGCTTTTTGCACTGGAAAAATCGCACGTACCTGTTAAATTTAAATGTATGCACACATAGGTAAGAGGATAGACGTGACCACGCACGCTAACCCGGGCCCACAGCACCAACCTCAGTCCTTTTTTCCATGGGACGGGAATAGAAGTCTATACTGTGGTAGCATATTTTTCCTGTTGCGGCGCACTTCCTCTTCTGCGCTTAGTCGAGCTTTCTATTAGTTTGCCAGCTTTCGATGCCCCCTGTCACCTGGCGCATTTTGGGTTCTCTTGTAATTGGTTGATGCGTGTCGGACTCCCATTTGTTCTGTCCAGAGTGTTTGGGGCCCCACCATAGGTGAGATTCGTGGGCAGCGTGCAACGCCTTGACCCCAAAATCATTGAAAAACTGGCTTGCGAAGTAGAGAGAGATTTTCTCCACGTCCCCTCAAGACCATTTGAAGTCATTCACTAGTTGCAAGTCTCGTGAGAAGTTCAAAGGCACCCCAGAAAGGGGACTTCTTTCCAAGGGGTTCTCTAACTGGGAGGGGTAGTAAAGATCCTTATTTTATGGGGTTTTTTTGTATTCATAGCGGCGCACAAAACCCTCCGGCAACTAGGCACTGATTACAGTAAGTGCAAAGTACGATTTTACGAAGTGCAAGACCACGCGTAGAGGTTACAACATGCCATTGGATCTTGAGAAGCAAAATCTGGCAGGGCCTCGCCTCATGTTATGGGGTCTGCATTAGATATACAGGTATGCAAGAGACAAATTAGAGTGGGTGCACAGTCTGGCAAAGCCACACCTCATGTTATGGGGGCTGCATCAGATATGCAGTTATGTAAGAGACAAATTAGAGTGGGTGCACAGTCTGGCAAGGCCTCACGTCATATTACGGGGAGCCACATCAGGTGTACAGTAGGTATATAGTTAGGTAGGTTAACGACTCAATGAAATGCAAGTGCAGCGCAAGGCTGATAAATAGGAGTTAAGTAGGTTGAGAGCATAATACAATACAGGAGCAGCACGAGGCTGGTAGTTCATAGCGTGTGCATTACAACTGGATGTCCACACATCGCAAGGCTGAGCAGGCATGACCTGCTAGATAGAATGTTATGGCAGGTAGCATACCAGCAGCATCCAGGTAGCATGAGGCTGTATGACATTGATAAAAGGAGTAAAGTTAAAGTGCATATGACTAGCAGCAGAAGCAGGTAAGGTACAATAATTGGCGATGATGGAGTTGTGCCATGGAAGGGACAGCAGTCAGAAGAGATATACCTCTTACCTTCAACTGATGTTGCTGCAGGTAAAATGATCTGCTGCTGCGGATCGGGTTTTTGAACGTCACCAGCGAAGCCGCATTAAAGTGGGGAATAGGCTGTCCTGGGGCCGGCGGGCAGGGCCTCACACAGACAAGCACTGACAGGCAACGGCCTTACTTGAGGGCCTTCCTGTTCAGGGCCGGCCGAGCCTGCCGGCTCAGATCGCATTGTGTGAAAAAACAGGTGTGTAGCCAATCATAGCTGGCCACGGGCGGGATATCTGCCATGGGTAACTCGGTGAAATATGCGGCGGCCATCTGTGAGACAGGCATGGCATCAAGAGATGACACAGACAACAGATGTAACAGTTTGAAAACCTTTATTAAATTGTCAGGATGGGTGTAACGCCTAACTTGCCCTATAGCTATGGTGGGGATTGCCCTACCTAACGAAACTAAGGAACGTCTATGTCCAGAAGTCCAAAACAAAAGTCTGTCTGTGTTAAAACCTATGCTTCCCATCACGTCTAACACCTAAATGTAGTGCAGGGATATTCTAACTCAAAAAAGTGTCCAAATTCAAGTATGGAGCAATCTCTAGCTCCCTTCCCCAGGTTTAGGATGCAATGTTCTCAAAAGGAGCTTGGGGCTCTTTCCCTAAGCTGCAGGTACTGCCTCATCAAAACAAAAATTCTGAAAGAGCTCTGAGTTCCCTTTCCTAAGCTTTATGCATGGATTCGCAACACAATGTTCAAAAGGTAGTGTTCCCAAGAAGCTCAGATTCCCTTCCCCAAGCTTCAACCCCTGGTTCACACCACAATGTTCCAAAAAAGGCTGAGGGGTCTTCCACCAAGCCGCAGGTGCTGGTACACAACAAACAAAGTTCCAAAAGAAAATAATCCCAAGAAGCTTAGTTCTTCCTTCCCCAAACTTACAGTCTTGCTTCACCAATAATCTCACAGTGTTGATTGATTGTTTATTTGTATAGCGCCTATACACAATGTGTTTCAAAGCGCTTCAAGGAGGGAGGGAAACAAGGGAAAATACAATACATACTTACAGGTCCTTGAAGCAAATCAGAATGTGAGAAATAACTATCATATCATAGCTGATAGTATAAGTGCATGGAACAAATAACGGAGAGTTGAGGGAGGAAAAAAGGAGACAATATAAGCAGTAGCATTACTATGTCTGACGGCAATTGTTGCAGTGCAAAAATGACAAAAAGTAGGGGGGAGGAGGTGAGGAGGTGGGGGAGGGGATGGATTGGGAGGGGAGAGGAACAAACGGGTGAACTATCTTGAGGGTCAATGAACAATCAAGGTAGTGCTAGGGGGAGGGGAGCAGAAAACAAGATGGAGGAGGGGGAAACAGACAAGCTCTTTATCAGAAGTCAAGGACAGTGATAAGAGTAAGTGCTTGTAAAATAGAAGGAAAAAGGGAAGAAGGGAGGATGGAAGCAGAAAGCAGACGCTACACTTAATATGCCTGACGGCAATTGGGGGTAGTGCCAGAGAATAAACAGATTCGGGGAGGGAGGGGTACGAAGGAAGGGAGGGGTGAGGGGGGAGAGGGAGACAAGAGGAGGCAAAGGCAAGGATGAGGGAGCAGGAGGAAGAAAGGGGAAGGGGGAGGAAAAAAAAGGAAGATGAGCCAGAGGGGGAATCAGAGGGATAAATGGGGTAACAAAGATGAACATGTGGCGGGGGGGGGACAAGCAGCAGTGGATGCAGGGGCAAAAGGGGGGAACACATGAAAAGACGCAAGAGGCAGTGGGGGGCAAACAAGATGGACATAAGGGCACAGAGCCAACAAAACAATGAGGGGTGGGCCCGAGGGCACAGACACAAGACTATATTGACTGCAAGTGGGTGGGGGACACAAAGAGACAGCACAGAGTAAAGGAGGAGGGGATACAGAGAGAACATTGGGATACTGAGGTGGGTGAAGGTACAAGGAGACAACACGGGGCATCCTAAGGGGTGGGTTGAACAGGAGAACAACAAGGGGCATCATAGGGGTGGGGGGAAACAGGAGAACAACACGGGACATGAGCGGGGGTGGGGAAAACAGGAGAACAACACGGGGCATGAGCGGGGGGAGGGGGAGACAGGAGAACACACGGGGCATGAGCGGGGGGAGACAGGAGAACACACGGGGCATGAGCGGGGGTGGGGAGAGACAGGAGAACACACGTGGCATGAGCGGGGGAGAGGGGAGACAGGAGAACATACGGGGCATGGGCGGGGGAGGGGGGAGACAGGAGAACACATGGGGCATGAGCGGGGGGTGGGGGGAATAGGAGAACACACGGGGCATGAGCGGGGGGAGAGGGGAGACAGGAGAGAGACACAAGGCATGAGCGGGGTGGGGGGAGACAGGAGAACACACAGGCATGAGCGGGGGGTGGGGGGAGACAGGAGAACACACGGGGCATGAGCGGGGGGAGGGGGGAGACAGGAGAACAAACGGGGCATGAGCGGGGGGAGGGGGAGACAGGAGAACACACGGGGCATGAGCGGGGGGAGACAGGAGAACACACGGGGCATGAGCGGGGGTGGGGAGAGACAGGAGAACACACGTGGCATGAACGGGGGAGGGGGGAGACAGGAGAACATACGGGGCATGGGCGGGGGAGGGGGGAGACAGGAGAACACACTGGGCATGAGCAGGGGAGGGGGGAGACAGGAGAACACATGGGGCATGAGCGGGGGTGGGGGGAATAGGAGAACACACGGGGCATGAGCGGGGGAGAGGGGAGACAGGATAGAGACACAAGGCATGAGCTGGGTGGGGGAGACAGGAGAACACACAGGCATGAGCGGGGGGTGGGGGGAGACAGGAGAACACACGAGGCATGTGCAGGGGGTGGGAAGAGACAGGAGAAAGCACAGGGCATGAGCGGGGGTGGGGGGAGACAGGAGAACACACGGGGCATGAGCGGGGGGTGGGGGGAGACAGGAGAACACATGGGGCATGAGCGGGGGGCTCACCGCAGAACCGTCACCTAACAGGAAACGAACAAGAGCCTTAGGATTGAGCCTTGGAGGCGGGCCGGCATTCGCCTGCCGACTCGCCCGATTGGTGCAAATGAGGGACAGCTGCACCTATCATAGACAGGCAGGCAGGGCTGCAGGGAGGCACTTGGAGCCACGAGGAATGGGTCGGCCATGTTGGAGAGGCCTTCGGTAACACAATGCTCATTGAGCAAATGCAAATAATGTACAACACACGGTGTAAAGCAGTGAGGGGCACAACGTAGCAGGAGGCTACATAATCCATAAAAGTCAATTTGATGTTCCAGATGGAATATGGAGCCCAAATTCTCCCAGCAAAGCGTTCAATACATTATAAGCCACAATGGGCTTACCTTCCATAGATAGTCAAGGAATGGAATCACAAGGCCTCCTGGCCACACAATGTTCAGTTTGTTGCACTGATTCAAAACCAATATTCCGCTCTTTCTGGTTTGGTTTATCGGTTGCTTGTACAGTTCCTTTTCATTTTGTTGGGGCTCCTTGGTCAAGGTGCCGTTGACAGCCTGAACGGTCTACCCCCTACAGGTCGCACAACCAGTTGCCCTTACCCAAGCACTTTATCGCTGTAATTTAGGATTGTTGGGTTATTCACACTTGGAAGATTCAAAAGCAGCTCAAACTTTCAATTCAGTATTTTTCTCGCACTCAGCTGCTTCCCTCTGTTGCTTACTTGCAGAAAACCTTTTCTCATAATTTCATTAGCTCATGATGATTTAGATCTGTCCTTTAACTGTTCCGAGTCTTTGAACACGTATACTTCTTTAAACGTGACACTCTGAAACATTGTTATTCATTTGCCCATTGTTGGCCTTGCATTTATCTATTTAATTATTCGGTCTTCATTGGAGGCTTTCGAGAATGTGCTGCCTGCACACAACCACTCTGATACAGTGTAGCTTCACTAACCTTCGGGTTTCTCTCATTATGATATGATACGTCATGTACAACGCACCTGTACACAAGTCTTTCTAGGAGCCACAAGACAAAGGAGGGAAGACAGAGGGAGGACAAGACAAACAATCTTACTAGGCCTTGTTTCATTCAGATCATGCAAGTGTGAGAACGAGAAGTGCAAAGGGAAAGGGAGGGGGGAAGTGCAAGGGAGAGGGGAGGGGAAAACAGGGCAGCAAGGCTCTGAGTAAGTTCAAGGAGAACAAGGGATTGTACGATTACAGTTACACCCCTAAGTGCATTGTAGGCCAGGAAGCAGTGCAAGAAAGAGCCTGGTACCCAGTGAGCAAGCAGTCAGTACAGCAGACAGGTAGCTCAGATAGGTCCGCAGGGGATGGAGAGAGAGAAAGCAGAGGAGAAGAGGAAAGGTTTGAGCTGCTCCCGGAACTTCAAGTGCTCACTGGCATTCATTGGCACTCACCAGTCACGTAACTTTTCTTTCCCAGTTTCTTGGTATGTACGAACAGGATCTCACTGCCTGCCCCACAGACAACCCTAGACTGTTGCTTCCAGTCAGGGAATGAGCATCTCTCCGCCACAGCATAGGGACCTCCTGTTTCCATGACTCCCTTCGCTTACGCTCCCGACTCCTTGGAGACACGGCTCCCTCGCCACGCAGTGACACTCTGTGATACTGTTCCCCTTTGGTTTCTTGTGGGCTGTGCTGGCCTTCCTGCTCCTCTCTCACTCCACAGGCTTCTCACTTCCTTTGCTGTTTGTGGACTCCACCTTTTATACACCTGTGTGTCTCTAACAGGCGCCAGGTGTTAAGTCCCAGGTTCAATTGCGTGACCACAGTTTGTCCAATTAACAGGACATGCCTGACCTTCAGATCTATAGTTGTAACCCTTTTGAACTGTAATGTTTTTGACTAAAACATGGAGACTGTGTGAAATGCATTCTGGGTGCCCCCAGGGCAGCAATGGACATTTTCTACCTCGTGGGACCTGCATTTTAATGTGAAGTCTGAACACTGTCTGTATTCTAACATTAGAAAACATGTTTTTCTCACCTATGTTATTCTGCATTGCTTCAAGGACTGTTTTGAATAAAGATACCAGCTGGTGGCTGATAGCGTTGTAGAGCCGGAGGAAAGTTATGTTGTTTTTTGCACTTTCATGAGAAATGGAAGAGTTTTCCTCTTGGGGTTGTCATGGGTCATTTCGGCCGAGGATCCATGGGAATTGGCAACCGGTGGACTTTGAGAGTCAGAACTTTTGAATGGATTGTGTCCTCCCACGTGTTCCTTATCTTTGATATTTCCAATATCCAGCTTTGCTGCTTCGGAATTTTATTTTCAGCAGTGGGCGCTGTCGACTTGATGTCCCTCAGAGGCCTCTGTCTTGATGTTGACGTCATCGTAGGTAAATGTAGCATGCACAGCGCCCGTTGGCCTCTGTTACGTTTTTACGAGTAAAGCATTTATCTTGTGTTCGACGGTTACTTCCCCTGAGAGAGCGTAGACTGCAACCACAAGAGAAATTCTACTGCAGGGTAGGTTTGGAGGGGCAATAAGGAATACGTGGGAGGAACATCCAGCCAAAAGAATGTTACCAGGGGTAAGTAACTTTTCCTTCGAATGGATTGTGTCCTCCCACGTATTCCTTATCTTATCTGGCAGAGTTGGGTAAGGTGTTGGGTAAGAGTTGGGTAAGGAGGGGTATTTTGAAAAGACTTATTGAATGAAGATAGATTACTGAGTTTTGAAGAATTGTAAGATAAGTTTAACTTGGGGAGGAGGGAGTTGAGTAGATATTTGGAATTTACTTTGCTGATCAGTCAAAGGATGAGTATGGTCGATAAAGCAATTGAAGAAAGACCGGAGATTTGCAAGTTATTGGTTGGACAAGAATATAATGTACGTACTTATATGCGTTTTATGCCTGTGAGATTGGATTATATAGAAGCATGGACTAAGCTGAGAGAGGCTTGGTCAAATGACATTAATATGGTCATATCAGAGGAGGAATGGAGGGATCTCCTTAGAGTGGGCACGAGTGCGGGGATGGATATGGGTCTGCGTCTAATTAGGCAGAAGGTTGTTGGTAGGATTTATTGGACACCAGTAAAGATGGTTAAACTGGGATTAAGAATGGATGAGGAATGTTGGAGTTTTGGTAATGGCAGAGGCACCCTGTTACATCTGTTTGGGATTGTCCAAGGGTACAAGATTTTTGGAAGTAAATTATAGATAGGATTGATATGATTTTTGGAATAACTATTCAAAGGTCGGCTGCCAATGTGATTTTGCTTATGCATACAGGGAGATGTACCACTACTGGAAAACATAATGCCTGGATTGATAATGCTATGGTGCTAGCGATTAAGCTGATTCTTAGAGTTTGGAAGACTAGGAAGAAACCTAGGGTAGATGATTGGTGGGTGGAACTACATATGTTGTCAAAATCTGAGAAATTATCTTTGAAGGTCTAAGGTAGAGAAGATGATTACCTTTCGTTATGGGGCTCATTTAATACCTTGTATGACTAATAGAGAAGTGAGGAGGAGAGTGGAAGAGAGGAGAGAAGATCCTCCCTCCCTTTTTTTCTTCCTCTTCTTCTTCTTCTTCTTCTTCTTCTTCTTCTTCTTCTTCTTCTTCTTCTTCTTCCCTATCTTATTGTTTCGTGTGATGTATTGTGTGTTTATGTGTAAAGTGTTGTATTTAGAGTTTTCTGTTTTTCACATAGGATTTGTAATGTGTTGATAATTTACATTGTAATGTTTAGTAGGATTGTAGACTTGGACACATGCTATTATAGTTGTAGTGACATGGGTTTTTGTTGTTTGCAATTGTTCATAGTTGGTTTCTTCTACTGAAACCTGTGTGATGAATATGTTTTTTTGATGAAAATCTAATACATTTTTATTTTTAAAAAAAAGAAAAAAGATAAGGAATACTGGAGGAACATCCAGTCAAAAGAACGTTACCAGGGGTAAGTAAATTGTTCTTCTGGAAAATGCCATCCTGCTTTTGTGGGAGGTTTAAAATGGAGAGTACCAGCTTAGGCAGACACAGAGTAAAGCTCCGGAGAAGGAGTTGACTCACTGCTTTCTATGCCTGTTAAGCAAACAAATCTCTCTGCCTTCCTGTTTGAAAGCTTTCCAGTACATTGCTTTCAGTGCAGTTCTGATGAGGTGAGGAGTTCTGTGCCTGCTGCTTTAACGGTGTAATATTTTTAAACATTCATGTATTATATTTTACTGCATTTATTCTTTTATGTATGCTGATTTGTGACTAAACGGCCATAAAGAGCCATTTTATATTTTAGCTCAGTGTGTTATATTTATTAAAATTATAATTTATAATTATAATTATTTATTTATGACGTGCTTAATACCCACAGGTTTCTAAGCTCAGACCCGGGGACCGAACCTGTGTTGTTCCACGTCATCTTGCTTCCAAGGCTATCCTCCCGAGACAATGTGAATTCTTGCCTTTCAGCGTGTCACGTTTCTCTTTTCATTGTGTACTGAGGCTGTGAAAAAGATCACTGTGCACTAATGAGAAACATAACATATGGTGTTGTGAGCAGGGTTGCCTTGTGATGAAATGTTCCAGGCATCATGGAATCTGTGCTGGTACGTTGAAAGGTAGAATTTATGGTGCATGTTTTTGTTCTTCTCTTTCTTTGAAGTGAGAGCCCGGCTTTGGTAATAGGCATTTTGTGTGTGTGCGCTTTGTGTGTCTGCAGTTAAGCTGCTGTGAATAGGTTATTGTGCATAGATCATTGAAGAACGGTGGCCTCCACACCAAGTTCTCGGCCCAGTAAAGTGAGCTGTGGGAAGGTGAGGCGAGCTATGACCAAAGACTCCCACCCAGCAGTGCAGTGATAACGGGGTCGGAGGACCTGGGCGGCAAGAGTGTGGGGAGGGCCCCGTCACTACGGGCTCCCATTGCCTGCTGGACCTCCTCCCACCACAGTAAGGAATGCTGAGTGGGGGTGAGATGGGAACAACAGTGTGGGAATCTGCCAAGGCCGGCCGGGCTGAGACCCGGTGCAGCGAGGAGCACCAGCAGAGGACACCGGAGGCTGGGATCATCCACCCAGTCACGCAGCGACTAGCACAGTGATACTGACGCTGACAGGGGAGCAAGGTGCTTTCTAAGGCCCAGAAGAGTGAACGAGGCAGGACCGGAAGGAGTGTGGTGGCTTTCCTTGGCTCCTCTGCGGTACTGGGTACAACAGTGGAGCCGCCAGCCATACTCCGCTGCAGGGGTCTTATAAGCCGGAGCGTGCCAGGGACTGGGGCCTGCACGGAAGCGGTAGCCGCTGCCTCCCCGCTGAGTCCCGAGTGACTCCCAGTGAGTGGCAGAGAATGACAGGGCAGTACACCAGTTAGCTGGAGGTGGACAATCGAGGGGAGCTTTGTTAAACAGAGGAGTCAGGGCATAGGGAAGTTTGGTGGACCATAGTGAGCGCGGGACCTGACCTCCACACACACATGTGAGTCATACCTTCCTGGGAGACCCTGAGAAATCACAATAGGCAGAGAGGGAACCATGCCACAATTGGTGGCACAGCGAGTGCCCTGTAAACTGGCTCGCCTGTAACAGCAGAGAGAGAGCGGTCTCCCACCCAACAGGAGAGCATCTCGACTGGTCCCATTGTCTGCAGACTCTGATGGGGATGCATGCACCCCTGCCCCCCCAGAGGCTACCTAGGTTGAGGGGGGTCCGAGAGCTGTGAGCAATTCGGTGGGTAGTCCATTCAGGACCCCTGAGCAGGAAAATGTCCCTGCAGCGGTTCCGCTTCCCGAACCCTGTCCCTCCTGGTTCTAACAAAGAAAGATATAGCAGCCCTTCTTCAGGAAATGAGGAGTATTTGAACGATCCTGGACCAGAGACTGGACAAGATGGATAAGAGAATGGACACAATGAATGACAAGGTACAAGGCCTAGAGGCAAATCAATCGTCACTAGATACCCTGGAACTCCAGACGGACATGAGGCTCTCCGAACTGGAAAGAAGGGAAACTGAGATCTCCCTTAAAATTGATAACTTTTAAAACAGGGAACAACGTAATAACCTTTGATTCTTTGGATTTCCGGAAATGGCGGGGGAATCATAGAGAGATATCAGGAGAGAGATTGTGGGAGTCTTTCATAGCCTCTTCGTAAACTACAGCATTGATGAACCAACAATTGATAGAGTACATCGTGTCGGAATGGGTTCCACGGGCCGCCCGCACGATTTTAGCCCATTTTCATTATTACGAGGAGAAGATGAGAATCCTTGAAAGAGCTAGAAAGGCAGGCCCAATAACATATGGGGACGCAGGCATCACGATTTACCAAGACCTATCTGAGTAGGCAATGAAATTCTCTCACTATATGGTTAACTGAGAAGGGGGTGCGCTAATGCTGGGGTTCCCCTTTACAGTCTCCTTTGAAATAGAGGGTCACTAATACTGATTGGTGACCGAAGAGAACATTCGAAGAGTCTCAGAAGAGCTCATGGAGCTTCCATGACCTGGA
The DNA here is from genome assembly GCF_040938575.1 of Ambystoma mexicanum. Taxonomy (NCBI): domain Eukaryota; kingdom Metazoa; phylum Chordata; class Amphibia; order Caudata; family Ambystomatidae; genus Ambystoma; species Ambystoma mexicanum. The sequence goes on along the minus strand of NC_090932.1, from coordinate 1,169,703,286 downwards.
ACCAGATCCCCGGGCGAAAGTGGGGTACGAATGTCATGGGATGAAGCTGCCAGAAACAGAAGGAAAATCTCAGGGACCCACACATTCAAAAAACGTAACACCCCGCTGAGGGGCCCTAAGGGACTGTGAGAAAAGGTGGTCTATTAGAGGCGTCACTGATGTGCATGGGCATCGGCCCTGTCTTAAAGGGGCCTAGCAAGGGCCAGTGTTACTCTTCTTAACAGGGGATTCAGGGAACTGTGAAAAGATGACAAGGGAATGTTTGTGGGGCGCTCAGAATGTACAAGGTGATTTCATGTTTGCCCTGTGTCAGGGCACCTCTGGTTATCTTGTCCTGGTTGGGTGGGTGAGTTCAACCAGGGTTGGAGGCTTGCGGGAGGGAGGGAATAGGGAACGGGAGGGGGTCATTTTTGGGGCACTCCGTGGGTTCCACCGGTTGTTGCAGCCTTTTTCAGTACGTGTGAATCTCCTTATAATGTAGTATCTGGTGGTGCTTGTTGGTGGAGAGTTGTTGAGATGGGAAAGCTGCTGTGAGAATTGTGAATAACACTATGGCACCAGCTCATGAGATGGTGATTGGCTCCCTCAATGTTAGACGACTAAACTCCCTGACTAAGAGGTCTTTGACTCTACCGTTGCTCAAAGAGAGTTTTTGGACGCCCTTCTGTTACAAGAAACACACTGGTTACGGGGCAAGGAACAGCGCCTATGAGGAAGGGCGGTGGGGGAGATGTATGTGTCCTCAGGCTTTAGTAAAAAGGCTGGGGTGGCAATAGTTATTTCACCCCGTCTCCTCCTTGAGGTTGACGGGATACAAAGTATCACGGAAGGTCGGTTCTTGTTTATCAAAGGGACCCTCCACGGAGCAGCAGAGTTCTTGGGAGGGGGATGAAGAGGGACCTGATCCTGTCTGTTGAGGGGCGTCTTGGTTGTGGGTGGGGACTTTACTATGGTCTTGGACCTGGTAAGGGACCGGAAGAAGATGGGGGGTGACACTTACCCACCCTAGCAGTAATTACTCCAAACAATTCAGGAGAGTGAACCAAGAACTGGGCCTGAATGACACCCTCATAGATTCCGAGGCCGGGGATAGATTACATATTTATTGCCTGTACATAACTTCTACTCAAGAATAGATCTGATCTTGGCAGACACTGCGTTGAAAACCCAGGTATGGATAACAATAGGGTACGATCCTTGCCAACGGTCACCGAGATGATGGGTGTGCAATGATTTTTTACTTAAGGACAGGGACTTTACCCAAGCCCTCCACAGGGATATCAAGGAGTATTTTACTTTCAATGATAATGGGGAGGTGGGGGTCCAGACGCTTTGGGAGGGCTTTAAGGCCTTAGGGGGTGCCTTAATTTTAATGGGCTCTAAAAGAAGAAAGAAAGGAGGGAACAAGAGGAAGGTGTGAGGGGTAAAATACAGGATTTATAGCCGGGGGTACCCAAGGGCAAGTACCTATAATCAGCAAAAGCCACCAAGATGCGTCTCTACAAGGCTAAACTGCACTCCATTCTCATTCAGAATACAGAGAAAAACATGTATTCCTTAAGCAGAAATACCACAAGCGGGGGGGGGGAGAAATCGGATAAGATCCTAAGGGAGGAATGGCAAAGAAATTCTATCGCTGTTGTTAAAGTGGAGGGGGACATAGAGGTCTACGATCCAGTGGGCATTGGGAGGGAATTTGCCAAATGTTATGAAACCCTGTATGCTTCTGAATATGTGGGAAATGACTCCCAGATTGTGGATCTTTTGGGTACCCTACCCCTCCTGGGAGTTACGAAAGAAGAGGCTGCATGTTTGGGTGAGCCGATACCCCAGGAGGAAGTTATTAATACAATTAGTGGGATGAAGGCGGGTACTGCCCAGGGGAGTTCTGGCTTCTCGGTTAAATTCTACAAACTGTTCAGGTCCACTTTGGCACCATACATGGTGAGAGTCTTCAGTGCGGTGTTATTTGGGAACCCCTGCCAGCCACAATGGCTGAAGCAATCATAGTGGCTATTCCCAAGACCAAACAATGATGTGAAGATCTTTGCTAAAATCTTGGGTGGTAGATTGGAGGATCTGCTACCATCCCTGGTACACAGGGATCAAGTGGGTTTTATCTGTGGTAGACAGGGCTCCGACATTATACGGAAAACAATCAACCTAATGTACCAAGCACAGGCCAACAATATCAATGTGTGCCTCGTTGCTATAGACTGAGAAAAGGCCTTCTACAGGGTGGAATGGCAGTACATGAAGGTGGTGCTGGAGAAGATGGGGTTGGGGTCCTCACTTTCTTTATTGTGTGGAGGAGTTGTATGCGGCGCCCACGGCGAGGGAATGGGTCAACAATGTTCTGTCTGACTCTATCCGTTTAATGAGAGGGACGATGCACGGATGTCGCCTTTAGCTGCTCCTATATGCCCTCACAATGGAGCCCCTGGCAATCACAATTAGGGGTAACCATGGGATTGGGGCCATCAAGTGTGGAGGGGTGGAGTTTAAACTGTTGGTGTTCGCTGACGACATATAAGGTTACCTTACTAACATCCCCACATTACTCCCAGCACTCTTGGTGCAGATAGAACACTTAGGATCCTTCTCGGGTCTAAAAATTAATGTTGAAAAGTCATGAATTATGCTCGTGGGGGTGGGTGGCACCAACTTGGATGTATGCTCCAGGTATATGGGTATGAGGATTGAGAAGAAGCGATTGAGATACTTAGGAGTCAATCTGACTAGGGACTTGACTGACCTTACAGTGACAAACCTATACCCCTTGGTAGACAAGATTAAGGAAGACCTCAAATGATGGCAGCCCCTGACCTTATCTTTGTATGATCGCATGAAATCCATTAAGATGAACGTCCTCCCACGACCCCTCTATATGTTCTTGGCCCTGCCATCTGTTGTATGGTGACCCCTCCTGGGAGCATGGTAGCTCTCAGGATGTTGTAATGGGTCACGTGGCTGAGCCACGTGACCAACCTAATAAAAGAACTGAGCTGCTTCCGGCTCAGGAGTCACTCCCATTCTGGCTCCAGCGTCGTTCCTGTTGCACCATGCTGGTGCTGCGCTGTAGGTGCTGGGCCATCCGGACGATGCCCCTGCCGGGCAACAGCGTCCCTGTGGGTCCCCCAACCATGTGAGGCGGGTTGGGGATGCGACCCCGGCCTGGGTGCCCCCAGAGCCGGGGCCGCGGTGGCCAGGTGGACCTGGCCACGTGTGCAGAGCTCCGGTAATCTGGAGCGGGGTGGGCTGAACCCCCACCCCTGAGTATGCGGCATGGGCGCCGCCTAAGTGTGTATACTCTCGGGTGCCACCCGACCCAAGCACGGGGCTGCCCGGTGATCCGGAGCAGCCCCCAACAATGGCGACGAGGGCTAGAGCCCTGCGTTTGAAGTGGCGTCGGCCGCATGTGGAGGAGCGTCTGCCCTCACCGCCACCAGGAAGGAGGAAACTGTTTTCTCCCCTTCCCGGGGGGAGTGAGAGTGCGCCGCGGCATCGGCCGCACAGACAATGTGCGGAAAACATCGCCGCACACAAGAGATGGATGCGGGCCCATCTCCAACTGGGCCTGCTAAGGAGGGAGAGGGGCCCCGCGCGCCCCGAAAGGAAATGGTGAGGCGGGCCCAACTCCAACTGGGCCCGCGTAGAACATGGTGGGCGAGCTGCCTACCCGTCCCCCGAGGGAGACAGAGGAAGTCTGCGGCGTCGGCCGCATGGGTGTCTGCGCCCCTCCCCCCATCCTGGACACGGACACTGCCGCATCAGGGGAGGGTAGAAACAAATGGGTGGCGTCGGCCGCAGTGAGAGGAGGCGTGGCCGCAACACACGGATGCCCACGTTGGGGAGAGAGGTGAGGCCCGGCACCCCCACAACAGGCAATGGAGCGGCATCCGCTGCAATGGGGAGGTCAGCTGCCCCTCGTTCCCATCTGACGGGACTGCCCACGAGGAGCAGGAAAAGAGGTGGGGGCCGCCGCACAGCTGAGGCGGCCCCGGTCCAAGAGCGAGGCGGCCCGGTTCAGGATCGGGTGCCGCCCAACAGCGGGGTACCCCCCCTCCCAAGAAGTGTTGTGGCGTCTGAGGCCGCAACGACAAGGTGAGCCGCCTGCCCCTCCCCCACCCGCAACACGCGCTGTGCGGCTCCGCGAAAGTGGAGAATGCCCCGAAAACAGAGAGGGGCCACCAAACAGCTGATGCAGCCCCATGGGAGGCGGGCCCAACAACAACTGGGCCCGCGCGCAAAGAAAAAACAATGCGGCAGGCCCGAATCCAATGGGGCCTGCAAATGAAAGGAACAAAGGAAGCGGGCCCAACACCAACTGGGCCCGCAAGAACAAAGGGAGAGGCTGCAGCGATGGGGAGGAGCTGCCCTACCCCCCCACTGTCAGGAGCCGCACGCAATGGTCTCTGCCCTGCCACAATGAAGAGCAGCGTACATCGCCGCATGGGAAAACGGATGCGGGCCCGACTCCAACTGGGCCCGCAAACGAAATAAGACCGGTGCCGCCTCCCCGTCCCTGCTGTGAGGAGGAAGATGCGGCTCTGCCGCAACAAAGAAGTGAGCCGCCGGACCCTCCCCCACCCCGGACGAAGAGCAGCGAGGTGGATGCATTGAAACAACTGGGCCTGCGGCGGTGAATGGAAAAACTGTGATGCTGGCCAAACATAACGCCAGCAGCCCCCAAGTGAAGGGGGAGGTGCGAAAGGTGGCCTGTTTGTCCGTCATCGGTGCCCTGCTGCGGGCTTGCCCCCTGACTCTGGACTTGGCCGATGTAGCCCCTGGGTTTCCCCAGGTGCGGCTTTGCTGGCCCGTTTGTGACTCTGGTGAATGGTGGCCAAGGGGAACATTAAGGAGGACCCTAATTGGTCTCCTGCAGCTCCATCTGTGCAGATGGCCCCCGGAAGTCGGCCGACACTGCTGTGCGGGGGGTGGCCCAGCGGGTGGACAGTGTTGGGTGGTGTACCTCTGTACACAAAGACTGCTTTATGTGGGGCCAGTGGCGCGCACCATCGGGCTGTGTATTAGTTGAACCTACTCACCCAGACTAATAAAGTGGTGTACAATGAGTAGAGTGTTGATAGGAGTAGTAGTGTGTAGCGTTTTAAGTTTGTTTTGGGTGTTCATTAATAAATGGAGTGGTGTTGTATGGTGACCCCTCCTGGGAGCATGGTATCTCCCAGGATGTTGTAATGGGTCACGTGGCTGAGCCACGTGACCAACCTAATAAAAGAACTGAGCTGCTTCCGGCTCAGGAGTCACTCCCATTCTGGCTCCAGCGTCGTTCCTGTTGCACCATGCTGGTGCTGCGCTGTAGGTGCTGGGCCCACGGACGGGGCCCAGCTTAAGGACGGTGCCCCTGCCGGGCAACGCCGTCCGGACGGTGCCCCTGCCGGGCAACGCCGTCCCTGTGGGTCCGCCATGTGAGGCGGGTTGGGGATGCGACCCCGGCCTGGGTGCCCCCAGAGCCGGGGCCGCGGTGGCCAGGTGGACCTGGCCACGTGTGCGGAGCTCCGGTGATCTGGAGCGGGGTGGGCGGCGCCTAAGTGTGTATACTCTCGGGTGCCACCCGACCCGAGCATGGGGCTGCCCGGTGATCCGGAGCAGCCCCCAACACCGTCCAGACTCCCGAAGAGGTTTTTTACTGATTTGAGCTGTGCCGTAACAAAAATCGTCTGGCAGAACAAGAGACCTGGAGTAAAAATGGATACCTTAACGCTCTGACGTGACCAGGGGGGTTTGGCTTCCCGGACATGTATTTGTATTATAAGGCCGCCCAGCTGAGAGTCATGTTACAGCATATGATGGAGGACATGAGAACTATCTGGTCTTTCCTTGAGGACCTGGAACTGCAACCGCTAAAGGTGAGAGACCTCCACTGGGCATCCCAAAAAGAGATTCTGAGTAAAGTATGTGGTCATCCCACATTGGCTGTTCTCTGGGAAATATGGAAAACAATGGAGCAAACACGACTCTATCTTTGACGTCTATCTCACGCCTTGAAGGGTGAATTCACCTACCAGAAGTGGGGTGCCCTGTTAACTAGAAATGTAAACCCGTTTGAGAAAGTGCTGGATTTGGCGACCTCCCGTAAAGGCATTCTGTCGAGTTTATTCAAAATTCTGGTGCCCACTCCCATAATTGGCAGGCAGACATTCAAAGATACTGGGTGGAACTGGGAGGGGGATAAATTATGGATGATGACTGGGCAAGAACGTTTTGAATTACCTTTCACTGGAACATTTTTACTTCTACCATAGAACACAACTAAAAGATGTTACAGGGGTAGCACAGGAACCCCTAAAGACCTCTAAAATGTTTGCGGGGGTGTCTCTGCTTTGCCTAAGAGGATGTGGGTTCCTTTTCCCATATGTGGTGGCACTGTCCCAGAATCCAAATATATTGGCAGGAACTCCTTAGTTGGATTAAAGATATCGTAGGGGTTCCGCTGGGTATGGCCCCTTACAGATGCTCGTGGGAGTCCCGTCAAGGGGTAACGAGGAGTATAGACTGCCAAAACTATGGGAGGCAATGATTAGCGCTGTAAGATTAGCGATAGCACAAAATTGGAAAGGCGGAGAGATACCTACGAGAGGGGAGTGGGAACGGTAACTAATTTTCTGAAGGTCATGTCAAGATTAATGGTAATGGTTAATGTGAACAACCGTTTGTGCATTTTCTACGAGGAATGGGGTCCACTGCTAGACAGAATGGAAAACAATTGTGCTTGACCACTGGGGAACGAAGCAAGGGGTGAGTGCTCCCTTCCGTGATACTTTGGGTACAGGGGCCAATCTATTTGGGCAGGGTCCATGCTGTGAAACTCTTATGTCAAGACAAGACTCTGTATTTTCATTCTACAAGACTGTGTACTGTGAGGTACACAGTTGTTACTGAACCCCTGATGTTGAGAGGGGGGTGGAGGGTGAGGGGAGGGTATGAAGGTTCTTATTGTTATGGCTTGTGAGAGGTTTTTTGTGTTTGACGAAATGCGAATACAAATGAATGTTGAAAAAAAAGATTTGGCATGACAAAGCATCTAAATATCAATGGGGATCCCTTCCCATTACCAGCCAACATATGCCAAGTTAAGAAAAACAGTGAGTGCAATGTTAGAGGCTGAGTCTGGATACACTCATTCCAAATTTGAATAGGATTATGGCCCAAGTCCCGGCAATTCCTGCTCGCATAAAAGTTGACAGATGACTTCATGCTAATTTTAAGATATTTTGGAAGCCTGGGAACACTCAAGAGGTCTGAGCTTTGATCGATACCGGGGCAGAGGCCTCATTGATTCATGGAAATCCTTCAAGATTTAAAGGTCAGTATTTTACCATTACTGGGCTGGGGGGAAGGAAACACCAGCAGTAAAGACAGGTGTGGAAAGGAAAATAGGACATTAGAAAACACAGAAATATCAATTGTCTATTGTCCCAATACCTGAGTAAATAATTGGTTTTGACATTCAGGAAGGGTTGACTTTAGGTTTGGGAGGTAAAACGTATATATTTGGAGTGACTTGCATTAACTTGTACACAGTTGTTGTATGCAAACTGAAAATCCCCCCAGGGCACGTGCCTTTGGCCACGAAGCGTGTGTCTATGAAGTAATACTGCATTCCTGGGGGTCATAAGGAAGGAAATTTCAGACACCATTAAAGAATATGTAGAGGCAGGCGCATTACACCTAGTCTCTACGGCTTGGAATAATCCGGTCTGGCCTGTGAAAAGGAGAGATGGGAGCTGGATACACTCCCCCTTTAGTTTGTTACTGCAGTCCCATACACTGTCACTTTGATTGAGAATATACAACAGTTTGAGGGAACCTGGTATGCTGTGTAAGATTTGGCCAATGCCTTTTTCTCTGTGCCAATTGCTGAAGAGTGCCATTACCATTACTGGGCTGGGGGAAAGGAAACGCCAGCAGTACAGACAGACAGAAGTGGAAATGAAAATATGAAATTTGAAAAAACAGAAATATCAAGTGTTGATTGTCCCGATACCTGAGTATCAATTTGGAGGGAATGCATTAATTTGTACACAGTTATTGTAGGCAAATTGAAACTCCCTCTGGTGCACGTGCCTTTGGCCACGAAGCGTGTGTCTATGAAGCAATACCGCATTCCCGGGGGTCATAAGGACATTTAAGACACCATTAAAGAATATGTAGAGGCAGGAGTATTACGCTGAGTCTCTACTGCTTAGAATATTCATTTTTGGCCTGTGAAAAGGGGGGATGGGAGCTGGAGAATGACTGTGGATTATAGAGAATTGAACAAATACACTCCCCCTTAGTTCCTGCAGTCCAAGACACTGCCACTTTGATTGAGAATACATAAAGGCTTGAGGGAACCTGGTACCCTGTGTTAGATTTGGCCAATGCCTTTTTCTGTGTGCCAATTGGTGAAGAGTGCCAGGAGCACTTTTCTTTTTCCTGGGGTGGGCTTCATTATACCTTCACGAGATTGCTTTTGGGGTACTTAAGTAGCCCAACCCTCTGTCTCCGGCTGGTGGCAGAACATTTAGATAAGATACCATGTAAGCCTGACACACAAATCTCACATAACATTGATGATATTCTGATCTAGGGCAAGGATGAGCGAAGTGTGCAAAATCAGTTAGAAGCAATCATTGACGGGTTGAAAAAGGAAGGCTAGGAAATTAATCCTAACAAAATTCAAGAGCCAGCTGAGACTGTAGTATGTTGGGGGATTCAGTGGCATAATGGGCATCGAGAGATGGTACGGAAATCCAGACAAAAGATACTTGAATTTACCACTCCAATGAACAAGAAACAAGCTCAACAGTTTGTACGGCTATTTGGATTTTGGAGACAGCGTATACCGCATTTGGGGCAGATTGTGGCACCTCGTTATAAAGTGACGTGAAAAGGAATATGAATTTGCGTGGGGTGAGGAGAAGCAAAGAGCGTTTGATTTGGCAAAAGACACAGTACAGCGTGTGTTCAATTTGTGGCATTTGAAGTCAGGAGAAGTAGACCTAAATGTATCTGTACAAGACAATTATGCTAACTGGAGCCTATGGCAAAAGCAGGACAAAAATGGGATTTTGGAGTCGCAAATTACCAGAGGCTGGTGATAAATGCACTCCATTTGAGAAGCAATTGCTAGCGTGTTATCGTGCTCTTATTGATACACAACAACTGACAGTGGGTCATGATGTATTGCTCAAGCCCGAAATCCTGATTATGCATTGGGTACCGAGTTCTCCTAAAACGCACAGGATAGGACACGCTCCGAAAGCCAGTATAATCAAATGGAAATGGCATATCCAAGACAGAGCAAAATCAGGAAAGGGTGGGGTTGCGAAACTACGTGAGCAAGTGGCTAACATACCATCAGTAGACTACGTACCGCAGTAAGTGGCAGAAATACATTAGTCTCCAGTGAAATAGGGAATACCTTATGGGGATCTGAATGTGGACCAGACAGAACATGCCTGGTTTACCGATGGCTCATAGAAACTGAGCGCTACTGGAAAGCAGTGTCATATAATCCCAAGACAAAAAAGATTCTAACCACATCAGGTAAAGGGAAGAGCAATCCGTTTGCAGAACTTTATGCAGTATATCAAGCTTTGAAACAAGAAACACCTGGTCAATGTCATTTGCACACAGATTCATAGTCAGTGGCCAATGGGCTAGCTGTGTGGCTGCCGACATGGCAAACGAATGGGTGGAAAATGAATTCCAAAAAATTGTGGGAAAAGGTACTGTAGCAACATATCTGGGAAATGCTATCACAAAGTGAAGTAACAGTGTATCATGTGAATGCGCACTGTACTACTGACTCACTAGAACGTTGGTTCAATTCTGTAGCAGACGAACACACCAAGATTTCTGTGGATGCAGAGGCTCAGGAGGGCAATTTTGAGAGTTTGGCCAAGTGGGCTCACCAGAAATGTGGAAACATGGGAGAGAAATCTACTTGCAGGTGGGCACAAGCTCAAGGGATTAGAAGTAGTGATAATCATTTTGAAATGTCCCGTGTGTCAGCATCAGTAGCATAGACCAATACCTCATATTGTCCAGGGCACTTTACAAAGAGATAAATTACTGGGTCAAATCTGGAAAATCGATTATATTGGTTCTATGCCAATCAGTGCAAGTTGTCAATATGCATGTACCATTGTGGATACCTTTTCAGGATATTTGATGGTGCTGCCATGAAAGAGGGCAACACAATTGAACACTATTAAGCTGTTAGATCAAATCATATTGCATTACGGTGTGCCCTTGCAAATTCAGGGTGACAATTGCACTTATGTCAAAATCAAGTTGATTCAAGAGTACTGTCAGGAAAATAATATTGAGTGGCTTTACCATGTAGCATATCATCCACAAGCGACGACTTTGATTGAATTGAAGTCCTTTAGGGGTTTTGGTCCCCTAACTTACCACACTTCGGGCTCTGACCTTTTCCTCATGTCGAAGACTTTCAAATGTGCAAGGCTTCTGCTATAGACCTACACAGGACCATTTTGACTTTCTCATCAGCTCACAGTCTTATGTTATCTGCCCCAGAGTCTCTTGGTCTTGGTAGTTCAGTACCATAAGCACAAAAGTTCAAAAGAAATCATTCTCTTCAAGCACTCACCTTTTCACTTCCCCTTTTGCTGGGGTTAATCTTGACCATTATGCATTTCAAAGTTTGTTCACTCTACTGCTTTATAACAAAACATTTGACATTTCGTGGAGACTTTCAAGTGGGCTTGAAATTCTTACCTAACAAGTTCCAAAGACAATGTTCTCAAAACTAGCTTGGGGCTCTTTCCCCAGCCTGCAGGTACTGGCTCACCAAAACAAAAGTTCAGAAAGAGCTCGGAATTCCCTTCCCCAAGCTTTAAGCATGGATTCACAACACAATGTTCAAATGGTAGTGTTCCCATGAAGCTCAAGATTCCCTTCCTTAAGCTTCAAGCCCCAGTAAACAGCACAATGTTCCAAAAAAGGCTCAGGGGTCTTCCACCAAGCCGCAGGTGCTGGTACACAACAAACAAAGTTCCAAAAGATAATACTCCCAAGAAACTTAGGTGTTCCTTCCGCAAGCTAACAGTCTTTCTTCACCAATAATTTCAGTGTTCAGTAGTAATTTGCTTACACTTTTCTGCTCCCCTTGGCTGTTTACTTGCAGAACTCTTTCGTGGAACACGTATACTTCCTTAAACATGGCCACTCTAAAACATTGTTATTCATTAGCCCATAGTTTGCCCTGCCTTTGTCTATTACATCATTCAGTCTTCATCTGAGGCTTTTGCAAACGTGCTGCCTGCACGCGACCACTCTGATACAGTGTAGCTTCACTAACTTTCAAACGCACACCGGGTTTCTCTCCTTCATTGACACTCACTGGTCGTGTAACAGCTCTTTCCCAGTGTCTTGGTTAGTATGATCAGGGTCTCACTGACTGCCCCGCAGACACCCCTAGACTATTGCTTCCAGTCAGGGAACAAGCATTTCTCGGCCACTGCACAGGGAGCGCCTGTTTCCACAGCTCCCTTCTCGCACGCTCCCTGGCTCCTTGGAGGCAAGGCTCCCTGCTACGCAGCGACACTCTGTTATACTGTACCTTTCTCCAGCATCTCAGCGTTCCATTCCCCTCCGGTTTCTCGCACGCTGTGCTGCCCTTCCTGCGCCTCTCTCCTCCACAGTCTTCTCACTTCCTTTTGCTGTTTGCTATACACCTGTGACTCTCTAACAGGTGTCAGGTGTGAAGTCCTAGGTTCAATTGCCTGACCACAATTAGTCCAATTAACAGGACATGCCTGACCTTCAGCTCTATAGCCTCCAGGCTCCCTCTTCTTCATTTCAGTAATCTAGCGGTGACTCCTATAGGTAATCTTAATTACTCTTGGGGTTAGTTTCTTCTCAGTACTTGGTCTGACTTCAGGGGGAAAAGTAGGATCTGGGCATTAATATCCTACAAAGGCTGAGGGAGGGTAAGGTAAATCACAGTCAGGAAATGGGGGATACTGTGTCTCGCCTTCAGGTACCCTCGTTCCAATCCCCAATGACCCTCCACCCCTGTGATTCTTCCTCACTAGTCCACCCCCAGGGTCGGGTTCTGGAAGCCTTGTCTTTCTCTTGGTTACCTGAGGGGGGTCCTAAGAGGGCTAAATGTGAGAATGCCCTCAGATTTCTCACACATCTTATCATGAAGCCCGATATGAAGGGCTTATGGGCTGAATGGCAGGGGATCCGGGCAACATCCTTCACCTCATGGGGATGCCGTCTCAGGCATTGGTGTTGATCTTGGAGGGAGGGAAAGCAAACTGGGTATCCAGACAGGCAACGGCCTTACATTTGCTCATCTGATTCCTGTCCAGTCCTTCCTCTCATGTGATCTGGGAGGGATTTCTCTTCAATATTCTCTTACAAATGTCAGGTCAACACACACCAGGAGAGAGATGAACAGCTTTGGACACAGGAAACCACTCTCCCCTTCGAGTGATCTGCCAGATGCAGTACACAAGGCACTAGTCAACAGAGCACGAGATAGAAATCGTGGTGTGATGATGGTGCCCTGGCTATCACGCGCGCTGCTGGTGCAGGGCCGTCATGACATACACACAGACTTGGAGCTGGGACGCAACCTTGTACGAGTACTAGACCTGAAGCTTGTGCAGCTACCGGTGCCTGCAGAGTGGTCCAAGGATCATACCGGGCCTAGTAGTGAGTGGCACAAAAACTCTGTCACCTACGACTTACTGAGATGCAGATGACGCATCATTGCGCAGCACTAGCAGCTCCTCTCCTGAGTGCTTCCCGCCTACCGGAACCAGTTTCGAGGTCCACAAGAAAACCGTACCAGTACATATGGTCCAACAGGGCATCCTGCGAAGAGAGACATGTCAGGCATTTCTTCCCCACGCACTCAGACTCCGACGTTGTAAAAGTAGGGTCACAAAATGTGGGTGAGGCAGGAATTGGCCCACCATCTTCTGTTGAGTCATCCCCTTCAGAGATGGCTGCCGAGGTGGTGAAGCAGCATTCAACTGGAAAACCTATGGCCTCTGCTGCGAGTAAGCCATTGGTGGCGGCAGAGTCGTCCAGTGGTGATACCCCCTGGGGGACTGTCAGGTCGGGAAGTCCCATGTAGGTTCAGTTTGCTAGTAACAAGTGTTCATTTAGCATATATGTGCTTGTGAAAATGAATGCATGTCAATGTTTATTGATTACTGCCTTCCCTTTGTGTTATTCCCTAGCTTCCCCTTGTAGAGCATTGAGGGCAGCCCAGGCCAAGATGGAGAGGTTTCTTCTGTGAACTGATTGGTTCTGGGTATGCTCTGGTGATGTGGAACGTTGGCAGTGTTCTATAACTACTTTTCCTCAGAAATGTTCATCCAACAAGTCATGTGATGTTAGTTCTCTAGAAGTTATGAACCTTTTGAATTAAGAAGAGGCCCAAGAGTTCACAGGAGTCAAGAAGTTAAGGAAGCTGTGGAAATCTGAAGTGCACGGTGGGAGTGTTGCAGCACAGCGTTTAAAAGGGATTGTTTAGTTATGTCATTTTATGGTGAAGAAACTGCACAGCTATTCATTCCCTAAAAAAGTACTTGTCACGACTTAAGCAATTGAGCATATGGTACTGCATCAGAGCCTCGCTTGTTCTTCTTCTTGCTGATAGATTTGTATCCATCAGCGGTGGTTTTTGGATACCGAGGCTTGAGCCTCATTACTCCATCTTCTCAGGTTCAGTATGTAGTCGTGGGTTTGTTTTCTTCTTGGTCTGTGTTGTCTTGTCACAGTAGAGCTGGTTTCACAGGGTCTTCGCAGTGATGGGTATCAGAGCCTCGTGAGGCGAGTCCATTTATTACGGATTAGCTATGCCGTTTTACTGAGTAAACCAATCAACTGTGCATGTCTCAGCGGAAGTCACTATCGGATTTACAGGGACTGATAAACCATAGCGGATGAAGAAAGAAAAAGCGTCTTCTTTTAATACAGAATAATTCACGCATGTGCGGTATTGCAGACGCATACTTCAGGATCTAGTTCATCCACGCAGGCGTGATAATAAAATATTGTTCCTTGGAAAGCTATCTCGCAGGCATGCGCTACAGGGAAGTGTCTCCTAAAACCATAAAGGAATCCTGCATATAATACGCATGCGCAAAGATGAAACATCATTTATTTACAGAACCTTGTATATATTTTGCATGCACGACGAATGAACAGTATTTGAAGACTTCTCTTTCATGCTGCAATGGAAAAAGAAGTGAACTTAGTGTGTAATACTTATAACACAAACTACGATTCTTAGCTAAGGTCAGTTAGATAGGGTTAATTATTTGGGACCTGAGAAATAGAAATACAACAGTTTGAACATTTTCCTAAGAAAGTACCTCTTCATCAACATTCCACTTTTCTGTGGAAATCCAAAGAAGTGTTTATACAATTACCAATCACACTCCATTTCTTCCTACGCATAACAGGTATTTTCGTAGAATGTGAGTGTTGTGATTAGTTATTTGAGAATAGTTCTGGCAAAATCTTATCTTGTTGTTTATTTCCTGATCTGCAGATTCCTGAGCCACAAGAAGCAAAGAAGCATAAACCTGTTCTTTTGTTATTTTGTCCCATTCCCCATTCCCTTTACAAGTGACAAATCTCCAGCTGAATTACGTAGCAGTTGCAGTCTGTTCACTTGGGGAGCATCTGTGGTGTTCAGCAACAGGTCCTGCATTGGAACAATTTGGCTTAAACTGCCCTGAAGTATGAAAGGCCCACGTTAAAAATGAACTCTGCCTCAGCTGTTATGCACCCCCCAGAATATCACGCCGACCCCATGAGGGATATGTTAAAAGAGATTAGAAATGAGTGTAACGAAAATTCATTTTTAACTCAGAAGATGGAGGAATTAACATTGAGGGTAAACGAATTACAGGTACATGAACAGCCTTTAACCAAAAAAGGTCTGAGGGAGGTACCTCTGGTATTGATTAGAGAGGATTTGGCTGGGAGGTCAGGAATAGAAAGGGGGGGTTCCAGTCTCTTCACCTTGGCATGGTTTGCCTGTTCCGTTAGCTCCTCCAAATTATTTTTTTATGACTCAGTGTGAGTTATATTTCTTGTGCAGACCTTAGGCATTCACCTCTGATACTCTAGAAATAGTGTTGGTGTTGTCCTCTATGTCTGGAGAGGCAGCTGCATGGTCTGTGTTGCTAGTAGGGCAAGAACGTTCAGTGCTCAATGATTTGGAACTGTTTAAATTAGAGTTTAAGAAGATATTTGATCTGAGGCAGTTGTCACAAGAGCTGAACAGGGAATCATTAGAACTCATACAGGGAAGTAAGGACTTGGTGTCGTATATTACTCAATAGTTTTGGTCAGTTGGTGGTCAGAAGACAAGAGAGCATCCCTTTTTATAGAGGGTTATGGGAGGAATTAAATGATGCGCTAGCAGTAATTGCTGAATGGATCCATAAATTTGCAAGGAGACCTAAACCTAACCAACCTTACCCAACCAATATACGACACCATAGGCTAGGCTCCAGACTTACCAAACTCTCTTCATCAACAGTTAACATACATAATAATCAAACCGCCCTCAAATTGAGAAAAAGGAAGACTACAATCACACCTACTGTGGAGTCTACTGTTCCACCTCTCCACTCTAACGTCCTAGACAAGAAACTAGATAAGAAACCTCATGAAGTTAAAGGAGCACTAATCAATGCAAGATCTGTAGTGGCCCATGTCACAGACATTGCGGATATTATCTCACCTAACCAACTAGACTTTTTAGCCATCACAGAGACCTGGTTTCATCCAGCGGCGGGCCCAGCCCTATCACTAGCTGTCTCTGAGAACTACACTATTCTCAGGGCAGATAGAGAAACTTCCAGAGAGCGAGGGGCATCGCCATCATCTCTAAGTCCAACATGGGTCTAAGAGCCATACAACAGCCGTCACTACCTTCGGCTGAACTCCTCTCAGTGAAATTACTCCTATCAGCTTCACGTATGATCACCATGCACCTAGTCTACAGGCCTCCCGGCCCCATCACATCCTTTGAAGAAGATATAACAGCCCTTCTCAAAACTAATACTAAACCTGGTTCACAAATTATTATACTTGGGGACTTCAACTTAAGTCTAAATCACCAAAGCCGGCCTCATCCTCAGAACTAACGCCCCTACGCACATAAAAAGCCACACCATGGACTCGATTGCAGATATTAACTGCAAAACCTCCATAACTGCAATCGAACCTTGTACCTGGACTGATCACCATCTGATCTCGTTCTCCATACAAGACATCCCACTAATCAACTCAGTCAAAGCCATGGCCCCACCAGCCTTAACAAGAAATAAACGGGATATAACAGTCAGCAACATCCTGCCCTTTATCCAACCCATCACCAGTACCGCTAACCTCCCAACTGACTCTATCTCACTTTTTGACCTATACAACTCCACCATCAACTGAGCCATTGACTCTATTGCACCACTAAAACTCTGCAAAGAGAAACCTTGGGCCCATCTGAACTCCTGGTTCACTCCCAGCCTCAATGGAGAAACAATCCGTCTGAGCAAAAGAAAAATAATCTAACCACTCTTGCAGACAGATATAAAAAGGTAATCATCCAAACCAAAAAAGTCACCTTCAACGAAAGAATTGAAAAAGCAAACTCCAGCTCTAGGGAACTTTTCTCTTTCCTCTATCTATCCTTGGAGAATTAGAATTAGAGAATTAGAGAAGAGAATTGTGGTGCACTAATATACAAAACGCCCTGTGCAATAAAATGACTATGCTTCAAATGGATTGTGTCATTCCACGTATTCGTCATCTTTGATATTTCGTACAGCTTCGGAAAAAAAATTCTTGGCAGAGGGTGCTGTGCGTCGATGGCGTTGCGTCGATGTCCCTCGAAGGCCTTCGTTGAGGGTGACGTCATCGGGTGAAGTAGCATGCGCAGCGCCCGTTGGCCTCAGGTCCGTTCTTCCACAGAACGTGTTGCTTCGGAGACTCGGCGCGTCTCGTTAGTGTATTTCTACTATGCAGTTCATTCTTCGAAAGAAAATCATTGAAGATGTCCTCATCATCGACCCCGACTACCCCTTGCTTGCTTTCAAGAAGTGCAAAGCATGCAGTTCAAAAATGTCCATCACAGACATGCATCAATCTTGCCTGTGGTGTTTGGGACAAGGACATGACACAGAGTCTTGCTCGACGTGTCAGGCGATGACGGGTAAAGCCCTGCGAGAAAGGAAGGGGAAATTACAGGTAGGTCGTAAAACCAAAACTGACCGATCCTCGACCGTCGAGTCTGGAGATCGTTCTCCTCGATGCAAGAGTGAGGAAAAGAGGTCAAGATCCCGAAGTGGCTGCCGCCACTCTTCGTCTTTGGTGACACCATTGATCGCCATCTTTATCGTCATCAGACGAATCCCCTAGAAAAATTAGGTGCCCCTCTAAACATTCTTCATCTGCAGAGTGGGAGGCATTTCGTCTGAAAATGCTAGAAGTTTTCGAGAAGGCCAAGCCTCTGTCCGTGATTTCTTCGGAAGCCGGCCAAGAGCGTTCCTGTTCTGACACTCGTGTGCCCTCAAGCCTGGGTGATCGAAGAAAGACCTATCGAGAGCCCTCGAGGTCTCCAATGAAAAAGAGTCACTCGAGTCGTGACGAGCGCTAGAGGTCCTCAAGCCGTCGAAGACTCCACATATGTCGAAGGCTAAATCTTCGAAGGTGAAGCCTCAATGCCATCGGCGCCATTTCCATCGAGGCAATATCGACACCAAAACCATTGGCGCTGAAGATTTCTTGGTCTCGGCTCAGCCCTCTGAGCATGTTGCAGCAAAAGTAAAAGCTGCTAAGCCAAAGCCTTCCGCAAAACTGACTCTACCTCCTGAAAAAACATACACTGCTTTGCCCAGAAAGGAGTACTTTAAATCCCGATCTTCAATTTTTGAAGAAGAGCAAAGATCTGAAGAGGAAGAGGCCCCTTTTGGTCTGGAGTTTGGTACTCCTAATGTGCCAGAGTGTCTAATCTCTGAAGAAAGTAAAAGGAAAGACCTTATTGACACACTGTACAATTCCAGTGGTGTGGATGCATCGCCAGAAACTGAGTTTGGCAAACCAGAGCCAGGCAAACACGCTGGCTCTTCTTATCGACACCTGATACCAAGAGTAGTAGAGTATTTAGGCTGGGCTAGATCACCAGCTCAGTTTATTCAGGATGATCTTACAGACATTCTAGACCAAGGTCCTCCTACAGACCCAGTTTTACCTTTCATCTGGCCTTGCAAAATAGGGTGGCCAAAAATTGGGAGTCCCCGGATTCTATTCCTGCTCTGGATAAATCCCTCACTTAAAAATACCGCCCTTCCAGTAGCGACCCCGGCTATCTGTCCATAACCCCACTCCCGAGAGTCTGGTGGTCCAGGCAGCCACAGCTATATCTAACAAAGCGGTGTACCCTGCCATCCCTCTGGATAGGGATGACAAGCATGTGGATGGATGGGCACGCAAGGTATTTTCAGCTGGAAGTATGGCCCTCAAATCGGCCAACTCCACATGTGTCTTAGCCAAATTTTCGTACACTCTGTGGGAGTGCATATCAATGGCGGCGGAGCACATTCCAGAAGGGGAGGAAAGGGAAGGTTTCCTAGCTATCGTTAAGGATGGCAAGGAAGCCATACAGGAATCCCTTCAGTCTGGATTGGACAATGCAGACAGCATTATCAGGTACATGGCTGCTAGCACAGTTCTGCTCAGATTTGCGTGGTTGCAGAAGTCGGGTTTCGCATCAGATGTGCAGTCCAGCCTTCTGAACATGTCATTTGATGGGTCTCAGCTTTTTGGCAGCAAGGCTGACGAGAGCATTGAGAGGTTGCAGACCTCAAAGGCAGCTGCCAAATCTTTAGGGGCTGCTGTTAGGCAAACTCAGCCTTTTCGTTCATCAGGACAGTCTTGAAGGGGATGATCCTATCGTTTCTACTCCTCATTTGGAAAGGCGAGAGGAATGGCCAGTCAAAGAGACCAAAGGAAAATCCCTCATGGTGGACGAGGTAAGAGTGCAAAGCCAGCTCCAGCTTCCTTGCTATCAGCAACTGCAGCAACTGCCCCAAAACCGCTTTGAGAGCTTACATCACGAAACACCAGTGGGGGCAGACTGTCTCAGCATCTGCAAGAATGGTGAGACATTACTTCAGATACCTGGGCTCTGGAAATAATAGCCCAAGGTTACTGCGTTCCATTCTTAACGCAGCCTCACAATAATCCACCGGGAAAACACTCTGAAGATTCCAGATCTGCTCCTGCAGCAGGATATATTAATCCTGCTAGAGAAAGGTGCTATAGAACCGGTACCTGTAGTGGAGAGGAACAACGGTTGATATTCCCCATATTTCTTTATCCCCAAAAAGGACGGAGGACTGAGGCCCATCATGGACTTGAGATACTTGGAAAAGTTACTCAGGAAGGACAAATTCAAGATGGTCACACTTTCTCAGATCCTTCAGGCCCTCCAACTTCAGGATTGGTTGGTGTCATTGGACCTTCAGGATACTTATTTTCATGTGCCAATCTATCTCAAGCACAGAAAATACCTGAGGTTCGCCGTTGGCGGCTCACACTATCAGTTTCGAATCCTGGCATTCGAGTTGACCTCCACCCCGAGGGTCTTCACCAAGCTGATGGTGGTGGTGGCAGCGTATCACAGGAGAGTGGGGATTCATGTCTACCCCTACTTGGACGATTGGCTGATCAGGGCACATTCTCCCGAGCAAGCCCTGGATCATCTTAGAGTCTGCTGCCACTCCCTTCACAGACTGGGCTTCTCCCACAATTTCAAGAAGTCACAAATGAGACCTTCCCAACAGCTCTAGTACATCGGAGCTGTGTTAGACACATCCTTGGGAAAGATCTCGCCACCCAAGGCTAGGG
Source organism: Ambystoma mexicanum (assembly GCF_040938575.1). NCBI lineage: Eukaryota > Metazoa > Chordata > Amphibia > Caudata > Ambystomatidae > Ambystoma > Ambystoma mexicanum. The sequence continues at coordinate 1,169,683,372 of NC_090932.1, read as the reverse complement.
CTCAAGACATTCCTCAGATGGTTACCAAATTTCAAAGTGCACAGGATCTTCCGGCCTCCGATTTCTTTAGGTTGCTCGGCCTCATGGCATCCTGCATTTTTCTGGTGCCAAAAGCCCGCCTGAGATGAGATCCCTTCAATGGGCTCTAAAAACTCAATGGTCCCAATTCTCAGGAAGGATGACAGACCTGCTCCAAGTTCCAAGCAGGGTCGCACAGGATCTCCTGTGGTGGGCCTGCGAGGACAATATTCTGAAGGGAGAACATTTTTGGCAACCATGGCCGGAGATTACAGTAGTGACGGACGCCTCACTCACGGGGTGGGGAGCCCATGCCAACGGCCTGACAATCAGCGGTCGTTGGTCTCCATCAGAGTCCAAACTACACATCAACCTTTTAGAGCTGAGAGCAATCAGACTAGCGCTGAAAGTTTTCCTGCCCCCTGTACGGGGAAAGAATGTCCTGATAATGACAGACAACACAGTGGCCATGCATTACCTCAACAAAAGAGGAGGTGTAGGGTCACTACACTGTTCAGATAGGCAAAGCAGCTCTGGTAATGGGCAATTCAGGAAGGAATCTCCTTATCGGCAGTCCACTTAGCCGAGGAGGAAAACACGACGGCGGACGCTCTGAGCAGGCAGAGTGCAGTGTCCCATGAGTGGGAATTAGCTCGGGAAGTCCTTCAAGAGATCTTCGCCCTTTGGGTAACACCTCAAGTAGACCTGTTTGCGACCGGAGTCAACCGGAAGTGCGAAAGGTATTGCTCCAGGGAATTTCCTCTGAGAGGAGCTCTAGGAGACGCGTTCGTGGTGGATTGGGATTTCCCACTACTATATGTGTTTCTACCGATCCCCGTTATTCCTCAAGTAATCAGGAGGTTGAGACGGTTCAGAAGCCACATGATCCTAATTGCCCCAGACTGGGCCAGGAGAACATGGTACCCAGACCTTCTGGACATGTCCATCTGTCCTCCGATTCATCTTCCCCAGAGAGAAAATCTTCTCTCGCAAAGGGAGGGACAGGTTCTCCATCAAGAGGTCAACACTCTCAACTTTCACGCTAGGTTTCTTAAAGGCTGAGATACAAGGATTGGGACCTCATGGATGACGTCATGGAGGTGTTGCTTTCGGCAAGAAAGCCAGCAACAAAATCTCTGTACCGTTGTTGTTGGAACAAGTTTTGCGACTGGTGCAGGGAAAAGAATGTTGATCCTTTTCTATGTTCAATTGCAGAGGTATTATCTTTCCTCTTATCATTGACACACAAAGATCTTAATGTTGGGACCATTAAAGGTACCTGGCAGCACTTTCCATATTCAAGCGCTCTTCGGAAGAATGCTCCTACTTTAAAATTCCCTTGGTGATTCAATTTATAAAAGGGCTCACACGTGTGTTCCCACCTTCTTATTTTCAAGTCCCAGTTTGGGACCTTAATCTGGTTCTAAAGTTTTTAATGTGTGCCCCATTTGAACCCTTGCACACATGCCCGTTGAAGTTGTTAACCTTCAAAACCATATTATTGGTTGCATTGACATCTGCACGTAGAGTGAGCGAGTTGCAGGAACTTTCTTCCAGGCCTCCCTATACAGTGTTCCACAAGAACAGGGTGGTGTTGAGGGTAAAACCCTCCTTCCTACCTAAAGTTGTATCTGATTTTCACTTAAATCAGAAAATTATTCTGCTGGCGTTCTACCCCCCGCCGCATCCCAGTAAAGAGGAAGAAAGGCTCCATAGGTTGGACGCTAGAAGAACTTTAAGCTTTTATATTTCTAGGCTCTTCAAGCTCAGAGTGGATGACCAACTCTTTATTGGGTATACCGGAAGGAAATTGGGTCAAGCTGTTTCAAAACAGACCTTATCAAGGTAGATTATACTTGGCATCTAAGAATGTTACAAATTGGCAAACAAGGACCCTCCAGAAGGCTTGAGGGCTAATTCTATCAGAGGTATAGCCTCTTCGGCAGCCCTTCAAAGGGACGTTCCTATTAAATCGATCTGTGATGCAGCAACTTGGCCTTCACTGAATACATTCACAAAGCATTACTGTTTAGATGCTTCCCACTGTCAGGATGTTGCCTTTGTTAAGGTGGTACTGTATTCGGCCTTATAAAATGCAGACAATTTCAAATTCTACTCCCTCCTCCACATACTGCTTTGAGAGTCTATCAAAGATGAGGAATACGTTGGAGGACACAATCCATTTCAAGAACAAGTTACTTACCAACTGGTAATGTTCTTTCAACTGGATGTTCCTCCAACGTATTCCTCATCACCCTCCCAGCCTACCCCTCTGAAGAATTTCCCATGCTGTTACAGCTTCCGCTCTCGCAGGGCTGTCTACTGCCTGCCTACACTAAAAACCAACATGAACAGAAGGGAAAAACAGAACTGAGGCCAACAGGCACTGCACGTTCTAATTGTACACCCAATGACGTCACCATCGACAGAGGCCTTGAAGGACATCGACTCGACGCCATTGGCGCACGGCGCCCTCTGCCAAGAAAATGTTTTCCGAAACACCCGAAGCTGGACGAGATATCAAAGATGAGGAGTACGTTGGAGGAACATCCAGTCGAAAGAACGTTACCAGTTGGTAAGTAACTTATTCTTCAAGAGAAATTCACAGCAAAAAAAAAAACCTGCTCCTTAAGAATGTACCAGTGGCACAAGAATAAAAACTCCAGGTAGCCACCAAAAACCAAATCAAACCGTGTAATAAGTTTAAGTTTAAACCTATCTCCATAATAGATGCAGAAAATATTGCCTTATCACTTAAGCCTTCTAGATGCCTAACGGATTCATGTCCAGCACCTATAATTAAAGAAGCAGCTAGGAACCTAGCCCCTTTCATTACTACACTTCTTAATTCCTCATTTGAAACCTGCTCAGTACCGACAAATCTTAAAGACGCATGGGTTCTACCTCTTTTAAAAAGGCTAATCTAGACCCAAGCGTACCTACAAACAATAGGCCAATAACAACTGTACTGTTCTCCTAAAGATCCTAGATAAGGCTGCTTACCTCCAGATTCAATCCTATCTGGAGTCTAACAACCTACTAGGCACCCATCAATCATTCTTTAGACAAAGACACAGGACACAGACTGCCCTCATCGACCTAAAGAACCAAATGGACGAACGGAGAGACAAAGGTATAGTTTTCATTCTCCTCCTATTGGACCTATCGGCCGCCTTTGACTTGCTGGACCACAAAGTCCTGTGTAATCACCTCAAATCTGCTGCCCACTTCTCAAAGGAGGCCACCACTTGGAATAAATATTTCTTAGATAACCTCTCCATGAGAGTGTTCTCTCCTACCTCTGTAGCGGACCCAGTACCCATCACATGTGGAGTGCCACAGGGATCATGTGTCTCTTCAACCATGTACAACATATTTACTACGCTCTTGTTCGATATACTGGATATGCTGGGTGTCTCATATACCAACTATGCTGACGACACCCAGATTCTTATCCCTATCCAAGGAGATTATAACATAGACACTGCATTGATTAACAAAATATACTTGATCATACAAACCTGGATGGCCACACACAGTTTTTGCCTCAATGGCGATAAGACCGAGCTCTTACTCATTGGGTCAACTAAAAGACTAAGCAAACTCTCCCACCAGTACAAGTCCTTCACTATTGATGGACTTAACATCAAAGTCTCAAAGGAGGTAAAAACCTTAGGTTTTTATCTGGATTCAACTTTGAACCTTAATAAACAAGTAAACGCGACAGCCTCGGCCATCAGCTACACATGTAAACTTATCTATGCATGCAAACTGTTCCTTTCCACTGAAAGTTCTATAACAGTAGCACGTGCCCTCATCTTATCAAAGCTGGACTACTGCAATGCTCTATACCTCAGTGCCAGTAAATACAACATCAACAAACTGTAAAAACTCCAAAATCACACCTTAAGAACTGCCCTAGATATCCCGAAAACCCAACATATTTCTCACACTAGGCGCGCCACTAACTGGCTCTCTATAAAAGACAGAATAAAGTTCAAATCCTTAAAGTTCACCTTCAAATGTCTTGCCTACATGGCTCCACAATACCTAGCGGAGAGATTTACTAGACACACATCAGAACGCCCCATAAGAATGGCGCAAACCAACAGCCTCAGGATCCCTAAATTGTTTTTAAAAAACTGGAGGAACTAGCTTCCCAGTCATGGCTGCCCAATTATGGAACTCAATGCCTGACTCGATTAGAGCCATACCATTCTTTCAAACCTTCAAGAATGAAGTAAATGTTTGGCTGCGGTCCCTTGACTGCTGCACATGACCTGTGTATAACGATGATTTATCTGTCCCTGTAGATACAACTACTGCTGTAAATAACTTGCAAATTGCCAAAATGTAACTGTAGATTGGATTCTATCTATTATGCCTGTAACTATTAAATGTACTGCGCCCAGATACCTCAGGTTTGGGAGCGCCATATAAATGAATAAAGAAAGAAAGAAAGAAAGAAACAAACAAACAAACAAAGAAGGAAAGAAAGAAAGAAACATACAAACAATTGTTGACAGATCCACCTCCTGCCAGGCTTTAACAGATCTGGTGATGCAGTTGAATTTTCGCTTGGAGGAGCGTAGAAAATGTGAGAGGAGAGCAGACCTGTCTTGTACAGCTAGAGACCTGTGGGAGAGGGGATTCTTAAAGACAGTAAACCCAAGAATTTCGAAGTGCCAGGCAAATCTAGAGGGCCTCTATCCAAGGAAGAAAAAGATAGGCGACGTCAGAACAACCTGCGTCTTTATTGTAGGAAGTCAGGTCGTTACTTAGGGAATTATCTGGTTATGCCCAAGAGGAGAATGCCTTTACATCCCGGAATGCAACAGGTGGCCAATCCTCTGCAGTCAGCGGTTCCTCACATTACTATAAATGTATCCTTGTTTACGGAAGGGAGTCTCAAGGGGAGGGACCGGTGGTTATCAATTTTGGGGCCACCAGGAATTTCATGGATTGGGGTGGTCAGAGCCTTAAAAATCCCTCACCTTCTTAAAGAGAATGCTGAGCAAGTTCACAATGTGGATGGGTCACAACTTACGTCAGGGTTGATTACTCATCAAACAATTACATTGGAGGTACATGTAGTTGGAGGACATTGGGTGGAGATTTCCTTCAAACTAATTGATGCTGCGCAGTTGAAGGTTATATTGTGAATGCCCTGGTTGGCTCTACACAATCCTTGAATAGATTCGGAGAGAAGGGTAGTGGAGTTTGGTTCAGATTTCTGTGTTCCAAATTGCACTAAAGACAGGGTTTTGGTGTTTGACAGGAACAAGAGAGTTTTAAGACATGCAGATTCTGGGGAGATTCAACACACTATTGGAACAGCAGTAGGGGTATTACCCTCTTGTTACCAGGAGTTTTGGGATGTGTTTGAGGCTGGAGGGTTACCACCACATAGCCTTTATAACTGTAACATTGAATTAGAGGCAGGAGCCCCAATACCTTGCATTCGAATATATGCTTTGACTGAAAAGCAGAATGAGCATCTTAAGAAGTATTTGGAGAAAACCTGGCAAAGGGATTCATTTGTCTTCCTCAGTCTCCTGCAGGGTCATCTTTATTTTTTGTTCCCAAGAAGGAAGGATCACTAAGAACATGCATTGATTATAGAGCACTGAACAAGGTGACCATTAAGAACAGATACCCACTTCCTTTTATTTTGGTCATCATGGATCAATTGAGAGAAGCAAAGATATTTACGAAACTAGACTTACTAGGAGCCTGTCATCGTGTTTGAGTTTGTGAAGGTGATGAATGGAAGACAGCTTTCCGTACAAAATATGGGCTATTTGAGTACCAAGTTATGCCTTTTGGGCTCTGTGACAACCCAGCCACATTTCAATTCTTCATTAAGGTAGTATCTGGATGTGTTTGTCATAATATATGTTGATGAAATTCTAATTTTCTCGCAGGATGCGGAGCAACATCTAGACCACGTGAGCCAGGTATTACGAAGACTGAGAGAGAACCATCTATTTGCTAGACTTGAGAAGCGCCAGTTCTAGATGGAAGTGGTGTCATTTCTGGGGTTTAATATCTCCTTGGAGATTAGATGGATTCACAAAAGTTACCGAAGTCAGGAATTGGCCGTCTCCAACTACTGTTAAGGCAGTCAAAACTTTTCTGGGCTTTGCCAACTTTTATCAGAGGTTCATAAAGGGGTTTTCACAAGTGGTTACTCCGATCGCTAGGCTTTTGAGAAAAGGAGTGAAATTTACGTGGACAGATGAGGAGGTTTTTCAGCAGTTAAAGAATAGTTTTGTGTCTGGACCAATTTTAATACACCTGTATTCCAGTCAGCCTTATTTTGTAAAGGCAGATGCGTTCAATGTGACAATTGAAGCAATCCTATCTCAAAGACATCCCAAGACAGGTCAGTTACATCCAGTAGTGCATTTTCCCAAAACGTTTTCATCTGCAGAAGTAAACTACACCATCCCTGATCTGGAGTTAATGGCAATCAAGTCTGCCTTTCAGGAATGGAGGCATTATTTGCTTGAAGCAAAACACACAGTGACAGTACTTAATGATCACGAGAACGTACTGTTTCTGAAGTCAGCCAGAACTCTTTCGCCTCGACAGCTTCACTGGGTGCTCTTCTTTCCTGGTTATAAATTCATTGTAAAAACAAGTGGGGTTCTGGGAGTTTCTCTACTACCTGCCTATATCCCGGGTTAGAGTCTCAACCAGAGTCTTTACCTCACCATCGTTTCACAGAACAGAAATGTCCACTACATATCAGTCTTTGTCCTGTCCAAGGGCAGTCCAGCACCAAAATGCCTGGCAATTCTCTTCTGAACAAGAGTACCAACAGCAACCCCAGACACGTGTTTCGGCCTGGTTGGACCTCGTCAGTGAGGTGGAGCTATGCCTCTCTAAGAACAGTGAACAAGGGTTTCACGTCTGGATTACTATCGTAACTTAGGGTGAGAACCCAAAGCTAATTAATATGCAAAAACAAGGGGGTTCTAGGAGTTTCTCTACTTCCATCCTATATCCCAGGTTAGAGTCTTTAGCTCATTATCCTTTCACAGAAGAGAAATGTCCACTACATATCAGTCTTTGTCCTGCCCAAGGGCAGTCCGCACCAAAATGTCTGGCAATTCTCTTCTGAGCAAGAGTACCAACAGCAACCCCAGACACGTGTTTCGGCCTGGTTGGGCCTCGTCAGTGAGGTGGAGCTGTGCCTCTCTAAGAAACAGTGAGCAAGGGTTCCACGTCTGGATTACCCTCGTAATTTAGGGTGAGAACCCAAAGCTACTTAATATGCAAAAACAAGGGGTGTTCTGGGAGTTTCTCTACTACCTGCCTATATCCCGGGTTAGAGTCTCAACCCAAGTCTTTAGCTCACCATACTTTCACAGAAGATAAATGCCCACTACATATATGTCTTTGTCCTGCCCAAAGGCAGTCCAGCACCAAAATGCCTGGCAATTCTCTTCTGAACAAGAGTACCAACAGCAACCCCAGACACGTGTTTTGGCCTGGTTGGGCTTCGTCAGTGAGGTGGAGCTGTGCCTCTCTAAGAACAGTGAGCAAGGGTTCCACGTCTGGATTACACTCATAACTTAGGGTCAGAACCCAAAGCTACTTAATATGCAAGAATAAGGGGGGTTTTGGGAGTTTCTCTACTACCGGCCTGTATTCCAGGTTAGAGTCTCAACCAGAGTCTTTAGCTCACCATCCTTTCACAGAAGAGAAATGTGCACTATATATCAGTTTTTGTCCTGCCCCAGGGCAGTCCAGCACCAAAATGCATGGCAATTCTCTTCTGAACAAGAGTACCAACAGCAACCCCAGACACGTGTTTTGGCCTGGTTGGGCCTCGTCAGTGAGGTAGAGCTGTGCCTCTCTAAGAACAGTGAGCAAGGGTTCCACATCTGGATTACACTCATAACTTAGGGTCAGAACCCAAATCTACTTAATATGCAAGAAGAAGGGGGGCTCTGGGAGTTTCTCTACTGCTGGCCTGTATCCCGGGTTAGAATCTCAACCAGAGTATTTAGCTCACCATCCTTTCACAGAAGAGAAATGTCCACTACATATCAGTATTTGTCCAGCCCAAGGCCAGTCCAGCACCGAAATGCCTGGCAATTCTCTTCTGAACAAGAGTACCAAAACCCAGCAACCTCAGACACATGTTTCGGCCTGGTCGGCCCTGTCAGTGACGTGGAGCTGTGCCTCTCTAAGAACAGTGAGCAAGGGTTCCACGTCTGGATTACCCTCATTACTTAGGGTGAGAACCCAAAGCTACTTAATATGCAAAAACAAGGGGGGTTCTCTGAGTTTCTCTACTGCCGGCCTATTAACCGGGTTAGAGTCTCATCCAGAGTGTTTAGCTCACCATCCTTTCACAGAAGAGAAATATCCACTAGATATCAGTCTTTATCCTGCCCAAGGGCAGTCCAGCACCAAAATGCCTGGCAATTCTCTTCTGAACAAGAGTACCAACAGCAACCCCAGACACGTGTTTTGGCCTGGTTGGGCTTCGTCAGTGAGGTGGAGCTGTGCCTCTCTAAGAACAGTGAGCAAGGGTTCCATGTCTGGATTACACTCATAACTTAGGGTCAGAACCCAAAGCTACTTAATATGCAAGAAAAGGGGCTCACCATCATTTCACAGAAGAGAAATGTCCACTACATATCAGTCTTTGTCCTGTGACATTTAAACCAGGAAGGTTGAATGGGAAAGCAGATCTGTTATCTCATCAGTTTCCAGATAGTGAAAAGGAAGACGAAATGAAGGATTCACCTCTAATCGCAGAAGAACGTTTCATTTCAGTGTTGGTTGCTGAAGAAAGGAATTTCATCGAGGAGGTTCAGCGGAGTATGTCATCTGAGATGCAGGAATGGGCCAATCGAGAGCTAGTTAGACGTGCTGTTGATGGTCTTCCATATGTAGAGGAAAGAATATTTCGAATGGATTGTCTCCTCCCACATATTCCTCATTTTTTGATAATCTCCTTCCAGTGTCGGTTGCTTCTGAAAATGAAATTCTCGGTAGAGGGCACAATGCGTCATCGACTCGATATCCCTCAACAACCTTCATACGCTCTTGAGCATGACATTACTGACGGTACATATAGCACGCACCACACTGTGATGCTGGAAATGCATCAGAGGGACAGGGCCTCCGTATCCTTGTCCTTTACTGCCTTTTTATCATGTGTTCTGTCGTGTTTTCCGCGCAGGAGTTCATGTGGGACTCCTGGCGGTGCAGCTCTCTCTCTTTTGGTTTGGTGAACCGACCCATGGGATACCCTTACGGCACCCATGGGTGGGGGTACAGCCCTGTGCCCCTAGTGTATGTTTATGGGCACCTGTGGGTGGCCCGCAGAGCAGGGTATGGGCTGGTGGCAGCTCCATGCTGAATTTGACAGGTGCGCTGAGTATCCCCCATTTTGGGATACCCAGGCCCTGCCATTGGAATCAGTTGATTCCTGATAGAAAAAAAGATGGCTCCTGTGGCCTCTTGCTTTCTATTACCTGTTACCTTGTTTTCCCAAAGTCCTGGGAAGCCCTGACTCTGTCCCTTCCCCCTGACTGGCTGTTGGGTGGAAGTTCCATATATGGTGTTGTTTTGAAGTCCAGTCCAGACTGACTGGAGCCTTCCCAGTGACTGTATGTTGTGGGTACGCCCTGTGGGTGGGACCTGGGTGAATGGAGTGTGTGACCAATATGCACTTCTTGTTGGGGCTGTCTGGTTTCTGGTATGAGAGACAAAGACTGAGACAGCCCTGCCCGAACCTGGCCTGAATGCAGTGTGTAGTGTTGAATGGCGGGGTACTTGTCCCAATCCACATTCCTTGTTGTGAGTGTCTGAGAGGGAGGAGGATGGCCTGAATGCACTGTGTGCCTGATTGGCTGACTGACTGCATGAATGCCCTTCTGTATGGTTGGCTGCTGAGAGTGACCCAGCAGTGTGGATGAGAGACAAGATAGTATATCTTGGGACCTCTCACCGCTGGAAATTGTTCAGAAGCTGTGTCTACACTTGAAGAGTAACTGGAACTGCTGATCCTCGACGCCCAGCTGGAAGAAGAAGACTTGCTGTTGCATTTGCTTCGACCTGATCTGAAAGCTGCCGAACTCGTCAAGGACTGATCCGAGAGAGGACCTGGTAAGGCGCCCTCTTCCCGTGCTCCGAGGGACCATCGGGCACCGCTAACCTTCGCCGAAGCTCCCTGGAAGTCAGACCCTCGAAAGGCTGCCGACCCGAGACGGGACCGCTGAGGAGAACGAAGCAAGCACCTGGACTTCGCCGCTGTCGAAGTCCATTGCCGTCGACCAGGGTTCGCAGGTTGGTGTAACCGCTGGAGGCCCGTCGAAGTTGTGTTGCCCAGCCGTGGGGACCACTGGACGCCATGCCGCCGACGACTGGAGCCGCCCGCTCCTTTACCTAAGAACATTTGAATCCAAGGGCTCCCTTGTCCGTAACGTCGACCGCTTTGTCCCGCCGGAGAAAGTCGAGGACGACCAACGCGTCGAAGGAGAATCTGCCGGTGGGTTTCCTGCCACCTGAAGGCCACAAAGACTTCAACGACTCGACGCCCTTGTTGGGCCACAGTTCTTCTGAAACTCTTTGCAGTCCTGAACATTCCATCGCCGAGGTGCCCCGCACACCTCATCCTCGCAGGACGTCGCTGACGAGCACCGCCTGAATCAACATCGGGGTCTCGGCACCCTTGAACTTCTCATCGCCGCCGTCGACGCCAAGTTCACCTTCTTCAACGCCTCTTGACGATCTGTGGCTCCTGCTTTAAAGGGAGTCACTCAAGAAGGATCCGTCAACGCGTCTTCGAAGAATTCTACTCCACCAGGTACATTGGGGGGGTAAAACATTTATAGGAGGAATTAAGGCTATTGAACAAGATATGGACTGGGCTTGTGCTATATATCTTTATTTTACAGGTTGCCCAGGTGGGGGGATCGCCACACAGAGCTGTGTCTATCGGTAGGGGCCAGTATTCTGCCTATTGTTTCAACCACCTTACGTTCCTTCCTATCCCTATTGCTGGTTGCCGTGTTATTGATCTGTGTGACATTTTACCCGTACAGTTGATGCACTTTAATGAGATTTGATAACATCGGTGGTACCACTTTAGAATTGTAGATATTTATCATTGTTGATTTCCGAGTACAAAGTGCGTTATTGTGATCGTGTACATACCTTTGAATATTAATTATATAAAGACTGTGTTTTCAGTAATACAGTGTGTGGACATTCCTTTGTGGGGGTTCGGGGACTACACTGTACTTAAGAACCAGCCTGCATCACCTCCTGAGAAGCTAGGCCTTGATTGCTCGACTACGTTACCAATAATAGAGAATCTTGGCTGGGGTCCTCTGTGCCTCTCCTCTCCCATATAGAGAGCGGAAGTACAGACACCCCCCTCCAGTCTTTACACACGCACATTACTTCAGTTCTGTTTTTCGGCTTGCAGTTCACTTCAGATACAGTGGGGTTTTTGATGTTCTTCAACTGTTCCTTCCATATAATGCCGACTCCTAAGACAGGATTTAAAAAATGTGTGGATTGTGGAGCCAAGATGTTGATCACGGACCAACACCATGGTTGCCTCTGCTTTGGTTTATTGGGACCGAACACAAGATGGCGGATTGCATTTCCTGTCAGTCAATAACAGGAAAGGCACTGAAGGAGAGTTGGGGGAAACTTGCTGCGGGTAGGCCCCCTCGTCAGTCACCTTCCACAACGCAGTCGAAGAGAAGATCTTCTGACGAACAGAGTCCAAGGTGAGAGTCTCCTCTGAGAAAGCATTCAAAAAAGCACTCTCGTTCTCGTAGTGGCTCCCATCACTTGTTTTCTTCAATGTCCCAAAGAAGATTTAAAAAAGACGCAACACAGGTCCAGTTTGCCGTCCTCCAATACCACTCCCGACCGCAAGGTATCCGGCCCAGGTAGGTCAGTCTCTAAGGCTGAGTGGGAGACGTTTTCGTCTTCAGATGTTGAAAATATTTGAGAAGGCGGCTCCAGCCCCTTCGAGAGAACCTATAAAAGGCCATGACTCAGTCGCGCCTACCAAGGCCGATACAGCATCTAAAGAGGTTAAAGCTTGCATGCCCAAGTCTCTCTCATCCATTTTTGAGGAAGCAGAGACTTCTGATCAGGACACATCACCTTTTGGCCTGGAATATGGGACACAAAATGTTCGAGACGCTCTGGTGTCTCAAGAATCCAGAATGGAGAACCTCTATGAGAAGTTGAAAAGTGCAAGTGGTCTGGACACTTATCCTTTGGTAGGTTTTGCTACACCCGAGTCATCTGAGCATGCTCAGGCTTCATAGAAACAGCTGATGAATACAGTCACTGAATACCTAGGTTGGGGAGGCCTGCTACGGTGTACCAGCAGGACAACCTGACTGACATATTAGACAAGGGTCCACAAAAGAATCCAATCTTGCCCTATCACTCTACCTTGAAGAGGAGGGTTGTGGCAGACTGGGAGACTCCAGATACTAATCCAGCTGTCAATAAATGTCAAGCCTTACAAGGAAATATAAGCCCTCTAACATGGACCCAGACTTTCTTTCAAAACACCCGGCTCCTGAGAGTTTAGTTGTACAAGCTGCCACGTCCACATCCAGGGAAGATACTTATACTACTATCCCTCCCAATTGGGATGATAAGCGTTTTGACACCCTGGCAAAAAGGGTCTTTTTGGACAGCAACATGGCCCTTAAGTCTATAAATAATGAATGTGCTCTGGCCAAATTCACACATACGTTGTGGGATGTTATAGTTATGGCAGCTGACCATATTCCAGAGGGTGATAAAAGAGTTGGCTTCCGCAATATAATTAAGGATGACAAGGATGCAATGTGTGAGTCCCTGACTCTGCTGATAGCGTCAGTAGAGCCATGGAACCGAGTATGGTAAAATGCAGGTTTCGTGGTTAGGAAAGCTGGTTTTGAAACAGACGTTCAATCCAGGCTTCTCATCATGCCCTTTGATGGCACACACCTTTATTGGAGTAAGGCTGACAAAAGTCTACCAAAACCTCAGACTTAGCCGGGTCTGTGGCTCAGTGGACTAATGCATCCACTGCAGGGACCTGTATTTGACCTCATGGTCACAGGTTCAAATCCCGGCAGGTCCACTCAGCCCTTCATCCTTCTGAGATCGATAAATGAGTACCATTAGGTTGGGTAAAAATAAACATCTGTTATTAGTGTCAAGATGCCCCTTCGGGGGTGAACGTGCGCTTTATAAATACACCTGTTATGTTCCCATCTGACGTCTCAGAGATGGAGACCTCAACCTTTTTGGTATTACACTTCCTCTGGAAGGACAAGAGGTCAAGCCAATCTGAGCAGCCAGAGGTGGGCGAGGTCGAGGTGCGAAGCCCGCCTAAGCAACATCTGTCCTGCCTTCGGCCGCTGCCACAGCTTCCCCAAAACCTCTCAGAGGCCTTAGTCCACAGGGTTGCGGTGGAGGGCAGGCTCAGTATACATTTGGAAGAATAGAGGATCAAACAATAGCCCAGGGTTACTGCCTCCCTTTCTTAAAAAGGCCTCCAGATTATCCACCAGGGAGCCACTCCTTCAAAGTTCCAGATCAGTTCCTTCTGCAGGAGGTCTCCATCCTGCTGCCTAAGAAGGACAAAGCATTCAAGACTTTTTGGAAGAAAGTTTCTCTTAACGCAGCCTTGCATCTTCTTCAAGCTAATGCAAATGTGCTGTTGGCAGCAGCAAATTAGCAGTTAAGGCAGGAGATTGCTGACTTTACACAAGATCTTTCATTCGACAGGCAAGCAGTGTTCAAGTCTAGTCTGTACAAGGCCAAGATTGTGGTGCAAAGCCTGCTGGAATCACCTCTGGTGCACATAGGCACAGCTAGCAGGGGTATGTGCATCGGGGTGGATCTAAGAAGGTCAGTTTGGATGCATGCTATCTGGTTTATCTCGGATGTGTAGGACAGTATCTTGGACCTGCCTTTCGAGGGAATTACCTTTCCCATCCCTTGACTGATGAGGAGGTCACCAAAAAGAAGATCAGCATGTAGACTGCAAAGTCCTTTTCGGTGTTAACTAAACCATCGTCTAAGGGCTTCTCCCACTTCCAAGGCAGGCAGGAGAGCTGCTCACTGTTATTTGGGGGCTTTAGGGGCTTCCAGGAGAGATGGACTAGGCAGCCAGACGGGTCCGCTAGTGCTCACAGGCACAAGCAGCAGAGGACTAGCCCCAAGGGGTTCTATCAGCCCCCTCCTCATTATCAGCCTCAGACCCAAAAAATCAGCAACATCATGGTCTGGGTCCACAAGTTTCCTATAGAGGGCAGAGTATCTCTACACAAGAAACAATGGTGTTACCATTTTCCAGATTGCTGGGTACTTTAGGTGGTTTCAGAGTGATGTTGTCTCCTGGTTTATCACCCCACTCCTTCCTCTCCCCCTTTCCTGCAGATAGGTTCACCAGCACTGCTAAGGAAAGAGGAGAGCCTGGTCCAGTTCCAGGCAGTGGAGAGAGTGCCAATAGCAGAAGCTGGCAAGGGATTCTACTCCAGGATCTTCGCTATCCAGCAAAAGAACCAGGTGGGCCCGAGAGTAGTATTGGATCTGTCGTTCCTGAATCTTTCCATTCCTTTACAAAAGTTGGTGACGCCAGCCCAGATTGCAGAGTGTCTCTGTGCAGGAGAGTGGCTATGTGCCCCGGACCTGAAGGATGCATATCTCCATATACCTATTTGTCACCCCCATCAGATTTTCCTATATTTTTCCGTTCATGGGGAAGGGTTTTTAAGACAGGGTACTCCCCTTTGGACTAAATGCGGTACCCAGCATATTAACAAAGACCATTAATGTGATTGCCAGTGTTTTGAGGGGTAGGGCTCAGCATGTCTACCCCTACCCCAATGATTGGCTTGTCAGGGTGGACTCGCTTCATGAAGCATCCCAGACTCTTCAGGCTTTGATCGACATTCTGTACAATCTGGGATTTTTGGTCAATGCAAAGAAATCGCGGTTTACCCCTACGCAGAGGCTCAATTTTATAGGGTTCCAATGGAACATGGTGCAGCCCAGGGTTTTTCCCACTCCAGAGAGGAGGAGGGATATCTTGGCGACAGTGAAGCACTTCTTGAGGACTGGGCACACCACTGTATGGTAGTACCAGTACCTGTTGGACCTACTAGCAATGTGCATATTATCGGTACCGCTAGTGAGACTAAAGATGCAGAGGATTCAAATGCATCTGACATCAGTTTGGCCATGATCCCTTTTCCCCTGAGTCTTTGGGAGGATCTGCAATGGTGGGGAGAAGGGCCCAATCTGATGTCAGGAGCACTTTTGCAGCCCCCTCCCTACTCGATCAAGATAACCACAGACTCTTTACTGGAGCGGGTGATGTTAGTGGCGCTCTTAGCTCATGGGGCGTGGTCCAGCAAGGACAAGGAGGGGCACATGAATTACCTCGAGTTGAAAACGATCTTTCTGGTTCTGAAGTAATTTGCTCTGAGCGTAAGGGGCTGCGTGGTGCTGATATTCACAGACAGCATAAAGTCAAACTTCTCTATGTACAAGAAGGGAGGGGACCAGGTCTCCTCTGTTGTGCAGCCTAGATATACAGTTGTGGGAGTGAGCAATAGTGGATCAGAGGTGTCCATCTGCCAGGCCAGGACAATTCAGAGGCAGACCGTCTAGGGACCACATCCTACTAGTGGGAAATAGTGATGCCAATGGTGCACGGTCTATTCCAGATGTGGGGACAGCCCAATATAAATCTTTTCGCGACAAGCAACAATGCCAAGTGCAGCAGGTTTGCTTCCTGAGAGAGTCAGGGAAAGGGCTCCGAAGGAGATGCTTTCCAGATAGATTGGTCCAACATGACATGTTATGCATTTCCTCCTACACCCCCTGATTCAGATGGTGGTCAGCAACTTCAGAGAAGCCAAGAATTGCAAAGTGATACTTCTAGCACCGGGGTGGAACTCGAACCTTGTGAGGCCAGTCTGTCAGAGTCCACTGAGCTTGACAGTGTCGGAGCAGATGCTGTCCCAACAGCAGGTGCAGTGCTTCATCCAAACCCGCAGGCATTGAACCTGACAGCCTGATTCCTGAAAAATGGACATTGGTGCATCTGAGGCTGTCAGAGGACAACTTGGACATTATCCGGAGAGCTCCGAAGGCCTCTACAAGAGCACAATACAGGAGCAAGTGACCAAGATTTTGTCACTGGGCCATGCAGAACAAGGTTGACCCGCTTAGCTGCACTCTGGACACTATTCTGTCCTTTGCACCTTCTCTAGCTTGGTTAGGTGTCCAGGTGGACACATGCAGGAAGTATTTGGCTGTTATAGGGGCGTATAGGGACTCGGATCGCATGGTGTTTTCCTCAGCTAACCCCGTGGTCAAGATACATCTAGAGGGATTATAAAGGTTGTTTTCACCAATCAGAAGACCTTGGCCATCCTGGTACCTCAATGTGGTGTTAGAAGCTATAGCGCACAAGCCATTTGAGCCAATGACCATGGTAGACATTAGGTTAGTTACGCTGAAAACAGTGCTTTTAGTCGCAGCTACCTCGGCAAGGAGAGTGAGCGAAATATAGGGTTTGGTGGTGTCGGAGCCCTATTTGACATTTTGCAGGTACAAGGTGGTCTTATGAATCCATCGACCCGTTCTACCCAAAATAGTCTTGGAGTTTCACATATATCAGGAAATTGTTTTATGATCCTTTTCCCCTAATCCACAATCCCATGCAATAGGGTGTTGCATTGCCTGGATGTCAGAAATGCGCTGAAGTTTTATTTGGACAGGTCTAGACGCTTCAGGAAGTTCGATGCTCTGTTTGTAACCTTCAGGGTGTCGGCTCCAATGTGGTTGGTGCCGTGGGATGGGTTAGTGTGTGCGGTCACGCCAATCCATGGGCCTAGGCACGCATAAATGAAAATTTAAAGGGGGTAGTGTGATTTTTGCTGTGCAAAGGGCTCCCGCTCCGTCCCTGTATCGGGTCACCCATACAGTATGGAGGATAGGAGACTTTGGACTAGGAGTACAGTAGTCACTACGGTGAGTAACCTGTTCTTTATTGCTGGAGACTGGAATGGTTAGTAGGCTACAATGTGGATAATAGGGGACAAATATCACTGTGTGGAGCAATTACCAAAGTGCAAGTAGCAGGTAGCTGATATCACTTCTACATAGCGAAACAACACACAGCAAATATCAAAGTACACTTTAGCAAGGATCAGATATAACATAGCGAAATAACAGGCAGCAACTATCACAGTGCACTTCACCAATGAACAGATATCACAGTTTGAAAAGCGGGAGCAAATATCACAGTTCACTCCAGCCAATCTTTATACAGCACTATGTGAATAGTAGGGACCATAGTTCACTTTAACATGGAGTTAATATCACAGTGGATTTTATGTTGTGTTAATATTCATGACAGCCACACATTCTGATTCAGATGATTTTGTTTGCTTAATAGGTTTTTGGGAGGATCAATATTTGATTTGCATTTTCTATTGCCTTTATACCATGTGAAGTCTACCTTCCAAATTAAACATTCTTTTAGTCTTTATTCAGTTTCTATGGAAAGCAGAAAGTGTTAAAGTGTTAAAGTGTTAATATTCATGTATAGCCCCCACATGCTCAATATGACAGCTATATGCTAATCCATATTAAACCGAAAACAAATCTAACTAACAGGCTCACACATCAATTTAGGGTGATGGCAAACAGAGGTGACTTATTCATTGGCTTGCAAGTCAAGGAAAAATGTCCCCATCCTCATACGCCGCAGTAAATGAGACTGTAATCGACCAAGCAATGTCTTCAGCCAACATGGGGAGGGATAGCCTAATAAAAGTCCACGAGAAGAAGAAAACTAAGGGACATATGGGTAACGTGAGGTCATGGGAATTGCACATTTACCTCTGTTCATATAGTTCTCAAAGAGTCCTCCTCCATCCTCTTTTTCTTCCGATATGCATTTATTTACTAAAACGATATCCTCTGACAGTGCCCTCTTTTGCAGCAACAGAAACATTGCTGTTTTTTGCATGAGCAACTCATTTCATGGGAACCGAGCCAATAGAAAGCACATTTACTGCTACCCTGAAATACAATCTAAGTCAGGAAACTAATGCATTCCATCGTATTATCCCTCAGCATATCTAATTATTTTTGCAATTGTTCTGACTCACTGTACATCTGTTGCAGTATCATGGACCTTCATTTTATAGCTTTTCCCCAGACCTAGAAGGCCCGGTATGCATTACAACTTTATCCTTTTTACAAGAGCATCTCTGACAGCAAAGGATACTACCTATAGTAAGTGTAATTGGTTATTTATAACACAGTTAATACCCATAGGTTTCTAAGCACAGAAGCGGGGAACCTGCATTGCTCTGCATTGGCTTGCTTCCAAGGCAAGCGTGTTGCCACTGAGCTATCCCTGCCCTGCCCTGGAAACAAAGACTATTACTACAGACACAATAGTGGTGAGGTGATGTTGTTCAGAGATTTAATTGCATTTTAACAGACAACATCATAGGGAGTGCACAGTGTGGCTGTACATTGGGCTACTTCAAAGGCCCTTTTTTCTTTATTAATTACAACTTCCAACACCTGCAAACCTTTCTGTATATTAGTTTTCTTCACAACGGCCTGGAACACTGACAAGTTGTCGAATTGCTTAGGGATGTCAGGTCCATGTGGTAGAAATCTGCAGGAGCTGCCAAACCCCACAGACCCCTTAGGAAGTAGCAACTGCAGCTAGAGGAACAGCTATGTTCGACACATCCCCAAGTAAAGGGGAAATGGGATGAAAGAAAACAGATCACACACGCTTGCAGAGGGGTAGGGGATGAGAACAAGAAAAGAAGCACACGTGAGTCAAGTGATTATTTGTAGGCTCTCGTCCAGTTGTACACCTTATCCCCCCCACACACGATTGTTCCCTTAAAATTTTGGGAACCTGTGTTCCTTCCTCTGCAAACTTGAAGGAATTTCATCAATAGCAGTTTTGCTTTACAAACTTAACTCTGGATGGATGTAATGTTGCTATTTATAGTATTTTCAAACTAGCAAAAATTGAACATCCCTTTGGAACTAAATATATGTTTTGCCTTTTGTAAAAAAGAAAACTATTTACAGTCATGTTTCCATTTTTTTTTTTACAGTCTTTTTCTGCTTTCTTTTACTAAGTATGTACAATCCGTTTATTGGAGTGCATGAAAGGTAACTCTTAACAAGTGTTACAGCACTCTGTTTATGCTGATGCTACTTTAGACATGGTACGGAGCGCAAGCATACTGGCTGAGCTTTGGGGAACCAGCGTATACCCTCCCGTAGGGACGTGACTGCTCTTGAAAACACCCGGTTATGAAGGGCTGACGTTGAAACCAGGCGCAAGACGCACACGCTCGTTACGCTACACTCAAGCTTCAACGCTCCCCCTTCGGCCTGACCTGGAAATGCAGTCTCACAAGTGAACCGAGCAAAGCCAAAACATCTAGCGCAACTTCGCCTCTATTATATGCAACTTGCTGATGGGGGTTGTATTTGGTGTCTCCTGTATTTCTAGCAGATATAAATGCTTTAACCTCACAGTGTTACAGAAGCTTCGTGCTCTCTGTATCTATACTTCTTACAGTAAATGTACGCTGCCCTCCCACCACATTTCACGAACTGTTGTCTCTGAAGGTCTTCTATGAACACGAGTTGATTCAGGTAATTCTTGTTCCATGTGATAGTGTCCCTGCAAAAAGGCTGTGTGGCAAAAAAGCTGCAGCAAAAAGGCTGTGGTTTGCTGCAACATTATCACTGTCTACCTGCAAGGGACACCTCCACAACCCGTTAAAAAAAATATTTTTCCCCAAGGCGAGAGGAGGGACAGCCCCGCTCCCCTCATAAATGGTCACCATACAGAATGTCGCCACAGCCTTTTCCCGGCGACTATATGTATGGTGACCATTTGTGTGGGGGTAATATTACTGGATACCATAATTCTGGAATCTTCTTCTTTAGTTCTTTTCTTCAATTTTCTCCTTTACTTTTTGCCTCTACATTGGAGCTCACGAGAAACTGGATCTGCTGATTCAAGGACTAAGGTGAAAGGCAGTATAGAATTTCTTTTACATTCCGATTCTGCTCCTGCCCAATTCGAATTTGTGTAATCTCTCACCATCTTGGATTGGGGAAACAACTCCTTTCTTACAAAGAAATTGTTAAGCAAGTTCTTACAAAAAGTCAAATTCCTCCAGCCATACCTACCCCCTTCCTTAAAATACTTTTTATTGGGACCTCCTCCAAATAAAACAGCCCCCAACCCTATGTACCGTGTTTGGGCTTTTGTGGGACCCGACAAGGGACACCTTTCGCATATCCTTGCTGATATTCTATCTGTAAGATTACCAACCTTCTTTCTGCTGTGGGTCAGAAAACATTAAACCACTGCTGCTCCATTCTTATCTGCAAGACCAAATGTATATCTACTGATGGTAAAGGCACCAACTCCATGCATTTATGTTCCGAAACAATAGCTTACCTTGCATACTAATAGCTGTTGCCTCCACATCTCAGCATATTCTATTTTCCATCAAAACAACCTGCCCTCAAGCTAACTTACTAAGACTTTGCAGTTGGGGAGTTTGCAGAAGCCACAATGTCCAACTGCAACCAAACCTAGCCATAACCTGGAGGTTATCCCTAGGGTAGAAGCCATGTAGAGAGTAGGACTTCTAGGAGGTCACACCTACCACATGTCTCGATGAGTAAGCCAGTCGCAGTTGCATCCTAGGGGTCACCAGCTTCACTTAGCTACCCTCAATTCTCGCTCTGCCATTAAGCGCGTCTCTGACATCTGTCGCGTTCTTGAAGACCTTGACGTCACTGAGACATTGTTCAAGGCCAGCTCTGTCACTACTTTTGACACACTTCTTCCTGAGGGCTACAATTTCATAGCCAACCCCAGACCATCCCAATCTGGCAGTGGAGTGGCTCTGATTTTCCCTGAGTGTATTCCTGCCCCCGTAATCCCCACTCAATCCTACACTTCCTTTGAAAGCCTAGTCTGCAGGCTGTCTGCCTCCCCTTCTTTCCTGTGACTCTGTCCACCATCTGCAGACCTCCCAGTCCTCCCTCCTTCTTCCTCTCTGAATGGGCCAACTTCGCCTCCTCTCTTCTTGCCTCCTCCCCCAAACTTATCTTCCTTGGGGATTTCAACATCCATCTCGACTCACCTGATGTGGCCACCATTCTGTTAAGTGACCTCTGCAACACTCTCTCCCTCACTATGCTCCCCTCTGACCCACCCCACACTGCAGGTCACGCCTTGGATGACCTCATCTCGACTGACATCTCTCTCACCAACCCTCCTCACTACCCCTCTCTCCTGTTCCGACCACTCTCTCCTCTCTTCCCTCCTTGACCTCCCCTGTCCCCAGTCACCTTCCCCCACACTGCCAGGTAATAAATAGAATGTATTACCCACATGGCCTGGCAAAGTCCAAAATGTAGGGGAAAAAACCCTCCATTTTCAGACATTTGCCACATTGAACCCACTGAAACACGCCAACAACAACACATGTCCTACCTTTCCATGTTCCCAGAGGTGTCCTGACGAAAATGTTACCTTACATGTGTGGGTACGCTTATCTGGGCGTAATGGGAAAAGGCTAAACCACTGGTATACCAAAGGGTCTGTGAAGATGACATTTTTAGGATTTTGGTCTTGTGGACAACCCACAGATTTGGCCCTGGGTGTCGCAGCTACTAAGGAAAACAGGGAACCCCATGCATTTCTGAAAAGAAGACACCCTTGGGAATGCAAAGAGGTCTGGCTATCATGAATCGCCCTAGAATTTATTACCCACAAGGCCTGGCAAAGCCCAGGATTTAAAGAGAAAAAAACATTTTTCAGACATTTGCCAGCAGGAAGCCACCAAACATGCTGGCAACAACACATGTCCTACCTTCCCACATTCCCATAGGTGTCACTACGCAAATGATACCTCACATGTGTGGGTGAACCTACCTGGGCACAAAGGGAAAAGGCTAAACCACTGGCACATCAAACGCCCTGGGGAAGAGTAGATTTGGCTTTGTGGACAACCCACAGATTTGGGCTTGGGGTGTCGCAGCCACCAAGATTAACAGGGAACACCATACATTTCTGAAAAAGAGACACCCGGGTGGAATCCAAAGAGGTCTGACTTTGACCATTCGCCCTAGAATGTATCACCCACAAGGCCCGGCAAACTCCAAAAAGTGGCAAAAAACCCACAATTTTCAGTCATTTGGAAACTACTGAAGCACGCCAGGAACAACACATGTCCTACCATCATTCTCACAGGTGTCCGGACAAAAACGGTACCTCACATGTGTCGGTGCAGTGACCTGGGCAGAAACGAGTAAGTCATCCATATGCAAAGTGCTCTGGGAATACACTTATCACTGTGTATTAGCCACCGCCGCCCTGTTTCTCGTCAAGCCCCTTTGCAGGCACCTTTCATCACTCTCCTCATACATACAGTGCATAGTGCAACAGTACATGATTGGTTGGATTTGGCACAAGTAAAAGGGAACTTGTGAGCAGTAAAGCCACGTCAAGGCTCCAACCCCTTTACTGGTGATTCATATCCCTTTTGTGTCTGCAGTCACTAGTCATCCATTTCAGCAGTCGCAACACTATCAAATCCCCAGCTCCACAACCACCACTTCCGTACACTCATAGCAAGTGGACATTAGCTCACATGGCAACTTCATTTCCAGGTGATGTCTTTCACACCGACTTGATGTACTCACATATGAACTGTGTCTGCATTCAACAGTCATGTTGCACCAACTGTATCTGCAAACTCATAGCAAGTGGAGATACGCTCGCACATCAATCTCATTTCAGGTCATGTTTTTCACACCACCTTCATGTACTTGCATATGAAGTATACCTGCATTCAACAGTCATGTTGCACCAACCAAATCTACACACTTATAGCAAGTGGGGATCTGCTCACCTGGCAAGCTCATATCCAGGTGATGCCTTTCACACCAACGTCAAGTACTCGAATAGCAAGTGTGCCTGCATTCAACAGTAATTTTGCACCAACCATGTCTACAAAAATACACACACTAAGTTTGCCTCTACTAACATTTCTCCAGTGATGGCAAAGTGCACTCATATCTGCATGGACGCTCAGCCTTGTCTTACTCACACTCCAAACACATTGCAATCATTCTAAAAGAAGATATTCCAGTTATACAAAACATAAACGTTACAAAAAAATAAATCATGGCGGGGTGGAACGATTTATGTAAGACATTGCTGCCACAGAGATGGTGTCCAGTTCCCATTTTTATTTCACTTACACCTCAAGGGGAGGCAGCCAAAAGCCTTTCTCTTATTTTGAAAGACACCCCATGAGTCGAGGGAACCCAGAATAGTGTTCCCTTATTGTCCAAGACACACCTCGAGTTGAGGGATCTGGACTGGCTTACCTTTCCAAGGCATGCCTCAAGGAAGGGAGGTGAACTCCTATTGCTTGCCAAGGCACACCTCAAGTGGAAGAAACCAGAATGGCATTCCTTTCTAAGGCACGGCTGCAATGGAGGGAGCTGGAGTGACATTTCTTTGTAAGGCACCCCTCAAGTGGAAGGAGCCGGAACGGTGTTCCTTTCCAAGGCACACCTCAAGTACAAGTAGAGGGAGCTGAAGTAGCATTGCTTGTCAAGGCTTGCCAAAGTGAAGTGAACTGGAATGGTGTTTCCATCTTGTCGAAGGGATGCCTCCAGTGGAGGGAGTTGGAGTGGCGTTCCTTTCTAAGGCAGGCACAAATTGAAAGCCTATGGGTCCCTTTGTAGGAATGATGGGCATTTCAGGAAATCACTCGATCTCCCAATACAGTTTCTTTGTATGATACAAACAAAAACACGGCTGTAGGCAGAGGGCTGGCATGAAAGGTCATTAGGGACAGTAAATCCAAGTATGCCTTCTTCCCTTATTTTGTACACACCTTACATTTTCTGTATGATTGTGTCTTCATGGGTGTGGCAGGAACATAAGCAGCAAAGTGTCACTTCCAATCTGACTACATCCTCTACTTCTGGAATTTAGGGAGTTGCTACATGGACAACGGTCAGGGAATTTTTCAAAGTTCAAAATTGTCCGTTTGTTTTCTGGAGCAGCTGCACCATATACAACATATGCATTGCACGTAGCTACATGCATAAGGGGTACTGCCAACTTCTTGTACCATACGCAAGACCTCTGTGTTGCATGGTATGGCTCAGGTAATTGGTCAGTTTTATCTTCTCCTCCTATGTACCTGTTGTAGTCCAGAATACACTTGGGCTTCCGCACTTGCTGAGCTTGCCCCAGCACGGTGACAGGTGAAGTACTTTCAGCATGAAAAGTACTTAGAATGTGCACATCCCTTCTGTCGCAGAATGATACTACCAACAGTTCAACACATCGTAATGCCATACATGTTCCCTTGCCCAGCTTCTTACAAACAAGTTGTCTGAGGAAGCCTTTGCGGTTACTGCCCATTGTACCGCATGCTACAGTGGCCACATTGCACAATCCTTGAACAGTGGTATTCCAGTGTAGAACTTGTCCACATACAAATGGTGACCTTTGTGTAACAATGGTATGGCAAGATCCCACACAATTTTCTCACTTGTCCCTAAATGGGCTGGGCAGCCCGGAGGGTTTATGCTTCAGTCTTTTCCAGTGTAGACTCTCATGTTGTAGGCATGCCCAGAGGTACTTCCACACAACATGCACACCATGTTCCCATATCGTGCTCTTTTGCTCGGAATAAACTGCTTGAACCCAAGCCGACCTTTGAACAATATCAAAGACTCATCAATGGATATTTTCTGGCTTGGAACATGAACCTCCAAAAATGGCAGTAGAAAGTGCTTGAGTAATGGCTGAATTTTGAATAGCTGATCACAATTTGGGTCAGTTCTTTTTCATCAGCACTTGCAGACATGTGCCGTCCCACGCGTCTTTTGCCATAAATCGGCCTTGTTTTCCTGTTGGCTGCAGCCAGCCTTCTTGTGTAGGCTCTCTACACGCATGTGTAGCGTTTTCAATTCGAAGCTACTGCGGGATGAGGAGACAGCCTTTCTTAACTTGTAGGAGTGAACTGCCACACACAGCAATCGTTTTATGAAGGTAAGCGTGTGATTAGGTCCTACGCCACTAACACTTCAGTTACAGATCTTGTAACTATTTGCATGCAGTGCTGTCCTTTGAACTTTGCTTGTTTGCGTTTGAGCCCACCTTTTCTTAGCTATTGAGTGAGCAGCCCTAATGGAGTCATTTGTATGCCGTGTCAGCTTATCGGCATCGTTGTTCCGGACCGGCATACTACAGGACTGCTTGCCAGAACACTGTGCCTGACAGGTCGGACCCTGCTGGCCACAGCGGCCATGGTAGGCAGACCATAACGAAAGCACCAGCACCTTTAAGAACGGTGCTGGTGATTCCGTGTTCCCCATTCCCATAGAGTCCTGTTGGACTCTATGGGAAAGAGTCCTATCGAACTCTATGGGAATCGGAAATTACAATTTACAAGCGCCTGACTTTCCAGGACGCCAGGGTTGTAATCCCCCTGTGGCACCGGGAAGTCAGGTGCCGGTAAATGATTCCGAGTCCGGCAGCAATCTGCTGGTAGCACCGGCAGGGTTACCGCCAGACTCAAAATGAGGCCCAGAGTCTCACTGTCAACAGATTTACTCACCATTTTCTCAAAATACCACACAACCCAGTAAATGCATCAATTATTGGGATGCCCCACCCCCCCAACATAACGTCTGGGAAAAGTTCAATATGTCAAAACGTCCATGCCTCGCTTAGATAGGTGCACTCCGTCTCTGTGAAACATCACATCACCTTTGATGAAACCTTGGTGAATTGCCTGAATTTTGTCATTTGACTTGCTCCATTTTGCCATCTTGCCATTCATTTTCCTCACTGAGGAGTTGATGGCCTTTTTCTTTCCTGGAATTCTCCAATCCCTCCTTGGAATCATTTGAGACCAACCCACCAGAGTGTTTGGGAACCTCCACTCCAGTTCAGCCATATGTCGTTCCCGTACCCCTCTCTGTTCCAAAGACGCCATGTACTTTCCACCGAGATACCCCACAATCAGGAACAGGGCTGGAACTTCTCTTTTTTGCCTGGGCATCACAGATGACTCCTCTCAGCTGCTGATGGCGCATTCCCCCAACACCAAACAAGTAGACTGACACACTTGTGTATAGGCGCGTTATAAATGCCATATTGCATATGATACCATCCCTCTGAGACCCAGATGTGCTTGGGCCTGTGAAATGTGCTTCTGCCCTTCGGATGAAAGAGTGCTCGACAATCCATACAACCCTCAACCTCACTAGGAAATGCAAAAAGAAAAACTAACATGAATAGGGCCTGACGTACAGTTCATCAATTATGGCAGCAAGTGCATACCCACGTGTCTCTTGGAACTATCCCAGACACACACTTCCCCCACTGTTATTATACCCATTTCACATGCACGAGAACCCTGTATACGTTACTTCAAGGTTATTATGTAATAGACACCTATTTTTCAGGGAAAGAGGTGGTGGACACATTATGTCAGCTTGTGCCAATGCCACATGTGTGCTGGCATGATTGTAATCGGCGAAGGTTTCTGTTCCTGCGGCACACTGTGTGTACTTCAAGGTGGTAAGGAGAGTTGCACGCACTACTACGCTGCTGTCCCAGGGAGCACTAGCAGGGTCCCCGTCCTTTCCTGGAGGGGGATTCTGTAACGCAGCCCAGCCAGAGCTCCAGGATGATCGGGGGTGATGTCCCTGGCCTTGGGCGACTGTCTCCGATGTGGGCTGACTGTTCCCAAGCCCAGCAGCTGTTCCAGGAAGCCCTGGCAGGGTCTCCGTCCTTTCCCAGAAGGAAGCTCTATAACGCAGACCAGCCAGCGCATCAGGATGGTCGGGTGGGATGTCCCTGCCTTGGGCACCCGTCTCCCATGTGGGTTGACAGTCCCCCAAGTGCAGCAGCGGTTCCAGGGAGCCCCGGCAGTGTGCCAATCCCTCCCCGGAGGGAAAAGCTGTAACGCTGCCCAGCCAGAACTCCAGGGCGGTTAGGGGTAATGTCCCCAGCCTTGGGCATCCATCTCGCATGTGGGTCTACAGTCCTCAAGCACAGCGGCAGTCCCAGGGAGCCCCGGCAGTGTCCCCATCCCTTCCCAGAGGAAAAATCTGTAACGCAGCCCAGCCAGCACTCCAAGATGGTCGGGGATGATGTCCCTGGCCCTGGGCACCTGTCTCCCATGTGGGTCGACCATCCCCAAGTCCAGCGGCTGTCCCAGGGAGCCCCGGCAGGTTCCACATTTTTCCCAGGTTACAGCTTTTACCCACAAGGGAGCCCTGGCAGTGTGTCAATCCCTCCCCAGAGGGAAAAGCTGTAACGCAGCCCAGCCAGAACTCCAGGACGGTTAGGGGTGAAGTCCCCAGCCTGGGGCATCCGTCTCCCATGTGGGTCTACCGTCCCCAAGCACAGCAGCAGTCCCAGGGAGCTCCGGCAAGGTCCCCATCCCTTCCCGGAGAGAAATTCTGTAACGCAGCCCAGCCAGTGCTCCAGGATGGTCGGAGGTGACGTCCCCAGCTTTGGGCACCTGTCTCCCATGTGGGTCGACCTTCCCCAAGGGGGTCCTTGGGGATTGTAGGAGGAACACCCTCGGGAGAGAAATGGTATTCTCCTGTTTTCGACACACCCCCAACCAACCTTTCCTCCACCTTTATAGATTATTGGAAGTCTTGTCCTGTTGCCCCTTCTCCAATTCCAACAGGTACCAACACCAAAGGGAGGCATAGGAGAAGCAGGAAAAGGAGAACAAACACAGCACCCCATATTTTACAACAAGATTGTTCACCTTCTCTTGATAATATTTGTCCTCCTTTTCCTATCACTACTCAGGAATACTACAACTCCCATTATTCCTCCCCACTGTCCCCCCACTCCCCACCAAACCACTGGCACGGGGAAGAGGCAGACTGGAGCAATGGAGATTATCAATAGGAATCAATGTGCCATGAATTTCTATGGGCAGTCTCCATCTTGTCCCATTAACAAGGACAGGCAGAGTCAGGCATGGCTGGGCAACCACTCTCACCTGGTTCTGGTTACTCTCCCATCCAGTATAAAAGGTGGAGCACACAGACACACTTGGAGCGAACTGGAGGAAGCACAGAGGGCAGGAGTGAAGAACCAGAGCTGGAGGAACCTTGGAAGGCCTGGAGCAAGGAGGATGGCCAAATTACTGGGCCTGTGAGTACAGGGGAGGCTGCAGTATGGCGAGGGAGCGCTGACTCCAGGGAGGCAAACCAGGGGCAGCTGGGTTTACCTGGTAGTGCCCAAGCCTTAACTCCTCCCCTGAGCCAGACAGGAAAGCCCAGGCCTTTGAGGGGCAGCTGGTGATATCCTGACCTCAGGAAACATCCCATTTACAACCTTGCAGCTCCCAAAACTGCTGGAATGCCGTTTTGGGGGAGCTGGCAAAGTGGGAGCACAATAAAAACATTGCATTGTGGGACTCGAAGTCCAAAGTCCTTTTTTGGGTTGAACTTTTCAGCAAGGTGGTGCACAAGAAGGAGCAATCCTACCAGGGCTATGGCAAATCAGGTGAAGGAGATCAACAAAACGAGGGGTTAATCCAGAGGGGCAGGAAGCCAGAGACCCCCCCTCCCGGCGAGAGGTTGTTATTTGAGAAACGCCATGAAGATTGCGCACAACTGACCGGCTGAAAGGGAGAAAGAGTCTTCTGAGTGCTACAATGTTACAAGCCACCCTCCTGGGTGAACAACAGAGTTGGGGGAGGCGCAGAAGCAGCAGTGGCAACAAACTTGGCTCCTACATCAAAGGCCCAAAAGATGGAAAGCATCTTAACATGAGCGGTAAATTGAGGGAAGCAAAGAAAGCCGGTCTGTGTTTAATTGAAAAGCTTGCGAGAGTATCCTAGGGATGAAGGTTACACGAGCACCGATAAGCTGTGAGAGAAAGTGAATCCATTGTTAAGAACTGTGAATTTGAAATACAAAGTAGCAGAGTGGTCCGACGAAGTACGTTTGCCCAATCAAAAATCTCTGTGAAATCTTATAAAGCTGTAGAGGCAGCAGGAAGCAAAAGATGATGAGCGTTAAGTGAAAAGCTCACAAACTGTTGATCTCTGTTTTGTTGAATTTTGCAAGAGAACGCAAGGAGGGTCCGAGCCCGACTGATGGAGACCCATGTGTGAAGGTAAAAGGAGGGTCCAAGCCCGACTGAGGGAGACCCGTTTGAAAAGCAAGTCATACGTAACAAGTACATTTTCCAAAAGACATTGGAACTAAAGGAAAATATGTAAAGTGGAAGTAAAGAAAAAAAGAAGGTTCGAAGTGGTCATGTGGAGGTGAGAGCAAAAATCCTCCCAGTTTCAAAAGTCGTCGACAGTGAAATCAAAATATGAAAGAAGGTTTGAGCCTGACTGAGGGGAACCTATAGTGTGAAATGTGAAGAAAGCTTGGGGAAGGGAACCCCACCAAGGGGAAAGCTTTGGCCTGATGTTGGGGAACCTATAGTGAACTGTGATCAAATACTATTCTTAGAAACTGTTCTGCTGAAACTGTAGAAGCTTGAAGGATGACCTGGACTTGGGTAAGAGGAACCCGAGAGGTTAAACCCGTGAACTTGTGACTCAGACTTGAATTGCCAAGAAGGCTCTGGAGGGCAGAGACAGTCGCCTGTGTTCGTAAGCCAAAGTGTGTTCACCCATCAAGCGTTCCATCTAACTATGTGCTATACAATGTGGGGACGAGAATTAATACTAATTTATATTGCCATTCTGACATTTCGTTTCACCACTGATTTTTCCTTTTGTAGATACATATCCCTATATCACATTACGGTGTACTAGACTGAGGGAAGGCATTAGGTTTTTGTTAATATAAGCCTTTATTTTTTTACTAAGACTGACTAGGACTGTTTTCTTTATTATGTGATGGTCGAGATTACTCCCATCTTAGTTATAGGGCCAAACAGGAGTTTTTCCAAACCTCTTGAATTTAACAGTAAAGGTTTTTGAAACTTGCAACTCTTGTGTCAGTGTCTACTTGTGATACCATGCCTTCCTTATAAGAAATGTATGTTAAAATGCCATCCTACAAATACATGATCCCTCGTTGATCTATGAACAGTTTGCCTATGAACTTTTGAAACACTAATGATATGACGTGGCATTTATAACATGCCTGTACACAACTATTTCTAGGGGCAACAAGACAAGGAGGGGGAAACAAAGGGAAGACAAAATAACGATCTTACTAGGCCTTGTGTCATTCAGATTGTGCAAGTGCGGGGAAGAGGAATGGGGGGAGGGGAAGGGGGAAGTACAGTTAACTCACATGTACAGCCAGCGAGTGGCTCACAAGTGCCAAAAGAAGGGACCGTAGGGTTGCAGATGCATACCCTTAAGTGCTGGGGAGCCCAGAGGCAGTGCAAGGGCAACTGGACATGCAGGAGCCTGGGCCCGAGTTCAGAGGGTGACCAGGTGACCAGTGCACGGAGCAGTCAGGTGCATCAGCAGGGGAGAGGAAGAGAGAAAGCGGACGTGAAAAGAAGGTCTTGAGTTGATTCCGGAACGGGAGGTGGTTCTGCTCAAGTTTGAGAGAGGCATGGAGGTTGTACCAGAGAGAGGCCCAAGCTGAGGAGATAGATCTGCCCCCAACTCTCTGCTTGGAGAAGAGTCTGACCCTCAGAGAGATGGAGGTGGATGAGCGGAGAGCTCGAGAAGGCAGATGTTTTTGGAAGAGAAAGTTGGAGGTAGAGCAGTCCCAGGCCCCAGAAAGCCTTTAGGACAATGCAGAGGGTTTTTAACTTGATCCTTGCAACCGCGGGGAGCAAGTGAAGGTATTTCAGAGCTGGAGAGATAAGATCCCTGAGCTTGAGGCCAAAGACAAGTCTTGCAGTCCTGTTCTGGATAAGTTGTAAAGGTCGAAGAGTAGAGGCAGGAAGATTTAGAAAGAGGCTGTTGCAGTAGTCCAGCCTAGAGAGGACCATAGCTCTGGAGACAGTGAGCTTCTGTGGGAAAGTGAGAAAGGGAAGACTACCTCTGAGTAGGTGTAGCTGATAGTTTGACTTCTTAGAAATGTCAGAGATGTGAGGAGAGTAGGGGAGGGTGAAGTCGAAGATGACACCAAGGTTCGTAGCCTCACAGGAAGGAGCAGGGAGAGGGCCCAGAGTGGGCGGCCAGAGAGGGAGAGAGAGAGAGAGACAGGAAAGGAGGGATCTGGTGTCCCAATGAGGAGGATCTCAGTCTAACTGGCATTAAGGCAGAGATCATTGGCGGCACACCAATCCTGAAATGCGGCCAGACAGTCTGGTATGAGAGAAGAAGCAGAGGCGGCTGAGGGGAACCTGAAAGGGAGATGAGTGTCATCCGTGTAACATTGAAAAATAGAGCAGAAAGTAGCAATACAGTGGGCAAGAGGTGCCAGGGAGAGAGATAAGACCCCTGGGGAACACCACAAGTAGAGAGAGATAGAAGAGAAGAAAGACCCCAGTTGGACCTGAGAGGGTCGGTCCGTGAGAAAGAAGGTCAACCAGGCCAGGGCCTGATCAGTAATACCCAGATTGTCATGTGGGGGATTGAGAAGGATGGCATGGTTGTCCATGTCAAAAGCAGAGGATAGATCACGGAGAATGAGGACAGAAGGGAGATTTTAGTCAATATTGGAGAGAAAGTCTTCACGGGTGTTCACGAGAGCAGTGTCCATGCTTCTGGCAGCTCTGAAGCCAGACTGGTGGTCATGGAGTCAACCAACATATTCAGTATGTAGATTAAGCCGGGAGATGGCCAGCTTTTCCAAGAGTTTGTCCAGGAAAGGAGTGATGGAGATGGGGCGATAGTTAGCCGGAGTGGAAGGATTGGGTGAGGGCTGCTTTAGAAGGGGGTGCACAAAAGAGTGCTTAAGGGGGAGGGGAAAGTTCAAGTGGCAAAGGAGTGATTGCAGAAATCGGTCAAGGCTGGAGCAAGGGTATCGATGTGGTCCTTGATAGTTCTGGAAGAGCAGGGGAGAACCTGCTTTGGTGAGACTTTCATAGATTGGACTTGTCTAGAAACATCATTGGGGGTGAACAAACGGAAATGCCACCAATGCTATACCAAACGGCATCCTATTGAATCTAAATAGGCCATAGGGCGTGATGAATGTGGTTAGATGCTTGCTCTCTGGAGTTAACACAATTTGGTGATTTGCACTTTATAGGTCAATGGTTGAGAACGTACAGGCTTCCCCAATGTCATGTATCATTTCAGTAATTTATAGCAACAGACGGGTGTTGTGAGGTGTCAGTAATGGACAACTGCTTGTCGATTTACCAAATATATAGCAATGTAACAACACATGAACAACATTCAGTCTCTGGATAACCTTCTAATATCCTGGGTGATTTCCCTTCCCCAGGATGCAAAGTCAGATCTGTTAGGGTTCAACCAAAGAATGAAATGTCTCAAATCAGTTATTGATATTTCCAAGTCAATGGAAAAGTCTGTTAACCAAAGTTCCACTAGAAAATCTCTTCTTGGTGAACTATCCACTTTCCACTTCCTTCAAACAGCACCAATTGTAATCTCAGCCACAATGCTTTGTCACCGTCCTGAAGAAGACTTGCCACAGTTGAAAAAGAAATGCAATATCCACTAACACCAGTGATATACAGTTTTTGGTTAACAGGTTGTATGCTCTTGGTTACAGTTTTGAACTTCACAATGGTATATTTGTCAGGATGACTTGATAATACTGCTGCTTCAACTTTTAACCACTTTACCGCTGCTTCATTTACTGTGAGAACAGTCACCTTTGTCTCACAGTACTCCTCTTGGTTGGGACCGCTCCAATGCTGCATCCACTGACACTCAGACATACCACTACTGCTACAGTACTTTGGACTTCTGCCACAGCTGCAGTGATTTGTACTTTTTAGACAGGCTTCAACAAGCAACAACTTCAGGTAGGCAAGGCACTCTTCCTATGAATAACTCTCTTCAAAAGGGGCAGCCTCTTTGCCTCTCTTGTCAGTCTGCCAAAACAATAACAACCTGGGTGGGCCTTGGAGACTCACTTCTCTTTGTCTTCCACAGTCTCTGGCACTACAGGTTGTATCAACTTCAAAAAGGTTTTTACAAGCAGCCAGTCTCCCTTCCCCAACTTCATCTGCACCTTTCTGCCAGTGATTAGCCCAATTAATTACCCAGCAACCTTGGTGACATTTTAGCTGCAGGTAATACTTGCACACTTGTATCTTAGGCCAATACACTGTTATCCACTTCACAGTACAGTTAGATTGTTTCTTAACTCTGGGAATGGTTGGTTTCAATGTGAATATGGGGAGACTCTTGACTTGGGCAATGCTGGTCTTCTTCGATTGTTATACACTTTAAACGTCTTATAAATGAAAGGCATGCCGTGTTTGAATAAATAGAATATAGTATTTCTTTGAAATTCAGAATAAGGCACACGCAACCACTTCTTGATATAGTTTTCAGGGTTTAAAGATTGGTATGTCATTGTATTCCCATATGAAAGTAATGGATATAGTTCAGGTTTCCTTTGGGAATCACAATTGGGCACACACAACCATTCTCTGATGTAGTTTTCACAAGTTAAAGATTGTAACTCTTGTATTATTAATGTTAGGTAATCAGTAATGATCCCAGCAGCGTTCCCTCTCCTTAATTAGGGACATGTGACCACTCCATTAAGCAATGAGTGAGTAAAAAGGGTTTAACATACCTTTCCTGATAGGGTCAGAATGCAAAACAAGCATGTCAATTTTGTAGATGGTTGAGAAGGTTGATTGGAGTATTTCTGCAGTTGCTTTCACTGAGGAGTATGAGGCTTCATTCTAAATCTCGCCTTCCTGCGGAGCAGAGTGCATCGGTGTGTTACGTGTTTGCAGTGTGTGTGTGTGGAGGCGCTGGAAGTGGGAAGCCGGCTATCTGCTTCCCCCATTTCCCGGGCGTTGGGACTGCAGATTGCTGCAGAGCGATTTCACATCCTTGCCAGCGATTTCACAAGGCTTGGGTGCCGGAAGGAAACAAACACGGGCACCACGAGTTGGAGCCCTGACCTGCAAGCCTTGCGAAATAAAATACACATCTCAAGGCAAACCAATGTTCTTCGCCGTGCTGCATTGTGTTGGAAAGGACGTCCAGCCCAGCCCACTACAGCATTAAGCAAACTTGCACTGTTTGATTTAGGTGGGGGGCAATGAAGGCTATTCGTTTATCCTTAGCGGAGAGCTAATTATCTCCTAATCTGCCTTGGGGAACTGTAACTGTGTTGCGATATGTGGCGGACTTCTGTGGACACCTACACCTACCTCCACACCCACTGACACCTATCAAAACCGTGTCAGCTACTGAGCACCAAGCACCTTCCTCTGTGGTGCTAGTGTTAGTGCTAAGTGAACCGTGGGTGCTGTCTCAACTGGATTTGCTTGACTTTTTGCTTTTTTCTTTCGATTTCCTAAATCCATTTGGTAATCATCTGCCCCATTTGCCTGTCAACTCGCCAAAAAGATGTGCAACCGGGGGCTGGGGATGGGGACAATAGGTAGGGCCTCCAAAAACAGTGGGATGGAAGATACCTCACTTGCCTCTACTGTGCAGGGGGAATTAGTCCCCAGTCCCAAGAACATGAACATTCATACTAACAACATCAATGACAAACAACCTCCTTGTGGGAATACAGCGGAGACAACTCAGTAATTGGCAGGTCATTCCCTGGTAACGGGTGCTGCCTCTGAGCTCACTCTCACTTCGAGCACTCAGCAGCTTTCCAGACGTTGCCCTCAAAAGACATTTCTTCTTGCCGAAACCACACAAGGGTGCACCTCTGTCCATAAGATCACTGATTATTACCCGACGCAGAATTCAGCTCTGACATATCCTGAGGCTGCAGAGGCGTTGGAGCCTACAACCGAGTTTCGCATCGACTTGACGAACACACTTTTGACCACTATTCCTTGCCCTGAACTAAAAACCATTGAACATGTTGTTAAGGCAATAGTTACTGGTCCCTCAGAGCAAAAGGGGGGGAGGCTTTGTGGTGAGCTCTTTTGCCTCTCTGACCGAACCAGTGGAATCATCAGATCCAGCGGTGAACCTGGCCTTTGGTTCACCTACATCTCAAGTGGCCCTTGTCAGCCTGAGGATCATTTGCCACACTTGAGTTCCAGTCCGATGGGGCCGGATTCGAGGCAGGAACCCCAGGAAGTGACAGATGTAACTTAAGTTATTGGCTGTCTGTCTCTGGCACTATCTCTGACAAACTGTCCTCTAGGGCTTCTGGCAGGTAATCCATCGGGCATAAAATCGCTTGAATTTCTTGGTGCTGGTAACTTGTCCGAAACGAGTGCTGCCACATTACTGGCTTCCAATGGCGATAATGCTTGTGGCCTTAATGAGTCTGCTCACAGCAAAGTACGCATTGAGGATGTGAGCAACTCGTCTGCAATAATGTTCTCTGTTTTGGAGGACCCAGCTTCTTACCAAAAATGGCTTGCTTGTTCAAAAGTTGGAAAAATACAACACTTTCTTTGCTATCATTGATCGATCTTTGCTCAATCTTCATGAGAGCATTAACAGCCATACTGACTGTTTGGCAAGTATAAACACTAAGGTTATGTCCCTGATGTCAAATCTTTCTTGCATTGAACCAGTGAGTGGCCTCACCACGCAAAGAAATCCTGCTGAAAGTGAGTCTAGCCTTAATATATGGTAACAACACAGGAATAAAAAGGTGGCAAGATATGCAGTTCTGTATAAGGTCTTGGCAACAAAAAAGAGAAGAAGGGCGCCACCTGTGAACCAATCCTTGAGCATGGATAAGGGCTACTTGCCTGGGAGAACTTTGGTCTGTCCCTGCTGGGGATTGCCACCAGGTGGCAGGCATTATATCAAACAACTGTGGTTCAATCGTCCCGCTGTTGTTGGAGGACGTGAGTGGGACACCGGTGGCCACACTAACCTCCAACAGGGGGGGACTTAAAACATCAATTTGCCCTAAAGTCCAATTCTGGTTTTTAAAATTGGCTCAACCTCTAGCTCAGGATCGACCTGGGAATAAGATTGGTAAGAAGCAGAGAGCCAACTAATTCTCTGACCTACCAGAGAGCAATTACCAAATCTAAAATTTGGAAGAGTTGTTCTCATGCCAAGGACCCGAGACTCAGCCTCTGGATCAGGGACGCACTGCAAACAACAGCTCTGCTCAAACTGACCTTTGTAGACTGGGCCCAAAGGAAACATTGTCTACCTCGGATCTCCAAAGTCATGGCAAAGTAAGGGTGCTCCAAATTGAGATCTTGTTTGGGGACGGCATGCTAGTTTTTCTGAATCGCACTAGACTTTTGGAGCTTCTGCATATAATCTCACCGCTTCGTTTCATCAATAGTGATGACATTAAAATTGTCGATATGTGTGAAAATGTAATCCAGGCCACTTCACTTGTGTTTTTTGAAAGGGAGCATTTTATTGACTATGTGATGGACTTTTCTTATTCACTCCATAGACTAGGTTATGAATGCAGTGTTGTGGAAGTAGATGATCGGTTTGGAACGGCGGCTTGCGGTAAATACCTTCTAGGACACCAATGGAACCAGGGGTCCACTTGCCATGGTTGGGGAGGTTGCTGTCTCTGGGAAGCATATATTGCCTCTATCTCAGAGTAATAACCACCAATGTAGTGATACCTGGGCTAAAGTAGTGTCAGTTCCCCAACAAGATCCCAATAAAGCATGAATCGGTGGAGAGTGGTTCTACTTAAGTGGGGCGGATGCTGTTGGGGAGGAAAGGGGCAACGAGTTTCATTGGGAATGGTTGGTTGGTTGGGAATGGTTTGTTAAATTTGGTAGCAGCACTCCTAGCCTACCTTTCCTCCTCCTTAATTGGAGCACTCAAGGAAATCAGCATCTTTTTGCACATGATGGCCTGTTTGACCCCATGAATACCTTAAGTGTTGTGGCACTTCAGGAGACTTGGCTAACTGCACCTCTGGTGATAGAGGGATGGAATGTTCTTTCTTGTTTAGCTACCCAGGGACCTAGAGGTCGGTCTAAGGGGGGACTGGCACTGGGAGTCAGGAAACCCCTTGGTTCAAATTCCCACTACATCCCAGAACATACTATTAAGAAGAGTATGAATTCCCTAGAGAATTCTCTGGTGCTAGAGAGTGCATTATTATTAACATTTACGATCCACCATACGTAAATTGCTTTGAGGTCATCACCATGGAAGTTGAAGAACTTGTTACGGCCTTGGTGGGACAATTGCCTGCAATTATATGTGGGGACTTTAATGCCAGGATCCCACAAGATCTAATCTGGAGGAAGTTGCAAGTTGATAATTTTTCCTCACTAAGTGACAGGCAAGACACATCCTGTCAACACAGGAAAGCTTGGGCGAACTTATTATACCTAGCTGGATTCAGTATGGCCAATGGGGCATTCCCGTCAGATTCTCCTCCTAACGTCACTAGAATGGGGCTAACTGTGGGAGTATTATTGATTACATCTTCTTTGATAATGCGTTGCACCTTGTAATTGACCTGTTTGTATTTCATAGGCAGGAGAGTGACCACTTGCCCCTCATAGCAAGTTTGGATTTATAGACTACCTCTTTGACTTGAAAGCCAGAGTGGTTACTACAGGTCAACATTCAAATTAATCGATTGCCCTGCAGTGACTCTAATATTGAGGGAGCATCTGCTCTGGCACACTCCATACTTGGAGACTTTGTACTGACCAGCTCTCTTATTGACGCTGGCCTCGCTCCAGAGGCAGCTCACTCGTTAATTAACCTCTATGAAACTGGTGTGGAGGATATTATGAAGCAAACTACCACGGAATCTGCTGCACGCTCTCGCATCGTCTTGGTAAAGCAAAAACACACCAACACACCTTTGACAAGCACATCATGGTCAAGAAAAGGGCCCTGCGCATAGACCTTTGGAGCCTGCCGTGTGCAGAACTATCTCCGGCAGGTTTTGCCAGTGGGGATTTGTTTACAAAAAAGTAGTACCCGAAACTGGCTCAAATCACACAAGTATTTAGCACAATGTGCCCTGTGGAGAGATTTGGTCTCTGCGTCCCTTGCCAATAACACTGTCTTGTTTTGGAAAAAGGCCCTGACCAAAGACCTTAATGGGGTGTCAGATGATGACTTGGCTACTTATGTTGAATCTTTCCTTTGGGGCATAGAATCTGCCATTAATATGACAGTGATTAATGCTGCAGTCTGGACCTTCACTAATACTCCAGAGGACATCCACAGGGTCATATTGACCAGTAAGTCTTTGCAAGGCCAGGCCTTGATGGAATCTGCAATCAGCTGATCAAATCAGAGCCGGAGGTCTGGACCAACGCACTACCTCTTGGCGGGATAGCATTATTGTCACAGTCCACAAAAAGGGTAGTCTTTTGGATCCTGGCAATTATCGTATGTTGCCCATGCTAGATGCCCTGGCTAAGCTCTTTGCCAGAGTGCTGTTGGAAGAACTTGGGTCAGCAAGGGCTTAAGTACTACTACCAATTGTTTGGCCCTAGCCACTATTGTATAGCAATCCGGACATCTCCGCAACACCCCAGTCTACATGGCTTACATTGATTTCAGCTCGGCTTTTGATACCGTGGATAGGGGTCGGATGTGGAGAAAGTTGCGGTCATTTGGCATCCCGACTGGTCTTCTAAAGGTGATCATTGCTTTACATCAGCAAACAAGGATCGAAGTTTGTACAGACCAGCGTGGTGCATTAAATAGTTGGCTCCATACCAGTAAAGGTGTCAAGCAAAGTTGTATCCTAGCACCTATGTTGTTTAACCTTTATTTGGCTGATCTAGGTGAAGCCCTTGCTAGCTCATCCACCATACCCCCCAAATTGGGTGATAGTCCGACACAGTGGATGGGCTACACAGATGACCTCATACTCCTTGACCTGACACTGGTTGGGCTACAAGCCTCGCTTGATTCCTTGCAGACTTTTGCTGATGCAAATTCCCTTAAAGTGAACATTGCAAAATCTAAAATCATGATTTTTAACCTATGAAACAAGAAGTCCTCTAAAACTAAGTGGCACTTGAAGGTAAGGGCTCTTGAGGTAGTACCTGAATATAGATAAATTGGTATCCAATTGGACACCAAGCTTAGTGGGAAAGATCATCTTGAAACTACTAAAATTAAGATCTCCCAGATCATGGGCGCTATAGGATCTATCCCCCACACAGGTGGTGGATATTCTGTTGGGGCTCTGCTAAGGCTGTATCAGGCTCAAATGCTGCCCATCATTCTCTATGGAGCAGAGGTTTGGGCCCCTGAGCTTCAGTTAGAGCTTTCCAAACTTGAATCAATGCTATTAAAAAGGCTGCTCAGATTTCTTCCCCATACGGCCATCGAGACAATATACCTGGAATTTAATTTTACTTCTATCTTGATTTGCTTCCAACTGGGCATCCTGGCTACATATTGGAAGTTAGTAAATGCTACCAATGGCACCTTGAATAATCTACTTTATGCTGTTTTGCAGACTAGAGTGGGCCAAATGTCCCCTAGTGCCATTGCAACCATTAAGGGCATAGCTGACAAGTGGCTAGCTTTAGCCGCTGTTAATGTGCTTACTATGCCACTCAAGCAGTATAAACTGACTATGAAATCTATACTTCTCAATGTAGGCAGGGAGCAATTGATTGTGAACCTTTCAGGAAAAAGCAATGACTCTTTTTACATTGAGTATATTCAGGACAGGGGTCAATTACCTGGCTACATAGATCACTTCCTGGGTAATTCGCTTGTTTGTGATTACTTTAGGGTAAAGTTTAATGTTTTAGAAGCAACAAACAACTTCTTCGAATGGGTTGTGTCCTCCCCCGTATTCCTCATCTTTGATAATTATCTTTCCAGCTTCAGCTGCTTTGTAAAAGAAGAATCTCGACAGAGGGCGCTGTGCGGTAGCGTCAATTACTCGATGTCCCTTGAAGGTCTCTGTCCGTTGGCTGACGTCATCCGCAATATATGTAGCACGTGCAGTGCCTGTTCCGGTTTTCTGATGCAGCTTTCGATTCTAGAGAAATTACGGCACGCTTTTTTCATTAAAAAAAAGTAATGTCTTCAGCATTGACTCCATCGATGCCCAAGACGGGTTTTAAGAAATATCAGGATTGTGGGTCGAAGATGTCCATCACCGACCCCCACCGCGTTTGCCTGTGGTGCCTCTGCACGCAGCATCGTACGAAGGAGCGCAAATCATGTCAGCCGATAACTGACAAGGCTCTGAGAGAGTGTAAAGGTAAATTGGCGGTGGGTAGATTTCCTAAATCCCCTTCTGTTCCAAAAAGCGTACTTCTGATGAGTCGAGAGATTCTCCTAGTTGAAAAAGATCAAAGAAATCCCGATTGAGAAGTCATTTGTGTCACTCTTCATCTTCTTCCAGGAAGTCGAAGAAAAGACGTCATCAGTCTCCTTCTTCCTCGAGTGACACCTCACCTGAGAGAATCACATTTCAAATGAAATCCGACTCCCCAGCTAAATGGGATGAGTTTCGGAGGGAAAAGATGAAAATCTTAGAGAGGGAAGGCCCTACTCCCTCAAAAGAACAGAAAGAAAGATCATGTCCTGGTTGCTCTGCATAAAGACGACAAAGGGAAGTCAAAGGCGAATCCCTGTGCACCCTCGAGTCCGGGACGCAAGTCTGACAAACATTGAGAGCCTTCAAGCCTTGAAAGGATGAAAAGGTGTTGAGGACAAGTCGAGAGTCCAGCCCTTCGAGGTCTTTGTGGAAGACAACTGCGATGAAAACAAAATCGGTTCCATTGACACCGGGATCTTCGACACCCATTTCGAAGCCATCGATCCCTAAGTCGAAGACTTCGAGGCCACAGGCCTCGAGGCCTACTCAGAATACTTTTTCTGAGCCATTGAAGGCAACACAAGAGAAATCTTATAAGCCTCTGCCACAAAAGGATTTCTTCAAATCTCTTTCTTCAATTGATGAAGAACATGAACCATCTGATGATGAAACACCTTTTGGTCTTCAATATGGCGCTCCAAATGTGCCAGATGAGTTTATTTCAGAGGAATTTAGACTTAAAGACCTGTATGAGAAACTACAATCAGCCAGTGGGGTGGATGCATCTCCTGAGCTGGAATTTGGAAAGATCCTGCAGATCATGTTGATAGCTCATATAGACAATTAATGAGTGAAGTAGTGGAATGTTTGGGATGGAGACTTAACAGACATATTAGACCAAGGTCCACAGAGGGATCCCATTTTGCCCTTCCATATTGCTTTGCAAAAAAGGGTTACAACAAATTTGGAATCCCCAGAATCTATGTCTGCGGTTAATAAGAACTTTCCCAAGAAATGTAGGCCATTAAGTAGTGACACAGATTACTTAACCAATCACCCGACTCTGGAAAGTTTGGTGATCCAAGCAGCCACATCCACAAAACAATCTGCTTACCCTAAAATTTCTACAGACAGGGATGATAAACGGGTGGACGCTTGGGCACGGAAAGTATTTACTGCCGGTAGCATGGCCTTGAAATAGGCAAATGCCACTTGTGCTTATCTAAATTTTCATTCATCCTGTGGGATTGCACAGCAATGGTGGCTGACCATTTCACTGAAGGGGAAGAGAGAGTCAGCTTCCTGGCTATCATCAAGGATGGTAAGGAGGCAATCTGTGAGTGCCTCCAGTCAGGTCTGGATTCTGCAGATAGTATTAGCAGTTCCATGGCGACTAGTACCGTACTACGCAGATTTGCGTGGTTGAGGAAGTCTGGATTTGCACCGGACGTGCAATCTAGATTACTCAATATGCCTTTTGATGGCTCGAAACTGTTTGGTAGCAAGGCTGAAGAAAGTCTGGAAAGGCAACAGGCCTCAAAAGCGGTGGCTAAATCTCATAGTGCCGCTATTAGACAGCCTCTACATTCCTACTCCGGTACATCATCTTGGAGGGGTAAGTCCTTTCGTTTCTCCCCATCAATTGAAAGAGGGAGAGGACAAGCCAGTCATAGAGGACAAAGAAGATTCCCTCGTGGTGGACGAGGGAGAGGTGGTACATCAGCCCAAGCAGCGGCAGCTTTACCCGCAGCTGCTGCTTCAGCTGCCTCAAAACCTCTCGGATCCCTTAATCCACAGGACCCCAGTGGGAGGCAAGTTCTCACAGTTTCTGAAAGAGTGGCGAGACATAACTTCCGATGCTTGGGCACTGGAAACGGTAGCCCAGGATTACTGCCTTCCTTTTCTAAAAAGGCCTCAGGAACATCCACCGGGGAGCAGCTCAATGAAAATTCCATATCTGGTCCTTATGCAGGTAATTGTGATCCAGCTAGAGAAAGGTGCAATAGAACCAATACCTGCAGCGGAGAGGAATGAGGGTTGGTACTCCCCATATTTTCTAATCCCCAAAAAGGACAGATGATTCAGACCCATCTTGGACTTAAGAAACTTGAACAAGTTCCTCAGGAAGGACAAGTTTAAGATGGTTACCTTTTCCCAGATCTTTTAGACCTCCCAACTTCAGGACTGGATGGTTTCATTGGATCTTCAGGATGCTTAATTTCATGTGCCTATCCATCACAAGCACAGGAGGTATCTGAGGTTCGTAGTTGTCAGTTCACATTATCAATTTTGAGTTCTGTCATTTGAGCTGACCTGCGCCCTGAGTATTTTCACCAAGTTGATGACGGTGGTGGCAGTGAGTCT
Source organism: Ambystoma mexicanum (assembly GCF_040938575.1). Lineage (NCBI taxonomy): Eukaryota > Metazoa > Chordata > Amphibia > Caudata > Ambystomatidae > Ambystoma > Ambystoma mexicanum. Next base: position 1,169,640,583 of record NC_090932.1, on the reverse strand, counting down.
TGGGAGATGGGGGATTCATGTCTACCCCGACCTGGACGACTGGCTGATCAGGGCTCGTTCTCCCAAACAGACCCTGGAACATTTCAGCGTGACTTGCCACTTTCTCCACAAACTGGGCTTCTCCCTCAATTACAAGAAGTCAAACATGATACCATCTCGAAGACTCCAATTTACCAGAGCAGTCCTGGATGCTTCCTCTGGAAAAGCCTCACCACCCGAAGTGAGGGCTCATCACATTTTGCAGATGGTCATCAAATTTCAGAGTACCCAGGCTCTTCCGGCCTTTGATTTTTTGAGGTTGCTCGGCCTCATAGCATCCTGTATTTTCCTGGTGCCAGAGGATTGCCTGGGAATGAGATCTTTCCAGTGGGCTCTCAGGACTCAGTGGTCCCAATTCTCAGGCAGGATGTCAGACCTCCTTCAGGTTCCTAGCAGAGTCACAAAGGACCTTCAATGGTGGGCCTGGAGGATAACATTCTAAAGGGAGAACACTTTTGGCAGCTATGTACAGAGATAACAGTAATGATGGATGCCTCACTCATGGGGTGGGGAGCCCACGCCAATGATCTGACAATCAGCAGTCATTGGTCTCCATCAAAGTCAAAACTACACATCAATCTTTTTGAGTTGAGAGCAATCAGACTTGCGCTGAAGGCTTTTCTGCCCTCTGTATGGGGAAAGAATGTCCTGATAATGACGGATAACACAGTGGCCATGTACTACCTCAACAAGAGAGGAGGTGTGGGCCACTACCACTGTGCAGAGAAGCAATGCAGCTCTGGTTCTGGGAAATTCAAGAAGGAATCTCCCTATCAGCAGTTCACCTAGCCAGAGAGGAGAACACAGTGGTGGATGCTCTGAGCAGGCAGAGCACAGCCTCCCATGAGTGGAAACCAGCTCAGGAAGTCTTCAAGAGAGCTTCACCCTTTGGGGAACCCCTCAAGTGGATCTGTTCGCGATCAGTGTCAACCGGAAGTGTGAACTGTACTGCTCCTGAGAATTTCCCCCAAGAGGAGCTCTAGGAGACGCGTTTGTGGTGGACTAGGAGTTTCCACTTCTGTACGCATTTCCTCCAGTCCCCGTCATTCCTCACGTGATCAGGAGGTTGAGAAAGTTCAGGAAATCCATTATCCTCATTGCCCCAGATTGAGCCAGGAGGACGTGGTACCCAGACCTTCTGGACATGTCCATCCTCCTTCCAAAACATCTTCAACAAAGAGAGGACCTTCTCTCGCGAGAGGATGGTTGGGTTCTCCATCCAGAGGCCAAAACACTTAGCCTTCATGCATGGTTTCTTAGAGGCTGAGGTACAAGGATTGGGACCTCCCGGTCGACGTAAGGGAGATTTTGCTTTCAGCCAGAAGACAAGCAACAAAATCCTTATACCGCTGTCGTTGAAACAAGTTCAGCAGCTGGTGTAGGGATAAGAATGTGGATCCATTTTAGCGCAATACACCTACGGTGTTATCTTTTCTACTTCACTTAGCAAATCTGGGGCTCCAGATCACAACAATAAAGGGTTATATGGCAGGGCTTTTGATTTTCAAGCACTCATCGGAGAAAACCTCATACTTTAAAATTACTTTTTTCATTCAGTTTCTTAAATGACTCACTAATGTGTTTCCTCCTACTCCCTTTTAGGTCCCTGTTTGGGATTTAAATCTGGTATTACAATTCTAAACATGCATCCCTTTTGAACCCATGCATTCATGTCCATTAAGACTATTAACACTAAAAAGTGTTTTGCTAGTCGCAATCACATCTTCCCGCAGGGTGAGTGAATTGCAAGCACGGTCTTGTAAACCTCCATATACGGTCTTCCATAAGGAGAAGGTGATTCTTAAAGTAAGACCTTTGTTTCTGCCAAAAACCATTTGTCTCAAAAGATAGTTTTAACAATGTTCTATCCCCCTTCCTCATCCTGGAAAGGAGGAGGAGAGGTTACAAAGACTGTACCCCAGGAGGGCTCTTGGTTTTTATATCTCGCGAATGTCAAATGTTCGCCAGGACGACCAATTATTTATCGGATATACAGGTCATAAATTGGGTTTAGCAACAACAAAACAGGCTCTATCCAGATGGATTATTCTGGCTTTTTGAAAATGTTATATATTGGCTGGTAAAGATCCCCCAGAGGGTCTAAGAGCTCACTCAACCAGAGGCATGCCTACATTTTCAACTCTTCAGAGAGGAGTACCAATTAAATACATTTGTGCAGCAGCCACTTGGTCTACCATACACACCTTTGTAATACATTACTCCCTGGACACTTCTGCTACTCAAGAGGGAGCTTTTGGGAAACCGGTCCTGCACTCTGTCCATGATAACTGCTAAGGACAGATCTAAATTCTTTTCCCACCTCCAAGCCTATTACTGCTTTGGGAGGCTATCAAAGATGAGGAATACATGGGAGGACACAATCCATTTGAAGAACAGGTTACTTACCCCTGGTAACATACTTTCGATTGGATGTTCCTCCCACATATTCCTCATCGCCCCTCCCAACCTACCCCACTGCAGAATTTACGTGTTTTACACTCTATGCTCTCTCAGAGTCTTCTAAAGTCTAAGGAGGCACTAGTAATTCCTCTAAACATGGAAAAACAAGAACTGAAGCCAATGGGCGCTGTGCATGCTACATATACTGCGGATGATGGCAACCATCAGACAGAGGTTCTCAAGGGACATCGAGTCATCGATGCTACCACACAGCGCCCTCTGTCGAGAAATGTTTGTCTGAAGCAGCTGAAGCTGGAAAGATAATGATCAAAGATGAGGAATACGTGGGAGGAACATCCAATCGAAAGAACGTTACCAGGGGTAAGTAACTTGTTCTACTCGCCTAAAGTCATACGCGTGTTCACAGGGAACTGGATTACTGTTACTGGCAAGGGTCACGCAAGATGTTAGAATGCTGTGCTTCACTCACAGGCTTCTTAGGTACTTGCTCTGTGGGTTGCACTGCTTTCCCGACTTCTGCCACAACTTCTACTGCTTCTGGCTCACTGGGGACCCACGCCCTTCTCCTGACAAGTTGTCTCCGGTCTGACCACAGTGTTTGGTAGCTCCTTTGACTCCCGAGACCCACGGCTGGATAATTCCTTCTTGGCTCGGTTTCCCGCACGTCTGCAGCTCGGCAACCATGGCAATCAGTCTCACAGGTGAAAACACTTCTCTCCTGCATGTCTTCAGTTGCGCAGCCTCTGCACTTCAGAGTTTGTGGGAACAGGACTCTCAGAACAAGCAGGTGAAATCTGCTGTTTCCACGTTCATGCCTCCCTCTTGTTCCCCCACTTCTGCTTGGTTTGCCAGCCTCGTGTCTTCTTACTTCTGCTCCTCCTGCTAAAGCTTGCACTCCAGTCACCATTCCATCTCCTCCCACTCCTTCTAATTGCCTGCGCCCGAGGGGGACTTTTATTCCTCCCTGGTTCCTTCAGGTGTGGTCTCTTAGTCTTAATTGCCTGTCTCCTGCAACTGCATGCCTCTTCAGCCCTCTTGCTCGTCCCAGTACTTCAAGGATAATGGGACTTTTAGTCCCCTTTAACAGAGTTAGCTTTTTCAACAATTAAGCTATTTTTAAGGGTAGATTTATTTCCCTTAAACTCAATAACAGATGGGTGTTTAGGATTGGATCTTACAGAGGAAAACATTTGGTTTAAGGCATTTTCTCTAGATCCTTTTGTCTTATACCTTAGGGAGTAAGGAGGGTATTTATTCTTAAAAGATTTTTCTATTGACAAGGTTGGTTCAGATTTGACAGAGTTTGTACCCTGGGTCACAGGTTGTATATACGTGTCAGGGACACTATAATGGCAATATGCCATTAAATGTTTTGGCAACCCAGAAAGGCGCATCCGTTAAGAAGAGAAATACTGTCTCTCATCCCATGGGATCGCCTCACCACCCTGGTGCCTGTCTCCTCCCAGGTGATCCTCCTTGCAGTACACCACCCCAAGATCAGGATCATAAAGTGTCTGCCTTTCCCCGGCCACCTAGGAGGAGACTTTAGGCAGGTTTTAAGTGAGGAATCTGTAGGATTCTTCACAGTGTCCATCACAATATTATTGTTCAAAGCCCTCAGATCTATGCACAGTCTAATGGAATTGTCTGGCTTCATGACGATGACCACTGGTGAGACCCATTCCTAGCTCTCCACCTCTTTTATGATTTCCTGCTTTGTCACATCGCGCAGTAATACTTGCAAAAGTCCCAGCAATCGCAAGGGAATTTTTAGTACCCTACTTTTAACTGGTTCTGCGCTCTCCTTCAATTTAATGTGTGGCTGATATCCATTTAGTATTCCTATTCTCTTGGAAAATACATATAACTTGACTCTATAGCCAGAATTTGTTGAATGGATTCCTGGCTTTAGCTCCATGCTGAATTCAGCTTGGTGTCTCCACCTCAAGATAGGAGGTCCTTTATCCACCACATGGATCCTTCCTACTACCTCTCTGTCCTTGAATTTAAGTTTCTCTATGAACCATCCAATGATTTCTAGTTGATGGTCTGAGTATGCACACAGTACTTTGGTGACAGGATTGACAATTTCCCCCAACCACCCTTTGAACATCTTGTGTGAAATTCTAGTATGTAATGAACCGGAGTCTGCTATCAACTGCATGTTTACTCCAGCAATTTCAATTTAACAAACAGGTCTCTCAATTCTCGCAGAATCATTTGAATCCTCATCTGGGTCCCATACCATTAGTACACCTCCTCTGTGTATGCTTTCATTGATAGGCTCTTGCTGGTCTATCTCTCTCCTTTTAAGATCATCCCCATTTATTAAAGCCACTTCCTTCCTTTCAGTCGCAGCATTAATCCTATTAAACTTGTGTCTGCAGGCTTTAGCAATATGTCCTGTCTTTCCACATACATCGCATACTTTACCGATGGCGAAACACGTCTTGGCGGTCGCTATGCGATTTTTAGCACCACATCTATAACACCTGATAGAGAAGTCACTTCTTTCCATCATTTCTTTGTTTTGACTTTTGTTTCTGTCTACTTTGTTTGTAGTAGCGCATACATGTATATTTTCTGCATTCTTTCCTTTCGTTGACTTCTTACATGCTTTGGATGACCTTTCAATGCTCTTGGCTGTTCTGATCACTATTCTGACCTCATTTAAGGTAGGTTCTGACTCCGCCCATATCCTTTCATTACTTCTCCATTCTTGCCACTTCTTCTTCATACACATTTAGTCCCTCACCATCCTGTGCCTCCAACACTGGAGGCAGGTGTCTGCATACCTCTTGACTTTCCGACCCTAGATTGTTCATGAAAATAGCCTTGTTTCCTAGCTGCAGACAACCTATTGCCATCTATGGCCTCCAGGTATAAGTTAAATTCAGCCTTCCAGGGTGTCCAAGGCATGGATGGTCGACCCGGGCTTTGTAAACAATTTGGGGGTGCATCCAAGTGCTGCATGGCCATCTGGTAATGTTGTTTAATAATTTGGTAAGTATTGTGAAGAAAGTAATTTTTGTGTAAGGGATCTCTGTAGTGCATTTCCTTTTTTCTTTTTCACTGTGATGAAAAAGATGCACTTGTTATGACCGATGAACGGTGCACATTAATTTGCAACTGCAATGACAAAGAAGGTTGACCTGTGAGCTCTGTATATGATTGCGTCCATATGGGTATAACCAAGCGACTGAATCTCTTGTAAGCACGTGATGAACGTTGAGAGATGCTTTGCTCTAAACCGGCATTGAATCACAGCACCGTTCCCTGCACTGCTCTTTTGTGAGTAAACAATGCACACAGGTGCCATGACATACGTCTCATCGGTTTCACAAGAAAGTTGTTTCCAAATATAAAATGATAAAATAATAGGATCAGATTAGCTACAGAGTTTCACTGACCTTGAGATTCATTTACTTTCAAGTATCCAGGCCAGGTGGGAATATTTGTACTTTAGCTGCCCGAGTGCAGCTTTGTCCCCTCTAACCCTCCCGACCAGCTTCCAGTGCATTTCCCACCTCCTCCCGCCTCTCAACCCGCTCACCCCCCTGTGATTGGTTACTGCCACACAGCGAGTGAAGGCCTAGCCACCGGCCGGCTCGGCGCCTCGCCACTTTCAAGTATCCAGGCCAGCTGAGAGGAAGACCCCGGGACTGCTTTGGGCCTGTTTTAAAATAATATTTGTACTTCAGCTGCCCGAGTGCAGCCTTGTCCCCTCTGCCCCTCCCGACCAGCTTCCCGTGCTTTTCCCACTTCCTCCCACTGCCCAACACGCCCACCGTCCCCCGTGATTGGCCACCTGATAGACAAACCTGAACTCCCCAGGGCAGCCCTCTGCCTGGCAGCCCCTGCGGCTAAGGGCCCCAAGGCAAAGGGTGGCTCCTACACTGGTGGCTCCAAGAAGTGTGTGCAGGTGTCAGCAGGGGAAGCCAATGAAGCTAGCAGTCAACAGACACCAACAAAAACTGTAAGTGTGGCTTGGGTGGGGTGTAGAGCAATTACTCTACTCCAAAAAGCCCCCGCCACTCTACCTTACCTCTCCATAAAGTATACCACCATAGACTTACACCATGCACATTTAGCAAGATTTATGACCACTGACCTAAATCTACACATGACTGGACTGTAAATGTTGTTTTGCATTACTTACGGACATAATTCTCAATGTTAGCATGTGCCACACATAGATGGAATTCTTAACCTCAGCCTGCGTCACATAGAGATAGAAAATTGAATGTTAGCATGTGCCACACTTAGATGGATTTCTTAACTTTAGCCTATGTCGCATCTAGATAGAAATTTGAATGTGAGCATGTGCCACACTTAGATGGAATTCTTAACCTTCGCCTGCGTCACATAGAGATAGAAATTGAATGTTAGCATGTGCCACACTTAGATGGATTTCTTAAATTTAGCCTGCGTCACACTTAGTCAGAATTCCTAGTTTAGGCCTGCCTCGCATCTAGATAGGATTGTGAATGTTGGCACATGCCACACCTAAATGGAACTTGAATATTAGCATGTGCCACACTTAGAATTGAGAACATTAGCCTGCGCCGCATCTAGATAGGATTGTGAATGTTACCACATGCCACACCTAGATGGAACTTGAAGGTTAGCATGTGCCACACTTAGAATTGAGAACATTATCCTACCCCACATCTAGTTAATTATTGGGAAGGTTAGTGAGTGCCACACTTGGACGGAATATGTAGATTAGCAAGTACTACAATTAGACAGAACTGTGAATGTTAGCATGTTAAATGTCATGTAACCCACTAACCAATATATGTTCAAACTCTCTGCATACGTATCTCTCTCAAAAACGTACACAACCATCTATTGCACAACAAGCCGCTAGCACTTCACCACACTGCAACAACACATAAGCCGCACCTACAGTACACGCGGACTGACTCCGATATTCGCACCAAAGCTCAGCACCCGATGTCTACCGAGTTGAAGCTGCCAACAATACACCACTCCTCTCACTATCCTACTCCTCCTTCACCTTACTAACCCATCCCACCTTCTCGTTTGCAGATCCGCCAGAGCGCCTGGGCACTAATTACATTGGTGACAGTGTGCTATATAAGTACCTTTAACATAACATAACATTTATCATACGCACGCATAAGTACGTATAGAGGATGCAAGCCGAGCCCATCCAATGTCCAGGACAAAGTGGCTGAGAGAGGGTCAAGCTCGTCGCCAAATATTGTATCCACATTGTAAGGTGTAAATGATGAGTTCACTGCTGCTGGTATGGTCACGTTATACGTTTATTTCAATTAAAAAAAACATATTCAGTTACAGCAACGACAGCCACAGTCCTTCTCTCTTGATCTTCTCTTTCTACCCTTTATTTCTAGAAACGTCAGCACAAACATACATATCAGCAGAACACAACAGATGTCTACTCTTCTGTTCATCTCACTCTCACATCTCCTCTGCATAGTTACGCTCTTCAGACCCATTTTGGAACCACATAATTTTCAAATCCATTTTCCAGTTCCCTTGTCTAAAATGTAAAACAGAGAACCAATAATGCATTACATCAGCAGGTGTGTTATCTCAAGCAAGTTTTCAGTTGTATCAATAAGATTGACAAAAGAGATGAAGTCTCAATCTGAATAACTGGACTTGGAGTTATAGCCCGATGCTCTGCAATTGAAGCTTGGGTGTAGTTCTCATCTGAGAGCCAATTTGGACATGCCTCGCATGGATAAAGAACTTTGGTGCGGACATTGGGCTGGGTGGGGCAAGAATCTCAAAAGATCATCACAACATATCTAATAAGATACCAGGGCCACAATGTGACATCAGCTGTGGCCACTACATGGGATAACTTGTATTTTCATACAGGCCCATGGCATGCAGGAATAGGCGTTAGTTCACTTAAAGAAAGGAAACCAGTTTGAAACAGAAAACAGACAGCAATGCGTCACAGTTAGTTTGCAAACAGATACTTCCCTCACTCAATGCTCTGCTGCCACTGTGTATGCACCCAAATAGGGATCTCTTGTGTTTTAACAGCAGAGTTTGCAGTAAGCAGTACCTGGTAGGGTCTACGCCAACACAGTGCCAAAGAAGACCTTCACTGAAAACACCTCACCATAGTACAGTCCCCTGGCTCCAAAGAATGGCAGGCTTCTCTTGGCATCTTTGGAAGGGATTTCGTCACCTGCTCATGGATATAACTGATAGAAACAATAAGGGATCTCACCTAGTTGAGAAGATTATCTATCATCTGACAAATGAAGACTTCCATTAGTGTTTTTTTCCAGGAGGAGGTGTGGAGTATATCATGAGGACTTAGACCTGACATCTGGCGGGGCATGCCACACAAAAGAACAGAGGGAGAGCATCCAGCCATTTTAACCCAGTTTCTTGGCAAAGTTTTGATAGTTCATTTTTTGACAAACCTTCTGGTGCTCCACTGCACCTGCTGACTCTGGATGGTGTGGGAAGAGGCCATTGTGTTGTACTTTAAGAGCAGTTAGACGTTCTTTTAATATCTTGCTGACAAACTGAGTCATATGGTGATATGTATCCCAAATCTAGGCACACCATCCTTTATAAGAACCTTAGCAGCAGGCATAGCGTCTGCTGTCCTGCATGTGTATGCCTCCACCCAACCTAAGAGAACAGCCAAGTTACACTGTGGATTATTGCAGCATGGCAATCGGAGAAAGTCACAAAGAGATGATAGGGAGGCGGGTGTGCTCCATGTGCAGTGGGGACTGCCTTTCCCACATTGTTCTGAAGGCAAATCCGTCTTTTACAGTAATCTTGTGCCAGCACGGCAAACTCGGGTCTGTCCCAGTATTTGGTCCTCACGGAAATCATCCCACTCTTTCCCCCAAAAGCTCTTCCATGATACAACCTAACTAAATGTGCTACTAAATGAACCTGCCCATCTCTCCATAAGGAGTGACCCTGCAACCTTTACGGATGAAATAATCTTTCTCAATCGAGCATTTTCCCGCATTTGTGTCAATTCCTCTTAATGGAAGGCGGCTAGGGTCTATTCCTCAATGGATGAAGGTTCTCATTCTGATAGTCGGCACTTGCTGCCAGTGTTGCAGGGGAGTCTGCAAAATGCTCACTGCAGCCATCCTCACTGTCTATTGGCTGGTGTGCTGCTCATGTATTTATTGCTATTTGGTTAGTGAGCATAATAGCATTCGAAAGTGCTTCCGCATAATGGTGGTTCTTAATAGGGCATCCTTCTCTGTCACCACAACTGTCCAAAATCGCGGAGCCACTCCGAATGCATATCTTGAATCTGTGTGCATATATATATTCAGAGATTGCTGTTCTGCCCACGTGCATGCCCTTGTGAGTGCCATTAGCTCATTCACCTGCGTTGATGTAGCAATGGACAATCTACCACTTTCCTCACCTTCCCAGCGGTACATATGGCATACGCCGCCACTAAATTACCATTTGGATCTCCACAACATGAGCCGTCCCTGAAGTATATGAGTTCTGTATTGTGTAGATGGGTGTCAGTAAAAGCAACACAGGCATGGGGCTCCGTTTTATGTGGTTCACTTTCCTGGGAAAAAGGAAGGCTGTATTCAGTACTTGTCACCGGTCTAATTCAAGTTTTCAGCAGTAGCATTGTACTGCGAATCTCATCTATCCTCCTATTGTAACACTTCCACCAGGGACGTCATTTCACCAAAATGCCTGGGATAGCAGAAGTGACATCACATGATCCTTGACCTCCTGAAGATATCTCAGGAAGTGATGTAATTTGGTTCTGCCCCCAAGTGATATCACCGGAAGTGATGACACACGACCTTAAGATTGTTTAGATGCATCTAGCACCTGTGTTTCCAGGTGCTCTCATTTCAGCCAAGAGCCGAGGCACTGAGGGAGGTATGATTTGTCCACGATTACACATTTGGGGAATGCCATTTTCCAGACTCGGCGTGGGGTCTATATGTAAAACATACATAATGCATACTTGCCAACCCTACAGATTTATTGGCAACAAATACTGAAAAAAAAAAAAATGTTTATTTTATTTGTAATTTTGTTTTTTTACATTTTTTTTCCCACACCAGCTCGTGGGAGTCTTTCAAGGGCTCCCCTGAGCTGGCGTAGCGGGAGAAGGCGCGGCATGCAGGGTTTTGATGTCAAAGGCGCCCGTGGCAGTGGGCTAAATACGCCCATCTGTCGCGGGTGCCTTTGACAAAAGGTGCCATTAGCCCCCCACCACGCCAGCTCGGGGGAGTCTTTCAAGGACTCCCTCGAGCTGGCGTAGCTGGAAAAGGCACAGCATGCAGGCTTTTGATGTAAAAAGTGCCCACGGCGGTGGGCTAAATGCGCCCCTCCGCCGTGGGTACCTTTGACAAAAGGCGCCATTAGCCCCCCACCACGCCAGCTCGGGGGAGTCTTTCAAGGACTTCCCTGAGCTGGCATAGTGGGAGAAGGCGCAGCATGCAGGCTTTTGATGTAAAAGGCGCCCGCGGCGGTAGGCTAAATACGCCCCTCTGCCACGGGTGCCTTTGACAAAAGGTGCCATTAGCCCTCCACCACACCATCTCGGGGAAGTCTTTCAAGGGCTCCCTCGAGCCGGCGTTGCGGGAGAAGGCACGGCATGCAGGCTTTTGATATAAAAAGTGCCCATGCGGTGGGATAAATGCGCCCCTCCGCCGCGGGTGCCTTTGACAAAAGGCGCCATTAGCCCCCACCACGCCAGCTTGGGGGAGTCTTTCAAGGGCTTCCCCAAGCTGGCGTAGCGGGAGAAGGCGCAGCATACAGGCTTTTGATTTAAAAGGCACCTACGGCGGTGGGCTAAATGCGCCCTTCAACCGCGGGTGGTTTGACAAAAGGTTCCATTAGCCCGCCAGCTCGGGGGAGTCTTTCAAGGGCTCCCCCGAGCTGGCGTGGTGGCAGAAGGCGTGGCAGGCGCCTAATTGTCATTGAATGCACCCACGGTGGCGGCTCATTCAATGACAATGGGCTGCTGACGCGCCCTATTCCTATCATTACCTCCTCGCCTGACTATTTTTGAAACTTTAAGATTCCTACAGATTTTTGGTCACAGAACGTTGGCATGTATGCATAATGCAGTATTTCTAACAGGGTAACCGAAATCTGTAATGCAGGCTACAGCTGGTGTATGAAACATCTGTAGATCAATGGACACAGAAGTATGTGTTATCTGTGGCATTGCTGTGTTAAACAAGCCAAAAAAGCACTGACCTTGGGAGGCGTGTGCTGCTGTTCAACCAGGAGAAAAATACTGCACGAGCAAGGCCTGAAAGTTAAATCATTGACCAGGACTTACTATCAACAAAATTCCCTGGTTATAAATGTATATATGATTCAGCTACCACTATGATAGAGGAAACTATTAGACTGGTCTGCGTGCACAGAGGGGAGTGCACCTGATAATGTTATCTTTGATGCAGTATAATACCTGGGAAAGATGCTTTCAATATACCCAAGAGACCCCATATTCTTTTTTTCTAAGCGTAATACTGGGTGGCAGAGGACTTTAAAAAAACACCATTTAATGTAATATCATTGCTGCACACATAAATTCATAGCACCACACAGTTATTTAAAATTGAAAACACCCACAAGTTGCATCTCACCTGGGGACTCACTGGCAAACTTCAAGGCGCGCACTGCACACGACCGAGTGGTGCCCAATGGCGTAGCACATAATTTGGCAGCTCCCCTGCGAGCCATGCTTTGGGCCCCCCCCCCCCCAAACTCCTTAACAAAGCACAGGGCACACCACACTACGGGCCGGTCCAGACCACCACGTATGCGGAATGTCCATGATGATTATGCCGCTGCAGGGGTATGCACTACTGCAAGTGAAAGAAGTAAATATGCTTTTCAATCAAAGCTTAAATATTGAATGTAACATAGAGAGAAGGGGGCAGGGCCTGGTTCACAAATATACCAAAAAAGGATCTAGGGAGACCCTACCACTGTCTCTCAACGGAAGCACACCCTGAACCTGTCAGGAAATGCTCGTCCTAGGACAGGGATGTTGCTAGGTCTGGAAAAGATCTGGGGCTACACTAAAGTCAGGACCGTCGGGTCTCGGGGCTAGATAGCCTTTTAGTCATAGCCCCTGAGCTTTTATCCACGGCTACAACCAAAAGATCCAGGGTTTATAGCCTCCTCAGGGCCCCCCTAGCAACGCCTCTGCCCTAGGATGACGGTGGTGTGCCGCCTATCTAAAAGGGGAAAGAGGGAGAAAGCTGTCCCTGCTTAACAATCTGGCATCGTGATTGCTCAATTTAAAAATCCAAAAGAGTAACCCACACAAGGTACGTGTAATAAATATGAGTGGCCCTGAGAGTATGGAAAATAAACATAGCTTAGGGGAATTACACATATATTTATTAACCAACTAGGCAGTCTGTTCTCAACGCATATTAACTGGTTACTCCTGGGAATCAAGGTAAAAATGCCCACAGGTGCCCTGTTACCATGAGCAAGTGCAAGCTATGTATCCCATCATACTTCTAGGATATTATCACAATAACATAAGGACCATGTGCTTCCGTTGAGGGAGAGTGGTAGGCTCTCCCTTTCTCCTTTTTTGGCATCATTTTTAGATTAAGTTTTTAAAAGAGTGCTCCCTTTTCCGTTCCTGTGTGTGAAAAACGATGTGCTATAATGGAGGAATAAAAGTATTTTCCCACCCAGATTTTCAAATCTAGTCCCTGACTGCTGTGTTAGTCACAAATATACCAGCCACCAGTGGTGGCTGGTGAGTTGTTTTTTTGGAGTGTGTATATATTTGCCACAAGTATGTGATTGTGACTGAGCATAGCGAGGGAGCACAAACTAACGAAATGGGTTGTGGGGAGGGGCAGGTGGATTCTTCTCCCTCCCCAGAGTAACTGTTTTTAATAATGGGTTAAAATAGTGCATTACAAAGCACACTTTCTGGGGAAATTTGGGTAAAAGACCAACAATGTGGGTAAAAGGCCAACAATGAGTTTTGTAGGGTGTAGGGTAAATCATGGAAAAAAGTACAATAGATGCAAGTCACCAAAAGTGCACAGGGCATTTCCCAATGCATTATCATGGCGGTCCCTGCAATATATGCCAGTATAAAAAAAACATTTGTATGCTGGCTGTGCCCACATTTCCATGCTGCCTCCACTAATATATGCTAGTATTCCCATATAAGACCATACTTATGTTGGCTTTAAGACTATTTTTCTATAGTATCATTACTGGCACTGGGCACACAACTGGCTCTTCCAATATATGCCAGTACTCCTATGTAAGTACATACTCCCGTTGGTTTGGCCATTAAAAGTGACATGTCACAATAGGAAAATCTGTCCAAACTGGTTCCAATGTAAGCCAGTCTAGACCCACAAGAACACTTATCTTGCTTGATTCATCATAGATGCTCAGTTAATAAAATGTCATGCTACAGTGAAGAATGTACCGGCCGCTACGCCAGAACATCAGACTAGCGAGATCACAACATTACTTATCATGCTTGCTTTTTTAAACATGGAGGGTAATACATGTCATGCCACAGTAAGCAATGGCTAGACTGACTTCACCAAAATGCCAGTCTAGCCAGGGAATGGCACACATGAACTTGCCTTTCCCCAAAAATACCAGTAAAACATGCAAAGTCAATAAAGGATGTGGCAAAAATGCTCAAGTGATACCCAGTCTCCCAGAGCCTTATACACACATGCACCCCCTTTCACCCTCTGGCCACTCACCCATACATCTCCTCCCACACTCGCACACACACGGAACACACCAAACCCCACCCAGAACATTCAAACACACACTACCACATGTATGCTCATTCACCCACCAGTCACTCTGTGCACCTTCTCTTACATGCACTCATTGCATTCTCTACACAGGCACACACTCAGAACATTCAAAAACACGCCATCACATTTATACTCATTTACTCACCAGTCACTCAATCATACACCTTTTCTTACCTCCACTCATTGCATTTTCTACACAGGCACCGCACACACCCACCCACCCAGAACATTCAAAAACACACCATCACATTCATACTCATTCATCCACCAGTCACTCACACACACATTCTCTTACATCCACTCATTGCATTTTCTACACAGGCACACACTCAGAACATTCAAAAACACGCCATCACATTCATACTCATTTACTCACCAGTCACTCAATCATACACCTTTTCTTACCTCCACTCATTGCATTTTCTACACAGGCACCGCACACACCCATCCACCCAGAACATTCAAAAACACACATCACTTCTCGTTCACCCACCGGTCACTCACACCTTCTATTACATCCACTCATTACATTCTCTGCACAGGCACACACACACACACACAGAATATACAAAAACACAGGTTACATCACTTCTCGTTCACCCACTAGTCATTCCCACTTTCTCTTTCATCCACTCATTACATTCTCTGTGCACAGACACACACCCACCCATCCACCCAGAACATTCAAAAACTCACATCACATCACTTCTCATTCACCCACCAGTCACTCACACCTCCTCTTACATCCACTCATTGCATTCTCTACAAAGGCACACACCCACACACCCAAAACACACATCATATCACATCTCATTTACCCACCGCCCACATACATACATCTGACACGTATACCGAGAGATCCCCGGCCGGCCCATAGAGTCGGGGTTTGCTCTTCAGTACTTTAAGACGAGACAACTGCACCTTGAGATGGATAGGGTGCAGGTTTACTTACTCCAAAACCAATCAATAAGGACAACTCAATGATTTGGCAAAGGGGAGTCCATTTAATGACAAGTACAAAAAATGGGGAAACATGGAAATCGACAGTAGTGCGACAGCCCGTCTCATTGCAACTCCCTCGAGCTTCACACAAAACATAACTTTTATGCTCAAAACGCATCATAATCTGACGTGTAACACTCAAAAGTTAATATGCAATTCTATTGGTTGGAAAAAGGTAACTTTAATATAGGTGTTATATCTGTATATGGTAACGGAGTGAGGGGATTGGGTAAACACTGTCAGGTGGGCTTCTAAGCCCTTCCTTCAAAAATGACTAATGCAGATGTCACTGAAAGTACGACGTCCCATTGGTTCTACTAACTATAGGACCCTAGATTACTTGGTCCACTATGATTGGGTTGGCATCAACCCCATGCATAAATCTCCACTTTGCTTAGAGGCATGTAGAACGGTCAACCACAGGTGCAGGGTGTCCCACAATTCACCCTGCCTCCCTTCTATCAATCATCACTTTATGGGCTATGTGTCAATTAGTTCACTGTGGTTGGCCTCAAAACTGCATCTTCTTGTCTCGAAAAAGTTCTGATAGCTCTTTCTATGTGGATGCCAAGCGTAACTGTAAAACTGTGCCTCTTCTCGCTCAGCTGGTCACGTGCTAGCACACCATGGATTTACCTAATTTCTTTCACTTTGTGCATTTGATTTTAGTTTCACCCTGCCACCTGCCTACGCCTTCTTATCTCGTTCCTTCAGTGGCAGGGTATTCTGTTCTTAGCTTCAATTAAAAGTAGCTACTGTCCAGAGCTTCTATTGATATGACCTTGGCTTCCCCGGCAAAAGCTGCCTCTGTCGAATTTTGATTCAGCCTTTTTCCTCGTGTTACTAAAATATGAAACTTCTTGCGTTTGGCCTATAATAACCCGGGTTGGTTCTGGTTTTTCATGCAAAGTGGATTCACACTTGTATAACATGCTTTATTTTGAGGTAGATTGTGTACAATGGTGTTTGACGCTCTATTTGTCTACTTAGCATAGCAAACTGCACTGTTTTCTTTAGCTTTCTTGCGGTTACAAGCATATGCACATGCGTTAGCTGGTTGAATATCTTCATCCTGCCTTCAGTTTAAGCTCCCTTGTATTTCAACAATGTTCTCTTCTTTTAGTTTCACAATATCTCCATTCATGGCGTTTCGTCTCTTTGTGTCATCCTTGGGTCATCATATCTTCTATGGGTGCGTTAGTCCAGACCCTCGTGATGTCACCATTCGTCTTCCATTAAAAGGACTTTTTGTGTTCTGACATTTTGCATAATGTCAACAGTTTCTTTGTAGAGTCCAGTGATCATCCATGCTCTGCAAATCACCATTCCTTTCTCCCATACGTCTAGTGAAAGCACTGTTCTCCAAATCTGCATTTGGGCTCTGTTCGTCCACTTTCGAGCTTCGTCTGGAATTTTTCCTTGGACATTTAGTCTCGGGTTTACTTCCCATCTTATTCCCGCTCCTTTAACTCCATGCTTCTCGTAACTGATTACATGATTCCTCGTATGAGCTCTGTTTCGTGTTTTAATGTCTTGAACATAATCATCTTCATCGGGATAGGCTGTTTCAGTTGCCCATATTAGGGAAGCATCACTTCCCATAAACTGGCCTCTAGATTTGCACATGGCTACGTGTGAAAGACAGTGCACTGTCTGGACAACAATTTCTAAGGCCACGAAGATCTTGGACTTCCCCATGCTATACGGTAGGAGTGTGGAAACAAAGCATTCTCCTTCAGAATTTCGTCTTGCAACTTCCTTCATGTGCTGGTACCAAATGTTGTTACCTTAGTGTGCTGTGCTATCCAGGTAATCGTTCAGTTCATTGTCGTCTTCATGCATGCTTCTCTTGATTCTTAAGTTTTTCATGTAGTTTGATATTACTACATCTCTGAAGGCATCTGTATGGCTTTTACTTGCTGGAGGGTTCTCAGGTATCCTGGTCCATGGTGCAGGCCTCTTCATCTGTGCTATTTGAGGGGACAGGAGTCTGGCAGCTCTTTTCTTTTCTTCATGTATTTTTTCTCTGCTGCGTGCAAATGCCAATGCGAACCAACCTGACACTGGTCCGGTATATGGCTGTTATGTGGAACTGATGCTTGTCCCTTGTGTTGGAACATATATGCTGGGTAATGCAGTCTCTGTGGTTTTATTTTTCAGTTCCTCATGCAGTTTCCTTGCTTTGGCTATGTGCGGGAATAGTAAGTCTATTTGTGTCCTTGCAGAGAGTTTTTCTGAGGCCGCTTCTGTTTTCTTAAGGGTTTCTGATATGACTGCTTCTGTTGGCTTTTCCTTTGGCTCTTCTTGTTTTCTCATGACGGCTTCTGTGATGTTTCTTATGACAGGACGTCTCTTCCCTCCTACTGCTTTGGTTTGTGGTTCTGCTGTCATTGATGCTAGGCCTGTTTCGTGTACATTCAGTGTTTGTGTGCGTGTGGTTGTCAGTGATTTTACTTAATTATTTTCATGCCGACCCTGTCTCTGGCTTTCCTGCCCATTGGTTACCACAAGTGTGTATGTATCATTGTTAGTCACATCCATTTCAAGTTCACTCACTCCAACATCAGATCTTCCAGGGACTGGAATGACTATATAGGGCCTGGGTGCCTTTGTGGGTTTCATGTGTATATCGTTAGGTGGGTGCACTGAAATAGGAACGCTTTGTGCACCAATATAAAATGCAGTTTGGATCGTTAATGACAGTAAAATAATGATAAATACAATGCATAAGTACATTATGGTTCGATATGTGAGACGACAGCATTTCCCTCCAGAGAAGCGGGGATGCCTCTCTTCTTGTGGGAGGACCAGGTTGCTGCTCTGGACCCCCATCTCGATCATTAGGCAAATGTCGATGTTAGTGTTTCTTTATCTAATATCGTCTTTCAAGTTCTGAGTCTATGAGTGTCTGGTGTTAAAAGGTGTTCCCCTTCCCCTTCTTGCAAGTGGCAATTGTCTTTTATTTCAGGATACAGTTCTTTTGCTAGGCTATGGAAGAGGAATCAATTTAAGTAATACTTCAGTGTGTCCTTTTTACTGTGCATGTTCAAAGTAGGTGAATTCCCAATCCACCCCCCCCCCCAAACTTGCGTCAGTCCTGAAGACATGCTGGACACTGATCAGTATGAGGAGAATAGGAAGGAAAACAACAGGTACGACAAGCGTAGTTCTCAACTCTTCTTCCTCGATCTGTCCCTCAGCGGAATGTTTCACTGTCTCTTCAGAAAACTTCTCTGATAATTGGAAAGTTCCATTTGCAGCATGATTCCATGCAGTAGCATTCCCATTTGTGCAATATTAGCTGGATCTCTGATGAATGTGAGAACATCAACATCGATTGGTCTCCCCACTAGCTCTGGAAAATCAGCAACTAGGCAGAACTAAACATTATATGCTAACCTACTGTCTTCTGGTGATAGGGACATCTGTGTTGTCTTCATTGAGATTCAGGATCATATGTTTTCTCCTTGATATAAACAATGTCTGCACTGTCCGTTTGCGTGGAGTGCGACCTAAAAGATTATATTGTTTAGGAGGCGACTTAGGTTCTCTGTATTCGTTGGATCTCGAAGGAATGTTAACGTATCAGTTGTTCTCCTGACAATAGATGGACAGTCTTCAATTATGCGAAAGAACAGTGTGTTGATGAGCGCATCTATTTCCGCCTGTGTTGGGAACATTTGCTTCTTTCTCACTGTACTCGGGGAGTACAGTAAACTGTTTGGCACTGACAGTAAGCAGTTGTCTTATTATTTTTTCATTTTCAGGATCTTGGAGAAAGTCTACGACACTTGTGATCCTTCCAACCAATGACGGGTATGATCTCAGCACTAGGTTGAAATAGGTTACTATGTCCTTTGTGATGTCTCTACTGTGGGACACCATAAGTGATTCCAAATAGGGTCTCGGTGTGGAAGGAATCAGGGTACTGTATCTTCTTCCAATTTATGTATCCTCGGTCAAAATTTGGCATTTCTTTCTAATGAAGGTTTTAGCGTGCCTCAGTCCAAAGTTGAAAGTCAACAGACTATGGTGTAGTTTATAAGCAAAAATGTTTTCTTCACCCTGCAGCTAGGATGCACAGAGTGTCCGTTTTTATGTCCTTATCCCCTTTTTTGCTTAGAGGAATGTCCAAAATGAAGCCACAACCTTTGCACAAACATTCTTTGTCTTTGTCTAGCTGGTCATGCGTCCTTCTTCCTCGTCATGGATCTCGTCTGCACTTGCTGTGGTTATTCCCCGTTGCTCGTCGATTCCTCTCATTGGGGTGCAGGCAGGGGGCCTTCTCCGATGTAGGGTTTGATATCACCGAGAAAAATCCACGCTCTCCTGCCCTGTAGCTTCACAGTGGACGGAGTGCAGTCCTCTATGATGAAAGGACCGTTGAATCTTGGTTCGTCCCACTTTTTCCTTGTATGGTTTCTCACCAAGACAGCGTCTCCAGGGAAGACGAGTGGAACACGTAGACCTTGAACTGAGTCTTATGGGTTTGATATGATCACTTCATAAGCAGAAGCTCTCTGAGATGTCAATGTGCCCTTTGGTTTCTCTAGAATGGCAAATAGTACAATGTCATGGAGCATCCCATCACAATGGTTGTAGCCTTCTCAATGGCGAATGCTGCAGCAGCTAAACTTTGTTCGCATGAAAAGTGGCCTCTCATTACTGGGTCCAGATTCCCACTGTAGTATGCTAGGGGCTTGTACCCCAAGGAGGTTCTTTGAGTGAGTACTGCCGTCATGACACTGCCATTTGTGTGTGAAAACAGGTAAAATTCCTCTGCATAATTGGGAATTCTGAGAGCTGGAGCTGTACAAATCGCTCTCTTGAGTTCAGCAAACCCTTCCTCCATGGCTTCAGACCATTTCATCTTTTCCTTTGTCACCTTGGCCTTCTTTAGGGCCTGAAGTAAAGGCTTAGTATAGGAGCTATAATCGAAAACCCATGCTCTGACATAGTTGCACAGGCCTAAAAAGCTCTGCATCTGCTTTATCGTGTGAGGCTTAGCCGTGTTATGTATGGTTTCAGCCCTTTCTGGGGTCACTTTCTTGCCTTCATGTGAGATCAGCTGGCCTATGTACAGCACTTCTTGTTGACAATATTTTAACTTTTCTTTGTCAACCTTATATCCTTTCTCAGCCAGTATAGTCAGTAGCTGAACAGAATCGTGCCTGCATTGCTCTTCTGAGGTGCTGCAGATTAGGTTGTCATCCACATATTGTAAGACGACACTTTCTAATGCAATTTTGCTCAAATCCATCTGCAGGACTTCTGTTGAAAATAGGATACTCACAGTACCCCTGAGGCAGCCTTGTGCTTTTCAGACACATTTGTCTGAACGTAAATGACGACAGATCTTGTGAGTCACGGTGTAACGTAATTGAGAAAAATGCATTTTTCAGGTCAATCACCGTGAAATATTTTGCCTCAATGGGTATGTTACATAGAATTGTAGACGGGTTAAGGACTAAAGGGAAATCGGCTTCAACAATATCATTTATTGGGCGTAAATCCTGGATTAAACGCTAAGACCCTCCCTTTGATTTTTTGACAGGATACACTGATGTATTACATGGTGACTCTGACGTCACTAAGATGCCCTGTTCCATCATGGCAGAAATTGTCTTAGAAATCCCTTCGTCTGCCTCTCTGGACATGGGATATTGTCAGGCTCTTGGTAGAATTGCTCCTGGTTTTAGTTTAATCTTCACTTTTCCAACCCCCTTCAAGAGGCCTACGCCATAGGGTCTGGTAGTCCACACTGAGACAGGCACATTAGCTATATCGTCATCAAAATATTCAGGACGTTTTAGTGCCAACATCATTTTCTGAGGTACCTCTCTTTTGATCATCTTCACAAGGAAGGTGAGGCTTACCCTACCATTGTCTCTCCCATTTCTGCTTGTTCTTCAAACAGATCATCATCGGTGACGTCGGTCACTCGATATCCTTCTTCGATGGCGATAATCACGCACCATTGTCTGCCCTCATCATCATAACCGTCAACCAACACCACTTTCCCTCGTACTGCAGCTGCGTGTATCATTAAGGGAAATACTTGTCCCTCCTCCTCATGCATTGGTATTCAGGGTCTGAAAAGGAACTCATCAGTGGTTCTCATTATTTTGTCTGCAAGGCCTGGCAATCCTGCCATAAGCACACGCATGCCATATGTGAACATTTCTGGCTCTAATGGTATGGCCCTCATGGCTATGTGTCCTGAGTATGCTCTAATCATTTCACATACATTTGAGTAGTGCATTCCTGGAGTGGAGCATATTATGCCCTCTTCCGTGAACGAAATTGTCATGTTCAACTTTGTCATTAGGTCTTGACCCAAAATGTTTACTGGGGTCTGACGTGAGTATAATAAGGGTACATTCCTTTTGCACTCTCCTATGGAGACTGGGAGTGCGTTTGTAAAGGGAACTCGACTGTGAGCTCCTGTGAAACTCTGAGTATCTATGGCCTCGCCGGACAAAGAAAACATGCCTTCACGTATGCACAAGCGTGTTGCACCTGTGTCTACTAGGAAGGAGTAATCTTTACCCCCTATAACGACATCCAACCTAGGTTCCCTGTGAGGGTCTGGTGTCACTGATAGGATAGAGCACATCAGGGTTCCCAGTTGTGGAATCTGATAAAATGAGGAGCCTGGAATTGTTATCATTAAAGAATCATTAGAGAATCCTAAGAGAATAAGTACTCTTTGTTACAGAACCATTACCCATTATTAGTACCCATTCTTAGAGAACCATTATTTAGTATTATCTCTTTAGGAATGATTGCATCAAGTTTAGTTATCCATTATTGCATCCTGTTTAGTAGTACATGAAGAAGTAGCATCATTATACTATCCACATATTAGACTGCCAGTGTATACATTAGCCATTTGCCTTATGCATTTGAAGAGAGAAATAGGCCCTGTTGTATGAAGGGTTTTTTAGTTATGACATTGCCATATATGACAGAATGAGATGCTTTTAGAATGATACGTTTGCATTATAGCGCTTGCCATTAGGCGAGAAACATGCTAGACACTAGAGTTTGCAATAGAATGACACTTGCACTGTTGTATTTGAAGTGCCATGTAGTGCTTTAGAGACACGGCATATTTGCATCATGACATGTAGAGATGATGTTATTGCATTATGCATTAGAATGTAGCGCTTAGGCTGAGAGAGACGTATTGTTTGCACTAGAGAGAATGACTGAGGCCTGGAGAGACACACTGTTATATTATTTGAAATGCTGTGTGGAGCCATTTAGAATGACACATTGTTATGCTTTGTAGAGACACATTTAGAGATATGTTTGACACACATGTATGTATGTAGAGTGTGCACTTAGAATGAATTTGCATTATGTAGTGCTTGGATTTGCGAGAGAAAGCGTAAACGTTAGAAAGCATTTAGCTGACATTTGAATCCATTTCTGATGGAGACACAGAAGCGCCACTGGGCTCTGTGCGAAGAGATTTTATGGTATGAGGGAGAGATGTCTTGGTGCAGCAGAATCCAATGGCTTTGGTAGAGAGCTTGGCAGAGCTTGGCAGAAGCAGTTTGTGTGGCCAGATCTTGAGGGGCCTGCCACCACTGACTGACTGATTGCAGAGAGTAGCAGGAAGAGGAGAGACCTGGCTTGACAAATACAGAGCTGGAGAGGAGAGAGATGCAAATGGGAAGTATGGTCCATGGCTAGACAAACTGATTAATTACATTTAGTGGGGTAACTTTGCTGATGGGTTTGGGGAAGACATGGCATCTGAAGGGGAGGTGCACGAGCCAAAATGAGTGGGGACAGAATGGTGTGCCATGGAGGTTGGGGGGTCCACCCCCCCTAGAATTATGCCCATGATTAGAATGTGACACCCTCTAGTTGTTGGTTAGACACTCACCCTACAAAGAGCTTTGAGTTTGGGAAAGGGGAGATCAGACTAGGATTGTCTTAAGAGAGTGAGTGTGAAGTATGGTGTGGATTGGTGTGGATTGAAGAGAGGATTGATTCTGCATGAAGGAGAGGATTGTTGGAGAGGATTGTTGAATGTGTGATGCTTGCATTTAGACTGCATTAGAATCACAGGCTTGCATTTGGAACCTGAAAGGCTTATAGTTATTGCATCGTAGATTTGTACCAGAAACATAAAAGGTGCAAATTCGATGTTGGCTAGAGTTTTAGCATTGTCTGCATTATGCTCTGCTCTGCATAAATAAATGTATTCTATTGTTATAATTGAATCGATTCATGTGTTTTCTTTGTGTCTTGTGATTTGTGTCCACAGTAGTAAGATAGGAGTATGTTGGTATGTTGTTAGAAGTAAGTTATGAGTAACACAGTGCACATAGGACCTGAGATACGAGAGCAGGGGGTTACAGGGGTCCACACCCTTCTAGGGGATTGTCTAAGATTGTCTAAGACCGGTGCATGGTTGCCCAGGGGGGCAAGACCATGATAGGGCTTTATTTTCCAAACTAACAAATAGAGGGGAAACCCGGATCTTCACTAATGCTGACTGATAACATGGATTGCAGCTGGTTTGTTGGTACATTTATCGGTTTTGCGGCAGTCGAAGTTTGAACATCGTGTGTAGCTGTGTTTTGTGTTTTTTTTTCTGTTAGTTCGTCGTGGGAATAGATTTTTTATGTTTCATGTTTTGTCTGTCTTGGGGATGTTATTGAATTAGAGCATGCTGTCCACAATTTTGTTCATCGTAGGAAGGGGAACGAAATTGTCTGACTGACCTTTGAATTGCCGGAATTGGTGGACATTGGTTGACATTTGGTTGATATTGACCCAGAGTAGCTCTGGCAATAATTTGGTTGAAATGTACATTCAATTGAACCGAGCGAGAGAAACAGTATTTTTTCTTGAAGACGCTTGTGGACGCTTGTGGTACTTTGGTTGGAAATCCACGGAGACTGACACTTTTTGGTGAAATCTTAACTAGGTTTTGGTTTCCATTTGGTTGAAAATTTGTGACACATTTTTGGCAAGGTTGCTGTAGACAATATCTGTTAGTTTTAGAGAAAGTCTTGGAACTTGTTTTTTTGTAACTCACTGAGGTGTCGTGAGATTGATTGAAGAGAAATAAACTGCAGAATGAGCACATTTCTTAGTGACCTGAAGGCAAAAAGAAATCGGCTTAGAAAATATGCTTAAGGCCTGGGATGTATCACGGGACCAACTGTAGTGAATAGTGAAATAGTGAATAGTGAAACAGAGATGAGCCCATAGAGATGAGACACTCTGAATGCAAATCACTAATTCAGTACTATGTCGCCTCAGACATGTGATTGAAAAACTGGGAAAATGTCCCAGCAGAATCAAACCCATTGAAATCTATTTCCTCAGCAGCGATGGGCGGGAACAGAGTTCCTAGAGAAATGTATATTGTTTGTGGGGAGAAAGAGTTACCTCAGAATAATATGAGAGATAGTGCATTTCTGACAAATATGAAGAGAAAATGCACAGAGGGATTGCCTATGAGATTTGAGGCATTGTGAAACTGTATCACTGAAGAGACCCTTGCATTGAAATACAGTTATGTGCATGAACGTACTTATGTGAAGATTTTTTGATTTGAATAGAAATAATGGCAGTTTTTGCAGCAGTGATAGCACCAGTATTTTGCCTACGTTTTTGAGTGAAAACAAAAATATTGTCTAATGACAAAGAAACTTGGATAGCATTTAAGGAGAACTTTAATAAAGAGAATCGCGCAAAAATTGGATGTTTTTAGACCTTGGATTGTTTGATTTTTGTAGTTTGTATGAGTCCATGGGGAAGAGAAGTTTGTTCACATTAGAGATTGTGCAGGACTGGAAGACTGTTTATTTGAAGCAGGAGTTAGCAGTGCATTGCAGGAATGTTGTTTGAATGTGAATCACATTTTGTATGGCACTATTTGTTTGAATGAGACAGAATTGTTTTTTTGGTTTTATTTTTCAGCATGGAGTTATTCAGCTTTGTGAATATTAATGATGAAAAATAGGGGAGTGTGGCTAGAACAAACGCTAGGCCTATATGGCTACTGAGCTTTGACATGGAAGTGACACAGACATGGAAATGCAGGATCTGGGATGCAATTGAATTAGATATATGCAGTTATGACAGCTTTGAATGTGTAATTTTTGAAGGTGCATTATTTTTTGAAGTATGTGAAATTGGGTGTTTTGTTTTGTTTTGAAAAGGAAAGAGATGGAGGCTGTAGGAGTCATGTGTTAAGCATGCATGCATTGAGCAGTATGGAGAGATGGCATAGTATACACAAGCACTGACACATTTATAGAACTGACTGAGACATTGGGGAGATAGCATTGATGTCTTTTGAGAGACATGAGAAAGTGTAGAACTAGCAATGTGCACTACAACGCACAATGGGAAATGCTGTCTTATTTTTGGCTTTGAGAACATTGGAATCTGATTGAAGACTGATACTTGCACTTTTGTTTTCTTTGCATGAAATCTAGAGAAACAGCTTGACCAGACCAAGCTCGCATTGATGACTGACCAGATTGCATCGCAGCATGAATTGACCAGACCATGATTGGCAGCAGCATGTCCAGATGACCAGACTGACCAGACCTTGATGACCGTCTGTTTGAAATCCATGATGGCTGACACCTTGTGACTTTGCATGGCTGTTTTGAAACAGCACCGAAAAGAGACTGGCTTTTGTCACCTTTTAATGTGACACCATCTGACTTTTGCTACGCTTTGCAGCAGCACTTTTGGGGAATGCCGACCGACCGATTTGAGGCCTTAGGGTGTGGCCATGTCCAATGGCTGTGCTCTGAGAATGTACCCAGAAAATCTGCTTTTGCTAAACAGACTTTGTGGCATGAAACCTATTGCCATGGGAAGTGAAGTGAAGACGTTTGACTGGCTGTGCAGAGAGAAGACACCTTGCAGCATTCTGTGCCGAGTGAGCGAGAAAGAGCAGTGGAAGATTGTTCAGCAGCAGAAGAGAAGAGAAGAAAGAAATTGTTTTGTGAACAGCTTTTGTAATATGCAGCAAGAAGAGAATCGATTTGGAATGCCTTTCCGTGTGAACCAGAACCAGACCCAGAACCAGACAAGTTTGGGCCTGAGGAGAAATGCAGGAATGAGCAAGAAGACATGCTCAGAAAGCATTTCAATTCCTGATCCACGTTTGAAAAGCAATGAAGCTTTGTCTCTTGAGTGAAAGAGATTGAGCATTGATCGATGGTGCTTTGAAATTTGCACTTGCATTCAACGCTGGCTGGTCCCTCATTTGAAGAGCATGGGACTGGCATGGCATGGCAACAACTGGCAACAGCATGACCTGGCGAGGAAGGAGAGAATTTGAAGCTGGAGTTTGGCCTATGCCAAGGGCCAATGTGCATGAAATTGCACTGGAGAGTAACCATCTGCATTGGCATGCAAACACTCTGAATGAGTGCACCTGTGCTTTGCAACTCGTCTTTGTTCCCCAAATTTGAATGAAAAGGGAATGAAGGCCTAGGGAAAAGGGAGCGTATGATCTGTGCAAATTGACAGTTTCTGACACACGGTTTTCCCGGTGCTACCTTTTGAAAAGTGAAGGCATGTGTTGATCACCCCATGGGGACGAATGGGGCGCATATGGTACCGACACTTGATGCTTGCTCCTGTCTTTTTGGAGCTTTGTGCGAAATCTCATTAGCTTGCTGCCATTTATTCAGCAGGCCAGCCTATTGGCTTGTACACTTTTCTGCTACCTGAACTTTGAAAACTTTTGCTGAACACTGATATGCTCATGGTGAACACATTACCCGATTTGTGAACACTTGCTTCGTTGACACTGCATCTTTGTTGACATTCCTTGGCTGAACCTTTTGTATCAGAACTAGATGTGTGCTGACCTGGAATTGTGCGCATATGTGAGGACACACATACCTCATGAGTGACCTGGAAATACCTTGGACTGGAATATAGTAACTGAACTGGCTTATATGACCAATTCACTGGATGTATACACTGATATGTATGCATTGATCTGTAATGACGTGCTTGGCCTGTTTGGCTACTGACATCTGTACTGACCTTTGACACCTGTGAAAGTGATTGTCATATTTTGTGCTTGACACATTGAAAGATGGAAGCACATGTATCCACAGTACATATGCACTGATTCTATGCATTGCATTTTCGTTTTCTGCTTGTAGAGACACTTTCACACTTTTGGCTTGTAGACACTTCTGGCTTGACTGTTGACCTTTGACCTTTGGCTATGCTATTCTGATTTCTGACATATTTCCAGCTGTGCATTTGATATATTTAGTTTGCCACTGATAGAGTGAAATGCTTGCATTTTTAAAAAGGTTTTTTTGCATCATGAAATATATGTTTTTTCCCTTTCTGCAATATTGCTTGGTATTAGCATACCACATTGCTATGTTATGTGTGACATATAGTAGGGAATGATTATCTAATGATAAGAGGAGAGAATTGTGGAATCTGATAAAATTAGGAGCCTGGAATTGTTATCATTAGAGCATCATTAGAGAATCATAAGAGAATAAGTACTCTTTGTTACAGAACCATTACCCATTATTAGTACCCATTCTTAGAGAACCATTATTTAGTATTATCTCTTTAGGAATGATTGCATCAAGTTTAGTTATCCATTATTGCATCCTGTTTAGTAGTACATGAAGAAGTAGCATCATTATACTATCCACATATTAGACTGCCAGTGTATACTTTAGCCATTTGCCTTATGCATTTGAAGAGAGAAATAGGCCCTGTTGTATGAAGGGTTTTTTAGTTATGATATTGCCATATATGACAGAAAGAGATGCTTTTAGAATTATATGTTTGCATTATAGCGCTTGCCATTAGGCGAGAAACATGCTAGACACTAGAGTTTGCAATAGAATGACACTTGCACTGTTGTATTTGAAGTGCCATGTAGTGCTTTAGAGACACGGTATATTTGCATCATGACATGTAGAGATGATGTTATTGCATTATCCATTAGAATGTAGCGCTTAGGCTGAGAGAGACGTATTGTTTGCACTAGAGAGAATGACTGAGGCCTGGAAAGACACACTGTTATATTATTTGAAATGCTGTGTAGAGCCATTTAGAATGACACATTGTTATGCTTTGTAGAGACACATTTAGAGATATGTTTGACACAAATGTATGTATGTAGAGTGTGCACTTAGAATGAGTTTGCATTATGTAGTGCTTGGATTTGCGACAGAAAGCGTAAACGTTAGAAAGCATTTAGCTGGCATTTGAATCCATTTCTGATAGAGACACAGAAGCGCCACTTGGCACTGTGCGAAGAGATGTTATGGTATGAGGGAGAGATGGCTTGGTGCAGCAGAATCCGATGGCTTTGCGAGAGAGCTTGGCAGAGCGTGGCAGAAGCAGTTTGTGTGGCCAGATCTTGAGGGGCCTGCCACCACTGACTGACTGATTGCAGAGAGTAGCCGGAAGAGGAGAGACCTGGCTTGACAAATACATAGCTGGAGAGTAGAGAGATGCAAATGGGAAGTATGGTTCATGGCTAGACAAACTTATTGATTACATTTAGTGGGGTAAATTTGCTGATGGGTTTAGGGAAGACATGGGGAAGACATGGCATCTGAAGGGGAGGTGCCCGAGCCAAAATGAGTGGGGACAGAATGGTGGGTCCCCCTAGAATTACGCCCATGATTAGAATGTGACACCTTCTAGTTGTTGGTCAGACACTCACACAAAGAGCTTTGAGTTTGGGAAAGGGGAGATCAGACAGGGATTGTTTTAAGAGAGTGAGTGTGAAGTATGGTGTGGATTGGTGTGGATTGAAGAGAGGATTGATTCTGCATGAAGGAGAGGATTGGTGGAGAGGATTGTTGGATGTTTGACGCTTGCATTTAGACTGCATTAGAATCACAGGCTAGAATCACAGGCTTGCATTAGGAACCTGAAAGGCTTATAGTTATTGCATCGTAGATTTGTACCAGAAACATAAAAGGTGCAAATTCGATATTGGCTAGAGTTTTAGCATTGTCTGCATTATGCTCTGCTCTGCATAAATAAATGTATTCTATTGTTATAATTGAATCGATTCATGTGTTTTCTTTGTGTCTTGTGATTTGTGTCCACAGTAGTAAGATAGGAGTATGTTGGTATGTTGTTAGAAGTAAGCTATGAGTAACACAGTGCACATAGGACCTGAGATACGAGAGCAGGGGGGTACAGTGGTCCACACCCTGCTAGGGGATTGTCTAAGATTGTCTAAGACCGGTGCATGGTTGCCCAGGGGGGCAAGACCATGATAGGGCTTTATTTTACAAACTAACACAGTGAGCTGTCCAAGTTCATTTACAAGTTTGGCCCATTGTGCACTTGTGGATTAACCCCATTCCCATTGTTACTTCCCCTTCCAGGGTTTCGAGTCTGCCCTGTGCTCATTGCTTGTGACACTTGCAACATTGCCTGTTGGGATTGTCCTTGTGGAAAATTGCCCATGCTCTGTGGCTGTACTCCTTGTTGCACTCCTGGCGCTTGTTGCACCATGTTATTCTGTACAACGCTCCCATCCCTTGGCCGTTCTGCATCATGCCTTGATTTCTGCATGTGCACGCCAAGTGCCCTGTCACTCCACACAGCCAACATACTGGCGGTGGTCGGATTATTTGCCCGTTTGACATATCCAGGTTTCTATTTTGCACGTTTTGAAAGCCTCCTTGATTATTTTGGAAGCCTCCTTGTCTGCTCTGCCATCCTCTTCCCCTAAATCCTCTTCCCAGTTGGTAAAATCCTATGCTACCCTGATTATTCTGTTGTGGACTAGCTACCTGCTGTATGCTTTGTTCAGCTGCGCTAGTTAGCATGGCTCCTTCAAGAGCATACTTTGATAGTTTCTTCTGCACCAATTTCGCTTCCTCACCCTTTCGAGTTGCTTCCTTTTTGCGATTCTTTTCCTGTAGCAGTCTACAATAATGTGCGATAGTCAACAGTATTTCAGCCCAAGGTTTAGCCTCGACTTCTACTAATTTCTTGAGTTGTTTCTGTACCGGTTCTGGCAATCCTTGGCACAATATATGATAAGCTATAACAAAAGAGGAGTTGGGGTGCCCTTCTGGGGAAGTTGTTTGGAGGCAGCTGTGCACCTGAAATACTAGATAATACAAAAATACATTGCTGCAAAAGAAATGGTACTATTCACCTTACACATTTGTTAAATTAGTAGAGTACCTTTTCAGCTGGGACTCTTATATCAAATCTTGCCCCGAACTCAATCATATTAATGCATGATTCATGTAAATAATTACCACATATGCCATAACATTTTCAATATATAATTATTATTATGATACATTTACATTTCAAGTTACATGGAAAAATACAGACAAAAGTTTCAGTATGTTAAACACAAAATGTGAACAAAAATAAGGAAAATATTAAATTATCTTCCAATCTTGTTGTTGAAGATAGTGGAGTGGGAAAAATGAATAGGGTAGAAATACAAGTGAACAGAAACCCAGTGCTGGAGGAAGGAAAAATAGGTGACTCTGAATATCATAAAGTTAGAGAGAAAGATGGAAATAAAAGACTTAGTTTCAAAATAAGATCTAAGCCATATTTTCTCACAACAAAAGAAACCTGTAAATTAACAATTTGCCAAAACAATTCTGGGTATTGACTTGTTACACCAGAGACTTGTTGGTGTATACTTGAAATCCGATGTGTATACACATTTTAGCCTGAGTTATAAATTCAAGGTTAATCTGCTTTTATAAATCCAGTATGAAATCCGGGTTAATGTGTATAGGGGGAATTTAATGAAGAAAAAAACAATGAGATGTGCTTCCAGAAAATCTGTTAGTTCCCAAAGACGGGAAAGTTGTTCATTTGTCCAAAAATAAGATCTAGAAGCCGAATCCTATTTGCGGTTCGGTGGTCTTGTGCTGCCACCTTCATCAGGGCGAATTCATGGTACCCTAGAGGGGTTTTTGGGCAGTCTCTAGAAGCATGAGACTGGAACTGCCTGCTGACCCTCGTGTCTCTGGCGACCTTGCAGCGGGATGGCTGGGACACCTGGCGCTAGTGTGATGATTCTACGTAGATTTCTTTAGCCAGGAACTTCCTATTTGTCAAAAATTCCTCTGAATTTCTGTGCACTTATTTCCAAACGCAGATAAATGTGCGTGGCCGGATGTCGGCGTAGCCCAGTCTAAGAGGATCAGATGCCTCAGGCTTCAGCTGCAGAGAACAGATGCTGATGATGCCGTTCTTGCAACTGCGAGTGCAAGACACAGCGCCTCCCTCACACGAACACTGCAGCTGACAGTCTATTGTGTTCTCTGATTTTCCTGATTTCCTTCCCTTGATTTTCGTCACTACTGTGTGTAGATGACTCATATGTCGGCGTAGCCCAGTCTAAGAGGATCAGATGCCTCATGCAGCAGCTGCAGAAAACAGACACTGACAACGCCGTTCTTGCAACCGCAAGTGCAAGACACAGCGCCTCCCTCACACGAACACTGCAGCTGACAGTCTACTGTGTTCTCTGATTTTCCTGATTTTCTTCCCTTGATTTTCATCCCTTCTGTGTGTAGGTGACTCATATGTGGGGTTGCTGTACCCCGTGGCTGCTTTAAGTTCCCTCAATGGGTATAGTCCCTCGTCCTTACTTCCTTCAATTGTCGTTTCAGGCGGGGCAGGTGGTGCGGTAGGCGTCTCACCCCCCTCAGTGCATACATAAAGTATCCAATCTGTTGGCAGCTCTTCCTCTTTTGCCTGTTCGTACATTTTCCACAGTTTGAGTACGGCAAGGTGTTTTACTAATTTCCTTTCTGTATATGTGGCGTGCAAATATGTTGTCATATGTTGTAAGACGGCTTTAGATAAAGACCCATTTTGTGGCCACGGCATAAACATCTTGTGGGCAGTACCTTTAACCCACTCGGTGCTATATCTTTTTCACTTGGGTGCGTGTTTTGGCAATTGCTTGCATAAGTGTGCTAATGGAGTTGTCTTCCATACTTAAATCTGTTCCCTTTCCTCTTATATAACAATCAAGACAATGTTTTTGTGTAGTTTAAACAACTTGTGACAATATGAGCGAGCACCAAACACCACAAGCTCCAATCAAATATTCACAAAAACTTTACATATTCCAATTTATTCAAAAACATCAATTTGTGTGCGATTCCATCTCAGCTATTGAATTGCGCACATTTTTAATCAGTTCTCAAAAAGAAAAATATTTCACATATGACGTCACAACAAAACATGTAAAACAGACACTTGACAGACTAGACAGACACCAGCTGGATACAAATATCTCTGCCTCTAATCATTACCCCTTCGTGGAGTGTAAACGTACCGCTGTCACAACGTCTTTAAACGTTGTGGTAGCCTAATTGTTCCCTATTATGTGAGACTCTGTGTACACGTTTCTTCTAGCTGCTATATTTAAAGCGTAGGAATAAGGCGAATCCTCTCACTTCTCGGGTATCTCCCCCGGTAACCTCTCTCTTCTTGGGTGTCCTCCCCGGTAACCTTTATTTATTTAATTATTCTCGAGTCATTATCCCCTTATATATATATACAGTCTTCTCTACTTCTAACTATATGTTGTTTTCCCTCCTCCCTCCATTACCTTTTTCCCTTTACTTGTTCTAAGGCGTGCACTGTTTGCCAAAGCACTACATTTTTTTCTTCACTCATCGTTCGCATCGTTCCTCTCTGGATCCTTGGGATCACTGCCTTCGTTACTGCCTTCTTCAGCTTTTCGCCCGATCAGCTGCCCGTAGGAATGGGAAGCGATGTGTTGGGAAAACGGGTCCCTTCAGGCCCTGACTGCAGTCTCTTGCTTATGCTACCATTGTCTACAGGGAGCTTCACGGTCTACTCAGCCGAATGGCAAAGGACTTGTGATATTGCCGAAGACCTAGAGTTACTTTATGTCAATGGTCAATAGGTGTCTTACTTCAATCAATAATCGATAGTCGATAAACCATCCTCTGCTACCAAGTGTACCGAGAGACCCCCGACCGGCCCATAGAGTCAGGGTTTGCTCTTCAGTACTTTTTTTTTTTTAAAATTTGTTTTTATTGAGTTTTCAAAGTAAACATTCACATGAACAAGGAAGTACAGAATGAGAATATCATTTGGAATAACAACGAGTACCTGTTCAGGTCAAGTTCTTCCTATTGATTGGAAGATACAACTAAAGAGCATGTATAATCAGAAGAACATGGAGAGACCAACAGTGTAAACAACTATATCTTCCCTTTTCCCACAACAATTTT
Source organism: Ambystoma mexicanum (assembly GCF_040938575.1). Classification (NCBI taxonomy): domain Eukaryota; kingdom Metazoa; phylum Chordata; class Amphibia; order Caudata; family Ambystomatidae; genus Ambystoma; species Ambystoma mexicanum. Next base: position 1,169,607,063 of record NC_090932.1, on the reverse strand, counting down.
AGAATTAATATTCCCTCCCCCGTCCCCCCTAGAATGGAAGACTGATCTTTTGGAGATTTTTTGGCATCGTGGTCAAGGTATAGGTTGTGGGTCAGGGTTTGGTCAACGGAGTTCAGTTATGGGCGCATCCATGAGGGGGGTGTAGTTGTTTGTCTGAGGTAGTTGCGTCTAGTGGGGTGGGGAGAGATGTATGGCAAGGTGATGAGAGGATAGTTTCCTGGAAGGAGGGGTGGTCCGGTCCGGCCCACTTCAGGGCAGAGACCTGTTTTCACACTGGGTTGGTTCTGCAGTGGACGTGTATGCGTTCAGGAAGTCGGACCATAACAGTTCACATTGTGACGCTCTACCATGGATTGATGCAGTTATCTTTTCCATCGTACAGAGATTCAGGGTGACATTAATCTATTCTTTCTTATTCAGGGTCAACAATGATTTCCATTTGGCCGCTATTAGTGCCCTCGCTGCAAGTAATAGGTGGGGGACTACTCCCTGGACCTTCGCCCATTCGCAGTCCTCCACCTCAGGGCTAAACAGCACCAATTGCGGGGTCGGAATTCTCTGGATCCCGTCCGTGTGCCTTATCCAGCCAAGGACCTCATCCCAGAAAATCTGAACCTTAGGGCAGCCCCACCACATATGCCAGTAATCGGCTGTTTGACCACATTTGCGCCAGCAGTGGGGGGATGAAGATTGGTACATCTTTGACAGTCTATATGGGTCTTATTGCCAACGATGGAGGAGTTTGATGGAGTGTAGTTTGTATTGGTTTGCTATTGAATTGCGCGTGGCCATGGTGCACATTTTGTCCCACAGTTCGTCTACAATTTCAATCCTCATGTCGTTTTCCCATCGTGTTCGGAGAGTGTGTGTCGACCCAGTACCGCCCTCCAGCAGCAACTTATACATTATAGCGATCAACCCCTTCCTATCAGTTTTGGAGTCTAGCATTTTTTCAAATGGGGTGAGGTCTCTGCTCAGTTTATCTTTCCACACATCTCTCGTAAGGACTCCTTTAATTTGGATGTAGTGAAAAGCGGAAAGGGTTCCTATGTTTAAAGTCTCCGTTAGAGCTGGCAAGGTGATGAAGGAGTCGCTGCGTACAAGTTGGCCTACCCGCTCAAGTCCCGCCTCGTACCAGGTTTGAAATCTTTCTACATTGGGGATATGATTGTTGATACCCGGTGACCATAAGTGGCTCAGTGGGGACGGCCACGTTGTAATGCGTACCATATCTACTCCCTCTCTCCAGATTTCCCAGAGGGCTACGAATAGTGGGTGTTCTCTCGTTCTTCTCATTACCCATTTCCGTGGTGCCCACATCCATTCTCCAAGTGTTGCGGGCGCTAGGTAGTGGTTGTCCATTGCTACCCATTGTGGTTCACTGTAGTTGCGTAGGCGGGGGACAAGGAGACGGAGCTGGGCTGCTGCATGGTATTTTCTCAGGTCGGGTAGTCCTACCCCTCCCTTATCTTTGGGCAGTGTGAGGGTGGTATAAGCTATCCGGGGCTTCTTTCCCTGCCAGAGAAATTTTAGAATTTCCCTCTTGACCTCTATGAAGTACTGCTGTGGGATCCGTATTGGGAGCATCTGGAATGGGTATAGGAACCTCGGGAGGCACGTTATTTTTATCGCATTGAGCCTGCCCAGCCACGAGATTGTGAGTTTATCCCACCTGGCGAGATCTGATCGGAGTTTCGTTAGAAGCTGGGGAAAATTTGCTTCGTAGAGAGAATCAATAGTTTTGGTGATTTGTATTCCTAGGTATTGTAATGTGTGGTGTTCGATCGTTAGCCCCAGGGAGGAATATCTTTCCACATTCGTAGTTGGGTCACCTTGCAGAGGGAATAGGACAGACTTAGCACAGTTAATCTTGAACCCTGACAGGCGGCCGTATTCCTCGAGCAGAAAGATGGCTTGAGGGATGGAGGTCTCTGGGTTGACCACGTGCAGTAGTATGTCGTCTGCATATAGTGCCAACTTGTACTCCACGCCTCCCAAACATATGCCCTCTACACCAAGGTCTTTTCTGATTTTGCATGCCACTGGTTCTAGCGATAGGGTGAACAGAATAGCTGAGAGGGGGCATCCCTGCCTGGTACCACGCATTAATCGGAACCACCTGGAGTATTCTCAATTTACATGGACCGCTGCCGAGGGAGCTGAGTAAATCGCTTGTATACCCTTTAGCATGTTGGGGCCTAGTCCTATTTTTTGAAGGACCTTCATCAGGAAGTTCCATTCTACCCTATCGAACGCTTTTTCGGCGTCAATGGAAAGCAGTGCAGGGTTGGTGTGGAGACTATGAGAGGTGTGTATCAGGTGTAGGGTTTTGCGCATAGTGTCTGCGCCTTGGCGGCCTATTATGAATCCTACTTGGTCAGCGTGGATGAGACGGGGGAGGAACGATTCGATCCTAGCGGCTAAGACCCTAGCGTAAATCTTCGCGTCCAAGTTTAGAAGGGAAATTGGGCGGTATGAGCTGCATCTCGTGGGGTCTCTCCCCTCCTTTGGGATAACCACAACGATCGCCTTCGTGAATGAGTCGGGGGGTTTCCCCGTCTCTAAGATCTGATTGAAGAGATCAGTGAGGAAGGGATCGAGTTGTGTTGCAAATGTTTTGTAAAATCCTGCTGAATACCCGTCCTCCCCAGGGGATTTACCTAGTGTAAGTCTCTTTATGGCTTCATGGATCTCCACAATCGTTATGGGGCTGTCAAGGGATTCCGCCTCTGTGACTGTAATTTCGGGCATGTCAATGTCGTTTAAATATGTTTGGATGTCTGATGTGTCGGGATCTCCGTCGGGGGTATACAAGGCTTCTAGGAAATCGGCAAATTTTTCTGGGATGGTGGTTTGGGACCCTTTCGGGATGTTTTCTGAGTCAGTTAGTTCGTGAACCCTTCTGTCAGCTTGCTGGGCCCGTAATCTGGCTGCCAATAACGCGTCCGCTTTGTCCCCTTTCTCGTAGAACTTCTGCTTCAGGAGGAGAAGTTTGCGGGCTATTAAGTCATGTTCTAGGAGACGGAGTTCCTCCCTTTTTTTCCGGGCTTCTAAGACATGTTCAGAGTCAGGAACCCCACTTTTGGTTGTTCCCGTTTCTAGTTGAGTAATTTCCCTGCGGAGCCTATTTTCAATCAAAGCTCTCTCTCTTTTTTTACTGGCCCCTTCTCTCATTAAGACCCCTCTCCATGTGGCTTTGGCCGCCTCCCAGACAACCTGTTTGGAGACCTCACCGTTATCATTTAGTTGGAAGTAGTCCTCAATTGCGGTTTGCATTTCTTGTTTGAAAACTGCATCTTTCCAAAGTGATTCATTACACCGCCATCTACCCCTCCCTGTTGGGAGGGAGCCCCACACCAAATCGGCTCGTACCATATCGTGGTCTGACCATGAAATTGCAGCAATATCTGAACAGGAGGCTGTGTCACATAGGTCTCTCGAGGAGAAGAGGTAGTCAATGCGGGTGTGCGTGTTGTGTGGGGCTGAAAAGAAGGTGTACCGTTTATCTGTGGGGTGCATACAGCGCCACACATCCATCAGGCCATACAATTCCATCATCCTATTAAATTGGGTGTAGTCTCCGGTGGGTTTGTCTCTTGTTTGGGGATTACCGGGGTGCCAGTCCATATCGGGGTCCGCCCAGATGTTGAAGTCCCCACCTAGTATCACATGGCCGGTCGCTTCTAGCATGATTTTGGGTATTGTTTTGGAGAGGTATTGGATCTGACCTACATTTGGGGAATAAATCGTGGCTACCGTGATGGCTAGTTTACCTATGGTACCTTTGACAAGTAGCGCTCGGCCCTCTACATTCGACCACACCTTCGTGACCATTAGGTTTATTCCTTTCCTGATCAGGATCCCCACCCCACCTTTGCGCAGTGGGCCCGATCCCCAGAACTCCAGCCCCGTTCGCTTCCCCAGTATTGTTCTTTCTTCGCCTCTCAGGTATTTGGTCTCCTGTAGGAGAAGGATATCAAGTTTCCATCTCCTGAACTCTCCATAGACAAGGGACCTTTTTGTAGGCGAATTCAGGCCTTTCACATTCAATGTACCCACCCTCATGATGCCCTCGGAGCATGCCTCAGCCGTCATCACGACGGAGGTGTCTTAGGTCATGAGGACGCGCTGATCTTTCCCTTGTTTCCCCGTGGTAACCGGGGGACCCCAAACCCATCTCCCCGTATACGCTATGCATCCAAATCGCTAACGCGAAGTCAGCTTCCATTCCCCTTCCCCTTCCCTCCCTCCCCCTCCCCCCATGTGTTTGGTGGCGTTCGATTGAGCCGAGTTGGGAGCACTGGCTCATAACCGAACCACCAGTGGAGACCGTTACTTCACAGTCCCCTTGCAGTATGTACATCAATATAAACTTTAGAGCCCCCTGGAACCCCCCCGCCAGGTGTACAAGTTAATTGTGCGCAGATAGGGTCGAAACACCCTACCTATGAGGTGCCCTTCAGTCTTATTTTCCGGCATGTAAATTAGTTGAGTAGGGCTGCGAGGAGATGAGATCAAATCGGTCCTTCTGGCGAGCCGTTTCCTCTGCGGTATTTTCTCGAGCCTTTGACTTTCCTCCTCTTCGGGCCCTGTATTCGCCATTCCCTGTCTTCGCGTGTTGCGTGGTTGGTCGATCCTTCTTGAGATTGGTGACCTAATAGGTCAAGGATGCAGTCCTTAATTTCTCTCTCCGAGTTCAGTCTGATTCTCGATCCTTCGTGATCGAAGGAGAGAGAAAAGGGGTATCCCCATCTGTATTTTATGTCCCGAGATTTAAGCCACGTGGTGAGTGGTTTGCACATTTTTCTCATTGCGAGGGTTAAAGAGGAGAGGTCCTGATAGATCGTTATTTGTGCCCCGCTCAGGGTGATGGTGCCTCCGTTCCTCGCCTTTTCTAGCACCCTCGATCTGTCCTGGTAATGATGGAATCGGGCGAGGACGGACCGGGGTCCACCGGGCGGTCCCCTCGCCCTGTGGATGCGTTCCGTTTTGGGTTCATCAATGTTATCGTCAGCAACAAGGAGCTTTATGATATCATGTATGGTCGTTTTCAGGTCCTCTTCCGTTTCCCCCTCTTTTTCTGGGATGCCGAAAAAACGCAGATTATTCCTTCTTTCTCGGTTCTCCAAATCATCCATCTTCAACTTACACTCTTGCTCCTTCTTCTCCAGCTCGCTTATCCTTACAGACAGCTGGGTTTCGAGGGTATCAATTGAGGTCTGATTATTTTCTATCCCTTCAACTCTGTCCTCAATGTTATCAATCCGCTGTGTAAGTTTATCTATTTTTCCGCTGATGTTGGCACCTATGTTCCTGATCTCTGCGAGCAAACCCGCAATGTCGCCTTTCGTTGCCGCGGTGTCCCCGTCCGGGGTCGGGTTCATCGGGGACGTCATCTTCAGATCGCCGCTGGGATCGGGATTTGCGTTGTAGGCGTAGATGGCGAGCTTCTGTTGGGGGTTCATGCGTTTGTGAGAATCTATCCTAGACTTGTAGGTGAGGTCGCTCGTCAGGACCGTAAACACCACTGGGGAGGCACACGCCCCTGTATCGTTCTTGGTATCGTTGGTGTGTCCGGGAGGACAATGATGAGTCAGGGGGCCATTCCCCCAGTGGTGTATAGCGAGGCGGATCTCCAGTAAGTTTGGGGAGAGTTGAGTCTAGAAAGTGCTCGCAATGTGAAGCATTGAGGGTTCTACTCCTTTTCTATAGTGCCTCGAAGTCGCAATGTTCAGCAATGTTAAGTAGATCTGCGCAGCATGCGTGTCTTGGGGTCCTCCACTTCTTGCGGGCCCCGCAGTGCTTGGGTAGTACCAACGGGCTGCGTGGGCCTTTCGGGGGGTCCTCGGCAGCCCGCCCTCCTTCCGACCTCCCCGGGAGGTGTTTGGGCTTGTCCCGCTTTTCTTCCTGGGTCCCTCTCTCTGTGGCTCCGTGGACAGCGCTTGTATTCTTTGGTTTTGGATGTGTGGAGAAAGCTGTCCACGGGGTCCGGGGTGGTGGGGTACTATCGGGGCCGATAGGTTGTGTCCAATCTCTGAGGCCGTGTTCCTTGCTGTTGTCCGGGTGCTCCGGAGGCTACGGTCCTCCCACCACGTGCAGCGTAGGGAAGTCGCGGGTGCCACCCGTAGGCCTGGGAGAGCAGGGCCCTGCCCGTGGAAGTCTGTGTGGTTGGGGGTTTCGTTGGAGTCGGGCGTAGCAGGGTTTCCGTGTGGGGCCTCAGCTCACCGCGTTGGGGTCAGGCGGGGGCAGGCGGGGAGTGCCAGCAAGTACACTCACTTACTTGGTATCCCGGTGGGATCCGCCGCAGCTGCGTCGCGAGGAGGGCCGCCTTCTGCCTTGTCGATGCGTTTCTTGGCAGCGTTCACAGTGCGGGGCTCGGCTGGGTGCTGGAGATCACGGATTCCACCAGTGAGCCGTTCCTGTGAAGGTGGAGTGCGTGGGTGTCCGAGTGGTGCCTCCTCACCGCGGGTCGAAGCGTGCAAAGATTGTCGAGGTCTCTGGGCACCGCTGCGTGGTGCCCGTTCTGGGCAGGATTGGTTTCGCTTTCGGCACGAAGCGCCCAAGTCTCTTTATCCCGGAATACTTGTCCGATTTTGGACGGGATTTCGCTGAGTTGCGGGGGGGGGGCCTTCCGACACCTCTGTGCGAGCTCGGAGTCCGGGGGGGTCCCTAAAAACGGGGGCTCAAACCAATTTAGGGGACCGTGCAACGGGAGCTCACGCGGACCAGGTCTGCATCCGCGCGCTCCCTGGTGGCCAACCGCTCTTCAGTACTTTAAGACGAGATAGCTGCACCTTGAGATGGATGGGGGTGCAGGTTTACTTACTCTAACATCAATCAATAAGGACAACTCAATGGTTAGGCAAAGGGAGTCCGTTTAATGACAAGTACAAAAAATGGGAAACATGGAAATTGACAGTAGTGTGACAGCCCGTCTCGCTTCAACTCCCTCGAGCTTCACACAAAACATTACTTTTATACTCAAAATGCATCATAATCTGACGTGTAACACTCAAAAGTTAACATGCAATTCTATTGGTTGGAAAAAGGTAACTTTAATATAGGTGCTATATCTGTATATGGTAACAGAGTGAGGGGATTGGGTAAACACTGTCAGGTGGGCATCTAAGCCCTTCCTTCAAAAATGACTACTGCAGACGTCACTAAAAGTACAACGTCTCATTGGTTCCACTAACTATAGGACCCTAGAATACTTGGTCCACTATGATTGGGTTGGCATCAAACCCATGCATAAATCTCCACTTTGCTTAGCAGCACGCAGAACGGTCAACCATAGGTGCAGGGTGTCCCCCAATTCAACCTGCCCCCCTTTAATCAATCATCACTTTATGGGCTATGTGTCAATTAGTTCACTGTGGTTGACCTCAAAACTGCATTTTCTTGTCTCAAAAAAGTTCTGATATCTCTTTCTGGGTGGATGCCAAGCGTAGGTGTAAAACTGTGCCTCTTCTCGCTTGGCTGGTCACGTGCTAGCACACCATGGATTTACCTCGTTTCTTTCACTTTGTGCATTTGATTTTCTTTTCACCCTGCCACCTGCCTACGCCTTCTTATCTCGTTCCTTCAGTGGAAGGATATTATGTTCTTAGCTTCAATTAAAAGTAGCTACTGTTCAGAGCTTCTATTGATGTGACCTTGGCTTCCCCAGCACAAGCTGCCTCTGTCGAGATTCGATTCTGCCTTTTCCTCGTGTTACTAAAATATGAAACTTCTTGCGTTTGGCCTATAATAAACTGGGTTGGTTGTGCTTTTTCATGCAAAGTGGATTCACACTTGTATAACATGCTTTATTTTGAGGTAGATTGTGTACAATGGCGCTTGCCTCTCTATTCTTCTACTTAGCATAGCAAGCCACACTGTTTTCTTTAGCTTTCTTGCAGTTACAAGCATATGTACATGCGTTAGCTGGTTGAATATCTTCATCCTGCCTTCAGTTTAAGCTCCCATGTATTTCAACAATGTTCTCTTCTTTTAGTTTCACGATATCTCTATTCATGGCGTTTCGTCTTTTTGTGACTGTTTGGGTCGTCATATCTTCTATGGGTGCGTTAGTCCAGACCCTCGTGATGCCACCATTCGTCTTCCATTAAGGACTTTTTGTGTTCTTCCTGTACAGTACTTAAACAATCTTTATTTCGTTTCATTTGCTGCTAGGGTTTTCTCAATGGGTACCTTACTGCCCATGGTTGTCTGGTTCTTGGTACTTCACTAGATGTTGTTCTTCTGATAGGTACTGGGAAGGGCCCTACTCCGGCTCTCTGCTGGTTTATCTGCTCATCATACGTCACATACTTCGGTGTGAATGTTCCTGGTACTTCATAAAGGGCAACTGGAGTGCAGGCTATATGTGGGGCCTCCTCTACACACTCACTTCACACATGCAGAACACATATCATATTACAAAAAAAGCCTTCTTACCTTTTTCTTGCAGATTCGGTCCATCCTTCCAGGTCCCAGCAGCTCCTTGGTGCTGCTCACAAACAGGAACCAGGAAGCTGTGAGAGCTTCCTGGTTCCTGTATGTGAGTTGTAAGGAAGCCGAGGGAGAAGGGGTTGGCACTGTACGTGGCATGTGACATGTGCCACATGTCACAGCCAGCTCCAACCCCTACTAAGTGCCTTCCCGGCCCAGCCTTCACGCTGATGGGTGAAGACTGGGCCATCGACCCACCAGATCTGGTTTGGCGGGGTCCCCCCGCCAAACCAGTACCTGGCACTTCAACCAGTACCTGGCACTTCTTGCTTACCGCATCGCCGCTCTCTGGCCCGACTTTCAGTGCTATGCGGATGATACCCAGCTCATTTTCAAGCTACCCTCGGCCTCCTCTTCCCCTTCCCTCATCTCTGACTGTCTTTCTGCTATCCAGGAATGGTGTGCCGCCAACGACCTCTGCCTTAATGCCAGTAAGACTGAGATTCTACTTATCGGCACACCCACTCCCTCCTTCGCTGCAGCTCTCTGGCCAGCCTCCCTTGGCACCCTTCTCCTTCTCCTAGCTGCAAGGCAAAAAACCTCGGAGTCATCTTCGACTCCACACTCTCTTTCTCTCCTCACATATCTGAAGTCTCTAAGAAGTCACACTACCAGCTACACCTCCTCAGAGGTATCCTTCCTTTCCTCTCCTTCCCCCAGAAGCTCACTGTCTCCAGAGCCCTGGTTCTATCAAAGCTGGACTACTGGAATAACCTTTATCTAAATCTTCCTGCCTCTACTCTCCGCCCTTTGCAACTCATCCAGAACAGGACTGCGAGACTTGTCCTTGGCCTCAAGCCCAGGGACCGTATCTCTCCAGGACTGAAATCGCTACACTGGCTCCCAGTGGCTGCGAGGATTAAGTTCAAAACCCTCTGCATTGTCCACAAGGCCTGCTGGGGCCTTGGGCCAAAATACCTTCAACTCTCTCTTCCTAAATATCTTCCTTCTCGAGCTCTACGCTCATCCACCTCCAACTACCTCAGGGTCAGCCGCTTCTCCAAGCAACGAGCTGGGGGTAGATCTCTCTCCGCAGCAGGGGCCTCCCTCTGGAACAGCCTTCCTGCCTCCCTGAAACTTGAGGAGAACCATCTCCGGTTCCGGAAGCACCTCAAAACCTTCCTCTTTGCCTCCGCTTTCTCTCCCTCTCTCCCCTGCTAAAATCACTGAACCTGCACTGAATCTGCAACTGGCCACTCGCCGATCTCGGTCCTTGGCCCTGCCACTCTTCCCTGCACTGCCTACTTGCACTACAGGACTGTCTCTGTATCCTACAGCCCCTTCTCTCGGCACTTACCTTGCACTTGCCACCAGCTGGCCCTATTATTTATCTTGTATTCTACTAACCATGTACTGCACTCTCCTTGCACTTGCCACCAGCTGGCCCTATTACTTATCTTGTATTCTACTAACCATGTACTGCACTTCCCTTCTCCCCTTCCCCTTGCACTTTTCCCAGTCCCCCTACCCTTGCACTTGTGCGATCTGAATGACACCTGGCCTAGTAGGATCGTTGTCTGTTCTCCCCTTGTTCCACCCGCCTCGCCACGCCTTGAAACACTTGTGTATAGGCGCGTTACACATGCCATATCATATATCACAGGTTGGCACGCTACACCAGAAGCACCTCTTTTTTGGGGGCAACAAAACAAAAGCTTTTTTTTTCAAAAAATATATTTTATTTTAAATTGGGGTCGCAAGGGAGTCCCAGGGGTTGCAACTGTGGCCCCCAGGGGTCGCACTTGCGACCCCTGGTTACTCCCAAATGACATCCCTGCCTGATGGGATTACGTGACAGGTTTACCTGCTTGAGCACCTCCTGATGGTTTTACTTTCCCGTATTCCCAGAGAGAAGGGGTTGCACGGGTGTACGAGTGCACCAAGGCATACAAGGAGCATAGAGCGTTCAGCTGCCTCATTCTGAGGAACTTGGAGGTGGTTAGTGGTCAGTGACATGTAGTTTTGCAGGGTGAGGGAGGAGACGGACTCTGGAGGCCCCTAAACCTGTGGGGCATGCCTTACCGTGAGCACTGATTCACCAGTCACTCACACCTTCTATTACATCCACTCATTGCATTCTCTACACACCCAGTCACCCAGAACATAAATAAATACACATCATATCACTTCTCATTCACCCACCAGTCACTCACACCTTCTCTTACATCCACTCATTACATTCTCTACACAGGCACCCACCCACCCAGAACATTGAAAACCACACATCACATCACTTCACTTCTCATTCATCCACCAGTCACTCACACTTTCTCTTGCATCCACTCATTACATTCTCTACACAGGCACAAACCCACTCACACAGAACATAAATAAATACACATCATATCACTTCTCCTTCACCCACCAGTCACTCACATCTTCTCTTACATCCACGCATTGCATTCTCTACGAAGGTACACAGCCGCACACCCACCCAGAACATTAAAAAACTCACATCACATCACTTCTTATTCACCCACCAGTCACTCACACCTTCTCTTACATCCACTCATTGCATTCTCTACACCGGCCCAAACCCACTCATCCAGAACATAAAGAAACACACATCATATAATTTCTCATTCACCCACCATTCACATGCATACATCTGACACGCGCTTCACACATGCAAAACACACATCATATCCAAAGCTTCAAGAGCTTCCTGGTTCCTGTATGTGAGCTGCAAGGAAGCCGAGGGAGAAGGGGTTGGAGCTGAATGTGACATGTGACATGTGACACAGGTCACAGTCAGCTCCAACCCCTACAGAGTGCCTCCCTGGCCCAGCCTTCACCCTGATGGCTGAGGACTGGGCCAGGGACTAACCAGACTTGGTGTGGCGGGTCCTTCCGCGCTGCGGGAGGGCCCATTACACCAGGAGCACCCGTTTTGTTTTTGGTTTAAAAAAAATAAATCTTTTTTTTAAGTTGTGGTCACAAGGGAGTCCTAGGGATTGCAACTGTGGCCCACAGGGTTCTCAGTTGCGACCCCTGGTGACCCCCAAATGACATCCCTGGCTTCCACACCCTGTTGTCTCCATCGGTCTGCTAAACATCAGCTCCATCTGCAATGAAACTCACTTCATTCTTGTTGTATATATGGGTTTACTGTGGTATATGGGTTTGCTGTGCTAGGGGAATGCCAAGTGTTGCTATGGGGATGATGAGCATTCTTTATGTTAAGCCATTGGGCTGTGCATGGTTGAGGTCACAATGCACTGCTATGGAATTTAGGGTTTGTTATGTATTGTATTTCGGCAGTTGGAGATCTGATGCTGTCCTGGTTGGGGGTCTCAACTATATGTCTGATACTTGTGCCAATAAACCTTTGTTTATCCTCACCTGGTGTGTCTTGCTTCACTACATTGGCGACGAAGGTGGGATGCTGAAGGAGTCTGAGAGAACAACCCAGGCAAGCCTTGATGGTGAAGAAGTTTTGAGACCCCCAGCCCAGTGAATCGTTGCGGACCTACCCTGCAGTCCATGTAGATTACCCAAGGATTGGATTGCGGCGGTCCTTGAAGAGTGGATCGCCGTTTGCTCGTCATAGGCCGTCTCCAGGGCCGTACCCACTGCCTGGTACTTAAAGGTTCAGAAGTCGGCAGCTGCCAAACCCGAATGTTGTCCGGTCGCGACACAACCAGTGGTAATTTGTCAAAGAAGTATCGGGTCACGGCTGTTGCATTGTGCGGTGTGCGCAACATGGCGAGTGCGGATCGATGTGCGATGTGATACGGCTCTCAACGAAGCGTATACAGGATCTAGCGGACCATCGTGCTGAGCCGCGAAGAGTGGGTGGCTTCACTGAATTCCTTCTTCCTGCAGTCGCAACGCCAGCTCATGTGATCCAAAATTTGATACATGGACGGTGAGTGCGTACCTAGTCACGTGACAGCATCATAATTTCTTTTCCTTTCAATCTCCGTTGGTTGGAACTGACGCCTTGACCCCAGAAAGCTGCAACGACATTCGTCAGCCGCACAGGGCCCTTTTGGGAAGGCGGCGACGTGCTATCTGTTGAAGAAAAAGGTCGAACATACACTATTATTCGCCCAGGTGAGAAACAACGTGGCAGGGTTTGCTGTTGATTAGTACATTTAATAAAACTTTGGTCACGTGAGTGAAGAAGAACACCACTGCTATAGAAGATACTGATACAGTTACTCCTAACATGGCTTTGTCTGGTGTCCCTGGGCCACAAATGTTCATGCCTACCCCAGGCCCCCCTAGGATCAAGTGGGGCCCATGGAAAAGGGGATTTATGCATTATGTTAAGGCGACATGTGGAAATGGTATGTCTACGGAAAGTAAAGTATCCATGTTAATGCACTTTTTGGGCTATGAAGGGCAAAGAATTTATGAAACACTGCCTGATATTGCAGAACTGGACATGGAAGATGGTGGTAATGACTTTGACTATGTTTACTTAAATTAGACAAACATTTTGAGGCAAAGATCAGCACGGTGTTGGAACGTTATCATTTTGGAATGAGATTCCAACATGACGGCGAGTCAGTAGAAGAATACATTACAGCTTTGAGACACTTGTCATTGAATTGCAAATTTGGTGGGTCATTAGATGAACATATAAGAGATCAGTTCATGTTACACTGTTCAAATGATAAAATTCGAGAGGAAGTGTGGTTGAAGGAGGATCCTAATTTAGATGAGGTTATAACTATTGCTAAGAGGATAGAGCACACATTGAAGTGTGTGGCGAAATTGGGTACGAAAGAGACGAAACCTGTTCAGCCTATTGAAGTTTTAAAGATTAGTGACCCTAAGAAGAGAGGTACTAAGGAGAAAAGGAAACTGAGAAATAAACTTGTAAGATGGAATGACTCAGTTCAGAGCAAGAGTAGAGCTGGGCAAGCTCAACTGAGTAATAAAAATACTCAGAAGGAGGTTACTTATAGAAGTCCAAGAAGAGAGGAACGTTTATGTTTTAGGTGTGGGAGTGCGTGTCACTTATCAACTTCACCGATATGTCCTGGCAGACGAACAAATTGCTCTATATGCAAGAAGTGGGGACATTTTGAAACTGCTGTCAAAATTATCGTATAGCTGGGGTTAAAGGGACCATGTTTGTTGAGGAATGTGAGGTTGTATCATCAGGAGAGGGTGAAGAGTCTGAGAGTGAGGTGGTCACTGTTAATATGGTGAAATGTTCTCAGAATGATGAGTGTGAACATCCCGCGGCGTGGGTTAAGGTGAATGGCCAAGAAGTAAGAATGTTAGCAGACTCTTGGTCAAAGATTACTTTGATGTCAAGGGGTACTTATGAGAATATAGTACATGGTCGGATGGAAGATTTAACACCATCTGATAAAAACCCTGGGGACTACAATGGCGGGAAAATAGAGCTTTTGGGGTGCTGCATGGCGCATTTCAGTTTCAAAGGGAGAACGACATATGGCAAAATATATGTTACAAGGAAGGGGGAAACTTTACTCGGGTGGAAAGAACAAAGAGGTCTGGGCATCAAACTGGACCCCAATAGTGAAGAACAAGTCCTCAACATTGGAAATGTCGGAGGGCCTAGTAGAGGGGGGGATGTTAACAGTGATTTGATAACGAAATATCCCAAAGTCTTCAGTAATGGAGTAGGTTGTCTGAAGGGTATGGTGCACAAAATTACGTTGAGAGATGGGAGTAAGCCAGTGTGTGCGAAACTGTGACCATTACCTATGATGATGCGTGATGCTGTGAAGGAAGAACTAATGAAGCTGGAAAAGGCAGGTATCATTGAACCAGCCAAGGATGTAGAGTGGATTTCCCCGGTCGTGGTGGTACGGAAGCCAAGAGGTGAATTAAGAGTGTGTATAGACTTAAGAGAAGTGAATAAGTGTGTCATAGCTGATCGACATCCCCTACCCAATATGGGTGAATTGCTGAGTCGAATTGGTAACGCTAAGTTTTTTGCGAAGCTAGACATGGCAAGTGCATACCATCAAATAGATTTAGATACTGAGTCACGAAAACTCACTGCATTCATTACGTATGAAGGAGTTTATCAATTCCGATGTATGCCGTTTGGGCGAATATCTGCTTCATCAGTGTTTCAAAAAGTGATGGACAAATTACTAAAGGGAGTGAAAGATGTCTGGTGCTTCCAAGATGATGTGTTAGTATGTGGGAAAACTGAAGAGGCATTGAGAGAAAAAGTGGAGGTGGTTCTAAAGATATTCAAAACGCGTGGAATTACGTTACGTGGTCAGAAGTGTGTCTTTTGCACTCATACGGTGGAGTACTTGGGCCATGAAATATCTGAGGGAGGTCTTAGACTCAGGAAGAATTTGGTTGATGGGATGAGAAGAATACAAGCTCCTAAAAACATGGCAGAATTGAGGTCATTTTTAGGTACCATAGAATTTTACCATCGTTTTGTAGAAAATTTTGCGTATAGGGTAATAAATTTGAGAGCTCTGCTAAAGAAAGGTGTTGAATTTGACTGGGATAGAACTTGTCAAAAGGAGTTTGAAGAAATAAAATCGGAAATTGATATGGGGAAACCATTGGCTATGTACGACACCAAGAAAAAGATTATCTTATCGGTGGATGCTAGCGAAATAGGGATTGATGTGGTTATGTCCCAAGTAGGAGTGGACGGTATGGAAGATGTAGTGTTACATGCTTCACGCATGTTGAAAGGGGCTGAGCTGAATTACTCTGTCATAGAAAAGGAGGCTCTAGCGTGCCATTGGGGAATTGAAAAACTGAAAAATGTTGTGTGGGGTCAGGAATTCATTTTGAGAACTGACCATAAACCATTAAAGGCAATTTTTGAAAGTAAAGGCCTGGATAAAGTCTCAAGAAGAGTTGCATGCTGGGTAACCAGGTTACAATGCCTCAAATTCAATATGGAAGTTGTCCCTGGGAAAAGCAATGTACAAGCTGATTATGCTTCGAGGTTAAGAGTGGATAGTAGTGATGAGGAGAGTGAAAAATGTGGTGATGTTGGTAATATGGTATATGCGACCACTGAAAGGGTGATACAGAGAGAAGAGTGGATTGAAGCTCTGCAGTCTGACGATATGTGGAGACGCATCATGGGTTTCGTCAGAGAAGGTTGGCAGGAAAAGAGATTGTTGTCGGGAGAGGAGAGATCATTGTGGGAAGTAAGAGTGGAATTGTCGGTGAGGGATGGCGTATTATATCGGTGGGACAAATTGGTTGTTCCTGGGAGATTGAGAAGAAGGCTGGTAGAAATTGCCCATTGCGGTCACATGGGTGTATCCAAGACTAAGGATGTTATAAGGGCTGATTATTGGTGGCCATGTTGCGATCGAGAAATCAAGAGACTTGTAGGTGAGTGTGTAGTGTGCATTAAATCAGGAAAAAATCTTTCAGCGGTAGTCCAGCCAGTAAGAAAGACGTTGAAACCGGAAGGTGTGTGGCAAGATCTTGCCATTGATGTTCTGGGCCCTGTCGATATGGGAAGGGGACGACGAAGGTTTATTATTGTCTTAATAGATATGTTTTCAAGGTGGACGGAGTTTAAAGTATTGAGGGATGTTACAAGTCAATCCATTGTGGAGTTTTTAGAGAATGCTTTTGAAAGGGAGGGATTGCCAAGGACCCTTCTCACAGATAATGGTCCACAATTCACGGGTAAGTTGTTCCAAGAATATCTTTTCAAATGTGGAATTCGGCACAAGAAGACTGCATTGTATTATCCACAAGGGAACGGAATAGTTGAGAGAATGAACCGTTGTATAATGGATGGTATTCGAGGAGCAAGTGCATGTGTTAGTGATCGCAAAGTAGCAGTCAAAGAGCGTTTGTATGCTTTACGGATGGCCCCAAATGCTGAAACGAGAGTAAGTCCCTTCGAATTGATGAGAGGGCGAAGAGGTAACACATTGTTATCACCGGCATGGTTGGGAAGAGTGAGGGAAACCAATGGGGTTGTAGAGGAAGTTAAAAAAAGAATGGAAGAACGAAAGGGTAAATGGGTTGAGAGGATGAATGAGACGTCCCCAAAGAGGAAGGTAACAATTGTTGAGGTGAGTGATTGGATCAGAATACGGAAGCCCGTAATAATCAGGAAAGGGGATCTGTTGTATTCGGATCTGGTCAAGGTTGTCCAGGTGTACAGAGGTGCCGTTAGGACAGAGAGCGGCCAAATTTGGAATTTGTCAAGAGTTGCAAAGTTAAGAAAACAGATGTCTTGAACCATCCTTGTGATATGTTAAAAGTGCAATGTCTGCTGATGTTATATTTTATATTCACATTTTCTTTTATTATAATACCCAGTTAAGCTAAGTAACATTTGTCATTAATTTTAAACTTTGTTTAGATAAGGGGGGGATATGTTGTATATATGGGTTTACTGTGATATATGGGTTTGCTGTGCTAGGGGAATGCCAAGTGTTGCTATGGGGATGATGAGCATTCTTTATGTTAAGTCATTGGACTGTGCATGGTTGAGGTCACAATGCACTGCTATGGAACTTAGGGTTTGTTATGTATTGTATTTCGGCAGTTGGAGATCTCATGCTGTCCTGGTTGGGGGTCTCAACTATATGTCTGATACTTAGCCCAATAAACCCATGTTTATCCTCACCTGGTGTGTCTTGCTTCACTATAATTCTAGATTTGTTTCTCTGCTTATATTATCAGTTTTTTTGTCTCATGGAAAAAGGTCTCTCTCCCTCTCTGCCACTCCTACTTCCCTTTTTTCTTCTTCTACCTCTTTCTCTCATACTCCCTGTACCCATGCTTGAGCGGTGATACAGTGTTCTCTACCACTGTTTTTGGCTTCCCTCTCCTCCTATACCTAACTTGCCCACCATTTCTTCCTTCGAATACCAATTCTCTACCTTTTCTCTACCTCATTCCTGGGCATTTCTTATTATCTATCGTCCCCCCTGGACCTCTAACCAGTTTAAACAATGACCTTGATGCATTTTCTTTTCTTCTCCCCAATTTCCTTGCCTTCCATCTACTTGGAGACTTTAATCTTTACCTACCTTCTACTCATGCTTCTTCCCCTCTTATTCCTCTCCTGTACTCTTACTCATTATCCCCTCTTCTTGTCCCCCTTCTCATATCTCTGGATCCTCCCTTGATCTAATGTTTTACTCTCTCCCTTCCCACTCTGAGGTTACCTCATACTCAGTCTACTTATCTGATCACTTTCTTCTCTCTTTCTCTTTCCAACTTTCCTTCCCCGGCCCCCTTCCATGTCAATCACCTGTCATGATCTTCGCCACTTCTCACTCCTCTCCTTTTCATCTACGCTTTCATCTTCCCTCCCCTCTATTGATCTCTTTTCCTCCTTTTCTCGTGACCTTGTCGCTTCTACACTACACAGCAACATTTCTTATACTTTGGATCTGTTGTGCCCCTCCTCTTCATGTATCCCTTCTCGTAAACCCTCTCAAAATTGGCTATCTCCCACTCTCTGTTCAATCCGCACTACCCTTCGGTGACCTGAGCGCTTGCTCTCCCGAGGGCCTCCACCTTTTATCTGCTATCCACTCGTCTTATGATTTGTGCTTATTAGCTGCTAAAAAACAGAACTTTCCCTCCCTCGCCTCTTCTTTTTCTCATCACTCTTGGCATCTTTTCCAACTTATTAATAAACTTCTTTCTCCCTCTTCCCCCGATCCTTCTATCTCTTCCCCTCTGTTTGCTTATAACTTTGCTGACTACTTTACATCCAAAGTCTTCATGCTTCGTTCTTCCTTTCCCACTTGCTGATCTCACGACATCTGCGGCTCCCTTCTTTGAGCAGCTGTCTACACCAACCCCTCCCTTTTCCTCCTTTTTCCCACTGATCCTGCTACAGCTAACCTTCTTTCCTGTGCCCATTCTACTGCTTCCCCTCTTGATCCCATCCCTGCTATCCTTGTCCCACAGGTCTATCCACTACTTACACACATACCTTACAGCAATCATTAATGCTTCTCTTCTTACAATTTTTCCTGCATCGTTTAAACACACTACTATTATTTCCATCCTTAAGAAGCCCTCTCTAGATTCTTCTCTTCCATCAACTCTTTGTACTATCTCCCTTTTACCTTTCCTTTCTAAACTTCTAGAATGAGTCATCTATGTTCAATTTCTTCCCATCTACAATGCTACTCCCTTCTTCCTTCTACTCAACCTGGCTTCCCGTCGGCACATTCCACTGAGACTTCTCTTCTTCACATTTCTGACTCTCTTCTTTGGGCTCAAAATAAGCTCTTCTCTCTTCTAATTCTTTTGGATCTCTCTGCAGCTTTTGACACGGTTGATCATCCTACTCTTCTCTCTGCCCTTTGCACCCTTGGGTTTTCTGGGTCAGTTCTTGACTGGTTTCACTCCTATCGGCCCTCTACTGTTTCTTGGTCGGGTAACACTTCTTCTCCCTCCCCCATTACTGTATACCATCCTCCAAGGCTTTGTCATGTGTCCTCTTCTATTTTCTATAAATCCTTCTCTCTTGCCTCAATTATCACCTCCTTTAAACTCTTCTTTCATTTCTATTCAGACAAGTCTGTTAGGCAGAATTATATGCAGTACCCTTTGGGAACACCACACACAATTAGGGCTACAAGTGACAGTGCAAATTCACCTTTGGTACAAGCCTGTACTACACAGTAAAGTGGTAGCAATGGCTGAGCAGCCAGACTTATCTCAAGAGTAAAGTGAGCAATATCAATAGTTACAAAAAGGACAGCAATTGCTATGGTTCAAACAAACACTGACTCAAGGTTTCTGAGTAAAAGAATATACATTTATTTACACATCAGTTATTAAACATTGGACTATTATCAAGCAGTTGAAAAATCACATTACTAATACACTTCACCACTCCCAATAGATTCTGGACAAGTTAGGCTCAAAATGAAGTGTGAGCAAAATGGCACTCCAGCAATTTAAAAGGGAGAGAAAGACAAAGTTAGACAGAAATTGAGCAGCACCAGCAAGTAAGTAAGCAGGGCAATCTAGAAAAAGGAACTACAGTGAGGAAATCAAAGTAAAGGGGCCTGGCCCAAAGTCAATGGACCAAAGTCTTTGCATAGTATCACACAGTTCAGGGTAGTTTGCGGTTAAGTCTTTGCCAAGAGTTCAGAACGAAGTTGGTCAGATGAAAGGTTACTTTAAAGAATAGAGAAGGACAAGCCCTCAGATTGGCAAAAGATTTCACACACTTTCACCGCGGCTGGACGAAACGAACAACCGGGTTAGCATAGTACCTTTAGAGCAGAAGAATGCTGTAGCTGAGGCAGTCATTCTTGGCAGGTCCTGCAGGCTCACGGTTCCGGAAGCGACTGTCGGACTGACAAGAAGGAGGAAGACTGGAGGGTCCTGCACTGCCCAGGGAAGAAACCAGCATCAGAGCAAAGCGACAAATAAAAGGTGCGCTCCTTAAAACGCAAGCAGGGTCCGTTCCTCCTGGCTATCCGGTTCACTGTAGCTCTGTACAGCAAATTCGACCAGAGAAGGGAGGCCTCGCGAGCCGTTTGGTGAACTGGTTGTTCCCACCAGCTCAAGGGCAGAAGATTCCTTGCAGATCTTCCCTGTCGATGAAGTTTTTTAAGATTCAGACCCACAGCAGGGCTTCATTGGGAGGTTCAGTCATGGTAGAGGTCCTCTGCTGTCAGCTTCTCATTGGCTCTCTCGATCCAGTGGGGACGATGCCTTTCCAGACCCAGAGACCTGCTTTGTATGCAGTTTTCCCCCATTCACACAGCCTGGCTGTCAATCAAAGAGCAGGGTGGCTATCCTGCTGGGACAGTCACCACAGCCAATCATATCAGAGTGCAACATGGGTCTCCAAGGAGACCCTGTGCAGGGATTCCTAAACCCCTCCCTCATATCCTGTCCCCCTCAGACATACAGGCACCTAAGGAGGGCTTCTGTGCAGAAGCCCGCAAAAGGACGGCGAACAAAGTAACCAAACCTGGTTTTGGCACGCAGAGTAAAACACGAGAAAGACTTTTACAAAATGAAATGGCCAATAAACACAGCCGGAACCATATAAAAATGTATATGGTCCAGCGGGTTTAAGTTCAAGGCTACCAAAATAGCCTAATAAGATAACAGAAGTAGGAAAAATAGGGTAGTTACCACTGCCACCAGCCAAGTCTTAATGAAAAGGGAACGAAACAATGTTCCAAGAGAAACAGACAAAAAGGGTTAAGCATTAACCCTTTCCAGAACTCTATGTAAGATAGTTTGTACTGGTTCTGTGAGTTTTAAAAGAGACTATTAAAGTCAATGGCAACTTTACATGCTCTGGGAGACAGAAGTCATTCCCAGAAAATGGAGTCTGCGTTGGGAAGTCTAAAAGACAACCCTGTGTAACTGCACTGCAGGTGCTGTGTAACACACAGTAAAAAGATGATGCCTATGGAGTAGGTGAGGCTCCACAGTCTATGAACACAAGAAAATGTTAAACACACACAGCAAAACACATGTAAGAATGGGAAAAAAGGCTCACACTCTTACCAGGTGAAAAATATAAATCCTAAAAATCCAGCAAAGCTGCTGAGGGACTCAATAGGTAAGGGAAATTAGCCATTCTGGAGAATTCTCCCTAGCAAACTCTCAGATCTTTCTTTTCTTTACTTCCTTCTCTGATTTTCTTTACACCCACATTTCTTTTTGCCTTTCTGCAATCCAATCTTGAATGTCCTCTCGCTATCTTGCTCCCAACCCTTCCAAAACTGAAATTCTTTACTTACCCTGGTCTCTCCCTCTCCCCACGTCCCTGCCTCTTCCATCTCGTTTCCCCCATCCTTATCCATCTGCCTTCTACTGCGTGTAATGTCGGTGTGACCTTTTACTCTGATCTTAATTTCGAATGGATTGTGTCCTCCCATGTATTTCTCATTTTATGATAACTCATTCCACCCTCAGCTTCTTCGAAAATGTGTTTGCGGTAGAGGGTGCCTTGTGTCGTCATCTTCTTGATGTCCCTCAAAGGCATCCATCCCCTCTCAATGCTAATATCATTGACAGTATATATAGCATTAACCGCGCCCGTTACTGCAGTTCTGTTTTTCAACCAAAGCTTCGCTTCGGATACAGTGAGGTTGTTTCTATTGAAAACTACATTAATTGTTCGAAAATGACAACCCCGAAGACCGGGTTTAAAAAATGCGGCGAGTGTTGGTTGAAAATGTCAATTCATGACCCTCACCCCATTTGTTTGTGGTGCCAGGCATCGGCCTCAAGGCGGATGACTGAGGGTCCTGTCAGTCCTAGATGGGAAAGGCCCTCAAAGAATGAAAGTGGAAACTCACTGTGGGTAGACCCCCTCAGAAATCCCCTTCCACGAGTCCTTCGAAAATACGATCATCAGACGAATGAATCGGTGAGTTGGTGCCAAGCAAACGTTCCAAAAAACATTCTCAAAGCGGTTTCCGACATTCTTCTTCGTCATTGAGAAAGAGATAAAAAAAACAGCATCTTAGGTCTCTGTCTTCATCCTCTGACTCAACTCCTGAACGCACTGTAGCCTGCCCAGGTAAGTCAGCTTTGAAAGCTGAATGGGAGGCTTTCAGGCGTCAAATGTTAAAGAACTTTGAAAGGGCTGCCTCTGCCCCTTAAAAGGAAAAGATGAGTCACGACCCTGTCGTGCATACCGAGGCCATTATAGAGTTTAAGAAGGCTAAAACCTAGGTGCCGTTGAACCTGGGTGAAAAGCCGTCGACTGCCCGAGAGCCCTCGAGGCATCGAGAAGAGGCACGTTCCTCAACCCCCAAAGACTCCTTTAAGTCATGGGTCGAGCCTGTCAGGGCCAGTGCAGTTGACATCGAAGGTGTTGAAACCTTCGACCTCAAAGGAAATCGAGAAAACTACTCCGCCCTTTGGCCTGGATTTTGGTACACCTAATGTTCCAGAGCCATTAGTGTCTGAGGAGTCCAGGATGCAAAACTTATATGAGAACTTTCAGAGTGCAAGTTGCCTAGAAACTTCACCTGAAAATGATTTGGGCACTTCTGACCCGTCTGAGCATGCTGAAGCGTTATACAGACAACTAATGAATAGAGTGGCTGAATACCTAGGTTGGGGAGGCCAGCCGCTGCCTATGAACAGGATGACCTAGTGGATATTCTGGATAAGGGTCCACAAAAATACCCTATTTTTCCATTTCATGCAGCATTGAAAAAAAGGTCATGGTGAACTGGGAATCCCCTGACACAAGCCCTGCAGTCACTAAAACTTTGACCAAAAAGTACAACCCTTCTAGCGTTGACACAGAATACCTTTAAAGGCACCCTACCCTGGACGCCTTGTGGTGCAGGCTGCCACATAGACATCTAGGCAAGCGGCTTACTCTACTATCCCTCCAGATAGGGACGACAAGCGTTTTGACGTATTAGCAAAAATGTTTTTTTCAGCCACTAGTGTGGCTCTTAAGTCCATCAACGTCACTTGCGCTCTGGCCAAATGTACCCACACCTTGTGGGACTGTATTGCAATGGCTGCTGAGCTGATCCCTGAAGGAGAGGGAAGGCTTCATGAATATTGTGAAAGATGGAAAGGACACAATGCGTGAAACCCTCTTATCAGGTTTGGACTTTGCCGATAGTGTTAGCAGAGCTATAGCGACAAGCATGGTAATGCACAGGTTTGCGTGGTTGAGAAAGTCTGTCTTTGCACCGGATGTGCAGTCCAGGCTACTTAACATGCCCTTTGATAATGATAATGATAATGATAATGATGCGTTATTTATATAGCGCCTTAATCGAAAGTGCTCCAAGTGTTGATGGCACACAACTGTTTGGCAGCAAGGCTGATGAAAACCTTGAGAAATTACAGACATCAAATGAGATAGACAAATCACTCAGTGTCGCTATAAAACAGCCTCAATCTTCTCACCCCACTGCACAGGGTTGGAGAGGTCGGCCCTTCCACTACTATTCCTCATTGTGAAGAGCGAGAGGACAGGCAAGTTGAAGAGGCCAGAGAAAATTCCCTTGCGCGGGACAAGGAAGAGGTGCTAAGACTGCCCAGGCAGTGGCTGCCTTATCTTCAGCCGTGCTTCAGCTGCCTCAAAACTACTCTGAGGCCTTAGTCCATAGGAATGCAATGCGGTGGGAGGCAGGCTCAGTCAACATCTGGAAGAGTTGCAGGGCATTACTTCCGATGCTTGAGTGTTGCAAACATTAGCTCAGGGTTACTGCATCCCCTTTTTAAGAAGGCCTCTCGATCATCCACCGGGGAGCCACTCCTGCAAAACTCCAGCTCCGCTCCTCTTGCAGGAAATGTCCAGTCTACTAGAAAAAGGTGCTATAGAACCAGTACCTGTGACGGAAAGGAACAGGGGTGGTATTTCGCTTTCTTTCTGATTCCCAAAAGGATGGAGGATTGAGACCCATTTGGACTTCAGATACTTGAACAAGTTTCTCAGGAAGGAGAAGTTCAAAATGGGTACCCTTTCTCAGATCCTTCAGGCACTCCAGCTCCAGGATTGGATGGTATGATTGGACCTTCAGGATGTTTACTTCATGTGGCTATTCATCACAAGCACAGGAAGTACCTGAGGTTTGCTCTTGGTGGTTCTCATTATCAGTTTCAATTTCTGCCATTCGGGCTGACCTCCATCCTAAGGGTTTTCACCAAGTTGATGGCTGTGGTGGCAACAAGCCTCAGGCGAAGGCGGGAATCACATCTACCCCTACCTGGACGATTGGTTGATCAAGGCCGGTTCTCCCGAACAGTTCCTGGAACATCTCAGCATCTTCCCGCCTTCAATTTCCTAAGGTTGCTCGGCCTCATGGCATCCTGCATTTTTCTGGTGCCAGAGGCTTGTCTGAGAATGAGATCCCTGCAGTGGGCCCTCAGGTCCCAGTGGTCTCAGTTGTCAGGCAAGATGTCAGATCTACTTCAGGCTCCAAGCAGAGTCGCACAGATTGTCCTGAGGTGGGCCTGCAAGGATAACATTGTGAGGGGGGAATCTTTTTGGCAGCCATGGCTGAGATAAGAGTAGTTACGGACACCTCACTCTTGGGTTGGGGAGCCCACGTCAGTGATCTGACAGTCAGTGGGGTCCAAACTACACCCTTTTGGAGCTGAGGGCAATCAGACTAGCGCTGAAGGCCTTTCTGCGTGCTGTATTAGGAAAGAATGTACTGATAATGACAGACAACACAGTGGACATGTACTACCTCAACAAGAGAGGAGGTGTAGGGTCACTACCAATGTGGAGGCAATGAGGCTCTGGTTCTGGGCACTTCAAGAAGGAATCTCCCTATCAGCAGTTCACCTAGCCAGAGAGGAGAACACAGCGGTGGACGCTCTAAGCAAGCAGAGCACTTTGCGTCAGTGCTTGTGCCTCTACACGAGGCGGGTGTGGAGAGAGACTCGCGGCACTCAGCAGCGTCACGGGTAGGGAGGATGGGCTTGTGGGATCACCGGCCGCTGTAGGAGGAGCACTGTCATGGAGAAGGAGGACAGGCTCGGTGGGATCACCGGCCACTGTAGGAGGAGCACAATCGCGAAGAAGGAGGACGGGCTCGGTGGGACCACCGGCCGCTGCAGGAGGAGGACTCCGGCCGGTGGGAGACAGCATCATCGCCAGATGGAGGCAGGAACTGGCCTACGTATGCAGAAGAAGGACGCACAGCCGGAGAGGAGTTTGGCATAACCACTCTTTATTAACTTCTAACATGAACTGGCGCTTCAGCGCCTATGCACCTCCCTTTCCCTTCGGCACCTAACCCTGCCCCTATGCTTGGCGGGCAATGTCCCTTAAATGTGCAGCAGCCAGCAACAGCACCGTCTCACACTAGTGGGAACTAGCTCAGGAAGTCCTACAAGAGATCTTCACCCTTTGGGGGACACCTCAGGTAGATCTGTTCACGTCCAGTGTCAACGGGAAGTGCAAGCTGTTCTGCTCAAGAGAATTTCCTCCGAGAGGCGCTCTAGGGAATGCATTCATAGTGGACTGGGAGCTTACACTACTGTACGCATTTGCTCCAGTCCCTGTCATTTCTCATGTGATCTGGAGGTTGAGAATGTTTGGGTAATCCATGATCCTAATTGCTCCGAATTGGGCCAGGAGGACATGGCACTCGGACATTCTGGACGTGTCCACCTGTCCTCCAATTCGTAATTCCGCAAATAGAGGACCTTCTCTCACAAGAGTAGGGTCGGGTTCTCCATCCAGAGGTCAAGGCTCTCAACCTTCATGCATGGTTTCTGAGAGATTGAGATATAAGGATTGGGACTTCCCGGGAGACGTGATGGAGATTTTGCTTTCGGCCAAAAAGCCAGCAACAAAATCTCTGTATCACTGCCATTGGAACAAGTTAGGCAGCTTGTTCAGAGAGAAGAATGTGGATCCTTTTCCATGGCACACGCCTATGGTGTTATCATTCCTACCACATCCGGCTAATCTGGGGCTCCAGGTTGGCACTGTCAAGGGATACTTGCTGCACAATCTATTTTTAAGTGCACATCTGAGCATACATCTTACTTTAAAATGCAAATTGTAATCCAAACATTGAAAGGGTTCACAAATGTGTTCCCTTCAGTCCCTTTTGCAGTTCCCGTTTGGGATTTAAATCTAGTGTTAAAATTCCTCATATTTGCTCCATTTGAGCCACTGCATTATCGTCCATTAAGGCTGCTTACATTGAAAACAATCATTTTAACGGCCATAACATATGCACGCAGGGTCAGCGAGTTGCAGGCCTTGTTGTGTAAGCCACTGTTTACAACCTTTTATAAGGATAAAGAGTCGGACCTACTTTTCTGCCGGATGAGCCCAAAAAATTGTATTGCCAACTTTTGAACCCCACCTCATCCTAGTAAGGAATAGGAAAGACTTCATGGACTTGACCCCAAAAGATCTTTAAGCTTCTATATTTCTCATGTGGCTAAACTGAGGCAAGATGATCAGTTGTTTGTTGGGTACATAAGGCACAAACTGGATCTTGCAGTTACAAAGCAAACTTTATCCCGTTAGATAATTTTATGCATTACTGAGTGGTATAGCCTAGCCAGTATGGCTGTCCCTGTCGGCTAGCGGGCTCATTACATAAGGCGTGTGGCCACTTCATCTGCCTTGGAAAGGGGATTGCTGGTATAGGACATCTGTGCGTAAGCCACTTGGTCATCGTTACATACTTTTACGGAACACTATTGTCTCGACTCTGCATCGGTACAGGAGGTAGGATCTGGAAAGGCAAGTATTTCACAACATTAATGACAGACTTGGACATTTCTTACTCCCTCCTCTTAAACCATTCTGCTTTGGGAGGCTATCATAAGATGAGGACTACATGAGAGGTGTGAGAAACCAAAGGGCGTCTCACTTGCTAGTCCCCAGGGATCTCTCTCTAACGTGGCCAGGGCACGGCAATCGCCTTTGGATCCAGACCCTGGGGGTGGACGAGTGCGGGAGGATCACCTGTGTGAGGGATCTTCGGGGAGGGGGAGTAAGACAATGAGATGCAGTATCTCACTCTTTCCCATGCCCATACCCCATCCTATTTTATAGGATTCTGGAACACCCCAAACCCCCCTTTCCACCCCAAACACTGGGCCGAGGAAGAAGGTGGTCGAGAGTAAAGAGGCTAACACTTACATATCACATTGGAAATGTCCCGTTAATCAGATCAGGCAAAGTCAGGCACTTGACCGTAATAACATACATCTGATACCCATTAGCTCCCCCCACACAGATAAAAGGAGGAACATAGAGACACACTCTGAGCAAGGTGAGACACAAGAAGGAGCCGAACCAAACCCACTGGAGCAGGGGCGAAGGCAAACCCACTGGAGCAGGACGATCGATCGAGGGACCAGTGCGAACGGTGGGGAAACCCTGAAAGTCCCTGTAGGAGGTTGTTGCCTCTGGGATACTGTGAAGGATACGCAGAAAAAGCCAAATACAAGACAAGAAGAGGCCTGCATTGTGTCTCAAGGACGCCAGCGACCCTCCCAGGTGAACGATAGAGTTGGGGAGGCGAGGCCAAGCCTTTGGTATCTACCTGGACTCATGAATCAAAGCCGCAGAGACAAGAAAGTAATATACACACCCGGTGAGTTAGGGAAAGACATGAAGGGCCAGTTTGTGTCAGGGAAAGATTGAAGCCGCTACAGGATATCTCACAATTGAAAGTTGCACGCGTGCTGAGGAGACGCAAAAGAAACTTTAAAGTTACTTATAACTGTAAAGCCAGTGACACAGAGGAGCGGAGTGGTCCGGTGAAAGGAAGTAGCCCACTCGAAAGTCTCCGTAAAATGTCTGATATCTTGTTATAAAGCGGCAAGTGAATGTACTCTGAAATGCGCAATGGTCAAGATTAATCCTGTTGAAAGGGGAAGTGAAAAGATGATGGCTTTAAGAGAAAGATCTCTTTGAACTTTGTTAATTGTGTTATGGAGCTACCAAGACCAACAGACACTGGGGCAAATACCATAAAGAAGAGATAAAGTGAAAGTCAAAGTGGTCCTGTGGAGGTCTATGGATAAAGCCTCGCACATTTGAAAGTCTTCAACATCAGTGGAAGGTCCAAGCACGACCAAGGGAGACCTGGAATATGAAATAATATAGGGGAAAGTAACCCCTAATGAATGTGACTAAAGCCTGGGGAAGGGAACCCCTGCAAGTGCTGTGATTGCAAGGTCCAAACCTGATTGAGGAAGACCTATGTGACGTCGAATCAGGTACGTCTTGTGTTGAAAGGTCCGAGCCCGACAGAGAAAGACCTACATGAGCTTTTGTTGAACTGTGAAAGAACTTTTGGAAAACTGGAATAAGTGACTTTTACGTGGAAGGCCAAGATGGCCTCTACCCACATTTTGAACTGCCTTTTTTATAAGCTCAGTAGAGTGTGTCATCCTATTTACGGGGTCTGCTTTACTCCGTGCTATCTGACGTGGGGTAGAGAGCTGACTCAGCCAACTTGATTTTTTATGTTATAACACTGACTTTTCCTTGCATATACATTCCCCTTCACACATTTTTTGTATAAGAGGTAAGGCAGACATTAGGTTTTGTTAATATAGGCCATTCTGATTTGACAAAGATTGACTAAGACTGTGTTTTCTTTATTATTTGATGTTATAGACTACTCCCGTCGTAGCTATAATGCAAAGTAGGAGTTTTTCCAAACCCCAAGAATTGAATGAAGGTTTTGAACCTTATAACTCTTGTGTCAGTGTTATACTTGTGATACCATGCCTCCCTTCAGGGCCATCTTAAGCACTTTTGGGGCCCTGGGCATGGACTTCTTTGGGCCCTCCCTCCACCAAGCCAAAGGAATTAAGTGATCAAGAATATCTGACCAACTCCTCCCCACCACACTCACAACCCATAGGTTGATATGTTGCCTCACAGCATTTAAAATAAGGATGTTTACTCCCTTTAAGTCCCCTTACCCTCTACATTCTTGCTCTAATCAGACTGATAATGTTGGCCTTCAAATTCTACTTGTTTATCAGTCTACGAAGAGGTTACTTCTGTTCTAGCATAGATACAGGAGACTTTATATCAATAGAATCCAGGAAGGTATGCATCCTGTAGTATTAATGCAGGACTATGTAAAAGGTACATGTAATCCAGAATAGACCGAGATTTCACATTTGCTGCCTCACAGAATGCAAGCGTGCTCAAGCATGGATAGAGCAGACCAATTGGTAGGAAGGAGACAGCTAGACGTACCATAACATGGATAGTGGATGCAGATTAGAAGCTACCAGGAAGGTGTCTGTATCCAGACAGACTGAGATTATAAGTGGGACATGGTTTTCAAATAGGGTTTCCCATTATAGATCAAAAGAATAAAGTGCCTGTGGTGTGCAATATATGAATGCTCACTATTATAGTGGAAGCAACGCTATAGCCAGTGAAACCATGACTGAGGCTGTTCTCATACCCTGAGAAGGAAATCTCTCTTAAGGGCTGACAATTCTGAAAGGTTTAGGGACTGGCAATTTTGAGAGGCTAGGGAATACAAGATTACATTAGATGCCCAGCATTACACAAACTGGTTAAGGGGTGAATTTGGGATTTGTGCCAACTCTGCAATTTCTGCATTTGAACACTTTCATTACCAGTTGTTACCATGAACTAAAATAATCTCATTTTATAAAACTGACTTGGAAAGTACACACAGCACATTACCAAACATGACCATTTTTAAAAACAAAATATTACACAAGGGTGTAACACAGAATGATTCTAACTTCATTCTCTCCATCATCAAGAGACGTATGTAAGTACCAGCATACCAAACAGTGCGATTTAACAGATTTAATCTGGGTTGGTCTTTTATATTTTAAAGCTTTACATACTTCCAAAACACTGGCTTGTCAAATTGTCATTTATAAATGTACAGAAAAACCTTTGGTTTTTGTATGGGAGGACAAGTCTATGAGACCCTCTCCCCGTCATGCCCCACCTGCGTGAGGTTCGTGGCTCGTCAGAGGCCCCCTATGCACCTGGGCTCAGGTGGCAGGGTGGCTGCTGATCGACACACAGGGCCAACCGGATTGCACTGTAACAGACCATAGACTCCCTTTTGGGAGCATCAAGACTCCATTTTAGATAGTAGCGACCCCAAACCCCAATGAGATAGCCTGCCTACGAAAGCTGCAGCTTGGCCCCTGCTCACTGGGCACAGGGAGCCATGCACTCCCCTGGCGCCTCCACCTCATGGTAGATCCGCTCGAGGCCCGTTCTCACGAGCAACCAGACACGAGCAAATATCAAAACAAACACTGTATCATTTACCTTCTGCAGCACATCACTGTCCCCGAAGTGACCTGACTCGCGGTTCAAGTCTGGAAAATAACAAGAACCATCCCAATTGAACAGGCCTCAACCCGGCATCTAACCCTTAAGCTTTAAAATATATGGTGTCAATACCCTCCCTGTATGAACCCCTGCCCACGTCCCCCAAATGAAGTGTTAACCGCATAACAAAGCGTAACGAGTCACAGGCCCTCATTACAACACCGGCGCTAAACCATGGCGCTATTAGCATCATGGTTGGTGCCGGTGTTGTAACGAGTCCGCCATGGGGAAATGGGGAAATACCGCCCCATTCCGAGGTTGGCGGGCGGTATTTCCCCATTTCCCATGGCCCTTCCCCATTCCCATTTCTGCCCCATAGGGCTCAATGGGAATGGGGAAGGCGGCAATTACGGTACCGCAAATTGCGGTACCATAATTTCCTGCGAGGTCCCTTTGCGGGTCCCTACTTTAACGGCTGGTCCAGACCAGCCGTTCAGGTCGGGTCCCGCAAAGGGACCTCCTAGTAAGCAGCTAAGTGGTTAACGGCGCTGCAGCCTTTTACAGCGTCGTTAACCACTTAGCGCCAGGGTCGTAATGAGGCCCACAGAGTTGTTGTGTAAATAATAACACGGGTATTAGGAAAGGGATAAAAGCTTATAGTCCTGATAACGCAAGAATGACCGCAGCCTGTGTAAAACACCATGTGCCTTAAAGACTCAATGAAAAGGGCTTGAAAGAGCCCATCTAGTGCTAAGATAACGATTGCTGCTAATGTACAAAGGAAGGCGAAAAAGCATTACTGAAAGTACTTGTGCGTCATACAGTGGGACACGTTTAAGTGTTATGAACGTATTGCTTCTATGCTCCTGAGTAAACAACCCAACCTGATGCTACCTCATGTGTTATCCATCTGATGCCTTATGTAATTACTAAAATATATTCAACTAATATTATGTGATATATGTGACACTGCCAGATTCTCATAGTTGTATATGAAGTAGTACATTAATGTATAAGCCATAGAAATGTGTAATCATCCTAATATTACTAACTTTAACTGTTTCCTTGTATGGTATAGTGTGCAGCCCAGGCACAGAGAATTGCGCATAGCCACAAGGCCATCTCCCCCCTCCCTCCCGCCAAGACCCGCCGGGGCTTGCTGGTGCGCGGGCAGCACCGCCTCACCTCCCCTCATTCAGTTGGACCCGCTTCAAGCATTCACCTCCCCCATATACAAGGCCGCCATGGTCGGCCAAAAGAATTATTTACAACCTGGCCCTAAACCCTACCGCCTCAAGGGGCCAGAGGTGCACCCTCGCCGATCCGGTAGTAATTTAGTTCACCCCAAGTTAATGGGCCTTAAAGATAGGTATTCAACCCTGTACTAACATACCATAAAGTAATTCCTCACTACATCTATTAGAACAGAATGACAAGGCAGCCCACCTTGTGCCCTCAGACCCAACACCCAGGTTTATAACACCCGGTCAACAGGTCAAAAGTAACAGTGCACTGATGTATTGGTGAAGCGTCACATTGCATGTTGTCCCTCCGGTCTTCTATTATTTCTTAGAGTAACATATTGTAGGATTTACAGGACAACTGGAATCGTATAACGGATAAGTGTGTGTCTGTGTGTGTGTGGCCACAAGGGCATTAGTGCAGCCATCAATCAACGACACTGACCGCGCCTGGCCTGGCAGCTCCACCCCGATGAGCCCAGCTGACCCATCCACCCCACGTTGGCACCACGCGGATGTCCACCAATCCTGGAGTGGCTCATCACTGTCTCACCTATAGTTTAGTCGACGCCACCCAACCCCTGAGACTATGTGCCCCCTATAGTGTGTAGGATCTGTGACGTGGTTTTGTAATAAATAAGACCGTCTTTGCCATTGTCAGACAGAGCGCTCTCGGAGCTAGCAGAGTCCTTTGCATGCCCTATTTTATTGGATAAAAACCCTTTACACTCAGGGCCGGACTGGGAACCAAAAGAGGCCCTGGAAAATGTTGTCAAAGTGGCCCAATATTTTGCTGAACGAGCGAGCATAGCGCATGTGCCCAACACACTGTGCATTAGACATGCCACGAGACACCCGGTCACGCACCAAAAGGGTGTTAGGAAACCAGCTATTATTAAGAGTAGGAGATTGAAATTAACAGGAAGAAGGAACACCTGCCCTCCCCTGCTTCCAAGATGGTGCCAACTGAAGGGTATTTCTAGGCACTTTAAAAGGGCTAGGGTCAATCCCCAGGCCATGAATGAGTCCGGTGTTGTCTTCCCCCGGACCTTCCTCTGGTTCTGTATTAACTGACTCGTAGCTTGGGTCCTTTGTTGGGCCAAAGCACAGGTAGGCAAATACGAGCTGAGGCTGTTAGGGAAAATGGGCACCGTGAAATCAATGCCAACTGCTTAGTGCTTCTGGGGCCCCTGACCATGGCATGGTTGTCCTCCATGCCCTCTCCAAGCCTAGCCCTGGGCTCTGGCAGATGTAGGCCCCCAGGGTGTGTGGTAGTCACTAGTCACATTCTGTGAAGATTTTCATTGGATCTGCTATTTGCTCTCACTCTAACTGGCTTTGTGAGGGAAGATGAAAACTCTGTACACTTGTCCCTGCACATGCTTTCTGTGCCCCAATGTGTGCAAACAGATAGGAACTATGTGAACATGATTCTGAGGGTCCTCTCAATGGGTTAACGTGTGCAGGGGATAGGAGCTATGTGTAAAGACTTCTGAGAGTGCTATCAATAGCACAGGGTGTGCACATAGGTAGAGGCTGTGTGTACAGGCCCCTGAGAGCACTCATACAACAGTAACATGTGTACAGGGTGATGGGGGCTATGTGTAGGCGTCTGAGAGCACTCTCAATAGCCCTGGGTTAGTAGGGAGGTAAGCGCTATGTGTGCTCCCCTGAGAACGCTCTCAATGGCCGTGTGTCTTTATAGAGGTAGGTGCTATGTTCACAGGCATGAGAGAGAGCTCTCAAGTGATCTGTATGAATGTAGGAGCTATGCACACATGTAAGTGCTCTTGTGGGTGATGGGAGGTAGTAGACATGCATAGAGATGTGGGACTGCTTGCATGGGGTCTGGGTATGAAGGGATGTAAACAGAGTCCTGGGGTGTTCCTAGTGATGCTGTGTGTGCACGCTTGTAGGAGTCATGTGCACAGGCCACTAATAACTCTGTGTTGTGGGGTATGCATGGCAGTAGGTGCTATGTACACAGCAGGACAGCTGCGTGAACACATTGTACCCTAGAGGCAGGCAGGCCAAGGGCCAGTGCCACGCCTGTTTGCCCACAATCCACAGTGCACAACGTGCAGGAAACTGGTATGAAACACACATGACGTGATTTAGGCTTGGTGCCCCAGCCAGCTCCTGAGGGTGTTTGTGGGGAGCTTCTGTGCTATTAATTCCCACCAGGCTTTGTGGATGTGCTGCAGAGGCAGGGCACTGGGCACGTGCATTAGACAGGTCCCTGGATTTGAAACACAGCAGGCAAAGTTTGTGTGACAGGGCAGTGTGCAAAGAACAGTCAGACAATGTGCACAAAGGCCTGCCTCAGGGCACACAATGCAAAGTGCATGGGAGGGAAACTAAAGTGCAATTATGCAATCCTCACTGTGCAAGGATTGGTCACACTGTGGAAAGAAAGATGTAGGGACACTGAGTAGGTCATTGGTACAGGAAACGTAACCAAATGTGTAAAGTGCATCCACTGCATACATACTATGTTCAAGGGCCAAGAAGAATTTTGGCCTGTACCCATTAAAAAACGTTTTGTGATGAATCATTCCCATTGCGTAATAAACAGACTTTGGGACACTGTGTAATGCTAATGCCCATCCATTACTCAGTTATGTGATGCCAACGCATGAATTGCAAAATATACACGCAGGGGGCGCGCCTCCCGTGATTTGCACCATGCACACAGTGGAAATACACTCCTCCCATATAATTTGCAAAATGTGCATTTCGGAAACACACTTAGTAAGTGCATATGATATGACTGGTGATATACACGGACTTCAGGAATACACGGACACCACACCCTCATGGCCAGTTGCACCCACGTGCCCTAGTTTCACTGGACCAAGTTGGTACATTTTACTGTTGGCTCTAGAAAATAGACTGTGGGGGCATGGGAAGGATCCAGAAGAGAGGAGGGCAGGTAAGCCTGGAGAGGAGAGGAAAGAAGGAGGTAAAAGTACCAGAGAAGAACTAGCAAGTGATGGTCACTCAGCAGTGTTACCCAAAATACTAATCCGAGTCTATCTGCCGTCCCCACTGCGACCTTGGCATGAACAGGCGTGTGCTCCTTCAAGGAGCTGACTTTGACACTCCCTTCTGACAGCTGTTGCTCTCCTCTGCCCCATTTCAAAATGTGCTCTGCGGACTGCGGAACCTCTTTCAATAACTCTAACAACTCAAGGACACCACTATAACACGTGGCTGTGTGGATTGCAAGTTAGAGCCACGGAAATTGTCTACCAAACCCCGACAAACAATATAAAATAATGTCAAAAAACGAAAGTCAGGAAAACACAGCCAAAATGTGCACATCAGTGAAAACCACAAACAAGTAAAAATGAACCTACAAGTACGTTTTAACTATTATTTTACATTGGATAACATGGCAATGCACCCATTCATTTAACAAAGAATGTATGCAAGGATCAATCTGACCTGGTGTGATACCCCAGTCAAGCAAATGGTGGCCTGATTCGAATCAGTGTCAGTGAATTGGCCATTGTGGATAGAGGTGGTGTATCCACAATGATGCTGAAGCAAGATAAGCAGATATTATGCATATTTCAAGCTCGTTAACATGTCTCCACGAATAACAGCAGCTGTACACTTATGTTTCCCATGTGCTTAGGTTTGTGTTAAGTGTAAATGGTCTGGGTATTCCATGTACTTGTGTTGTAGGTTCTTTTGTGAAGGGTGTGGTTGATTACTTTTCTCTATGTGGAAAGTAGGTTTTGTTTAAAGTGTTCTTCATGTGACACCAGTCTTGTATCAATCGGTGGCATCGTCGGGGGGCTTCATTGAACTCTCAACCTTAATTACACTCGTCCAGAGTTCGAAAATGTAACGTCCAGTCACTTATGTGAAGTATTGACTCGGATTAGTGTTTTTTAGATTTCAGTTTATTTTTTCTTCCCTTTTTTAGCCAGTGCTTCAGTGAAACGTGCCATTCAGTAAGTTACACTACATCCATATCTTAATATGAGGATAGACCCCGCGTTAAGCCTGCAGGCAGTGGCATTACATTGCCCCTCGTGCGCAACTACACTCAGCAGAAGATACAATGGGAGAGTGGGGCACTCAGCACGCAAAAATAATTCTTACCTTTCAGTCGGCAGTCTGGCTGCTGCCCTCAGCCTCAGCCACAGCCTCCCTCGAGTCGCCTCCTGCTTCTGCTGTCTGCTGATGGATTAGGGTGACCAGATTTCCTGGGACGACCAACAACATGAAAGAGGGAGTAACACGTTGCAGCCCACTAATTACCGCCCCTCCCCAACCAGTGGCGTAACACATGGTCTGGGGGCCCCCCTGCAAGCCATGCTGAGGGCCCCCCCCAACTCGGCAACAAATCACGGGTCGCGCCACACGCTGGGCCGGCCTAGATTACCACGCTTGCACAATACGCACAAACGTGTTGATGAAGGGGTATACCACACACTGCACTAGGAGAAAGATATAAATATGTGTTTTAATGCTATATACAGCACACTTTCTGAGAAAAATTGACTAAAAAGCCACAGTGTGTGGTATTGTTGTGTAGGGTAATAGCAATCCAATACATGCAAGTCACCAACAGTGTACATGAACGTTAATGCTTTTAAAAATGCCATGCCACAATGAAAACATGCCCAGCTGGCTGCACAATGTAGACCAGTGTAGACACATAATAACATTACAGTAAAGCATGCCAGGCCACATTAAGACATGCCTAGACTGGTTGCACCAAAATGCCAGTCGAAGTAATAAGACTCATAAAGAAGAGAGCACACATTCAAGCCTGCGTCTCTGCGGCCTCTAACAACACAGCCAAACTCTTTAAAATCTGCAAGGAACTGGCCAATCCTGTTGCGGTTTCTACCTCTCCTGTTCCCTCAACAGGTCCTCTGTACAGCTTTGGCCTCTCGCTTCTCTGCTAAACCTCAGGACATCCTGTCCACTATCTCCTCTTCCTCTCCCTCTCCCTCTCCTCCTCCTTTCTCCTCTTTCTCTCTAACACCTGACTAGGTTTCTAGACAAGTCCCACCTATGGAAGTGTCGGCGAAACAGGTGCTCGCCTGCTCCTCCAGAACCATTAAGGACCACATTGACACCCTTGATCCATTTCTGTAATCATACTTTTGCCACCGGAACTTTCCCCTCTCCCAAACTCTTGGAAAAGCTGGCCAACTGCCAGCTTACACTCCAAACTGAATCTGTTGGTTGTTTCCATGACCATCAGTCTGGCTTAAGAGAGGCACTGAAACTGCTCTCCTGATCACCTGTGAAGATCTGATCTCTAACCTTGATTCCAGCATTCCTTCTGTCCTCATTATCCTGGAACTTTCCTCTGCTTTCGACATGGTCAACCATGCCATCCTGATCAATTGACTCTGTGAGAACCTGGGCATCATGGATCAGGACCTGGAGTGGCTGACCTCCTTCCTCTTGGACCGCCCCTCCCAGGTCCAACTTGGTCCCTTTCACTCTGTCACCTCTCTCTACATGTAGCGTTCTCCAG
Source organism: Ambystoma mexicanum (assembly GCF_040938575.1). Taxonomy (NCBI): domain Eukaryota; kingdom Metazoa; phylum Chordata; class Amphibia; order Caudata; family Ambystomatidae; genus Ambystoma; species Ambystoma mexicanum. The sequence continues at coordinate 1,169,570,135 of NC_090932.1, read as the reverse complement.
GGCTTTATCCTCTCACCCTGGTTTTTCAACCACTACTTGGCCCCTTTGACCCACCTAATCACTACCTTGTCCTCTAATTTACAGTGTTATGCGGATGACACTCAGCTTTCCTTCAGGCTCCCCTCAGCCTCTCATCTCTCGCTCATTCCTGGTGTCATCTTCAACTACACTCTCTCTCTCTCCTCACATCTCGGATGTAGCCATGAAATCCCACTACCAGCTGCACCTCCTCAACGGGACTCTTACATTTTTCACTTTCCCCCAGAAGCTCACTGTCTCCAGAGCTCTGGTTCTCTCTAGGGTGGACTACTGCAACAGCCACTTTCTCAATCTGCCTTCCTCTACTCTCCGCCCTCTGCACCTAATCCAGAACAGGACTGCGAGACTTATCCTTGGCCTCAAGCCCAGGGACTGTATCTCTCCAGCCATGAAATCTCTCCACTGGCTCTCGGTGGCTGCAAGGATCAAGTTCAAGACCCTTTTCATTGTCCACAAGGCTTTCTGGGGCTGGAATACGCACTACATCCAACGCTATCTGCCAAAATACCTTCCTTCTCAAGCCCTAAGGGTTAGATGCTTCTCCAGGCAGAGAGTGGGGGGGGGTAGATCCTTCTCCCCTGCAGGTGCCTCCCTCTGAAATGGCCTCCCTGACCCTCCCAAACTTGAGCCGGACCACCTGACGCTCTGGAAGCAGCTCAAAACGTTCCTCTTCTCCTCTGCTTTCTCTCTCTGCCTCCCCTGCTGACCTACCTGTCTGGTTGCTTGGCTACCCTCTGTCTCACTGAGTCCAGGCTCTTTCTTGATCAGTCACCCTTGCACTGTCTCCAGGCCTACCACGCATTTAGGGGCTGTAACTGTAACCCTACAGTCCCTTGTTCTCCTTGCACTACCCAGAGACACGCTGCCCTGGCGGCACTTACTCAGAGCATTGCTGCCGTGTTTTCCCCTCCCCTCTCCCTTGCACTTCTCCCCTCCCATTCCCCTTGCACTTCTCGTTCTCACACTTGCAAGATCTGAATGACACAAGGCTTACTAAGAAGGCTGCCCTTCATGCAGAGTGAATTAAAAAGAAAATGTAAAAAGGTAGACATTTTTTTTTTTTTAACATAAGTGGGGCCCCCTTCCAGAACATGTGGTTGCGGGGCCCCCCACACCACGGGGGGTGCGGGGACCCCTGTTATGCCATTGTCCCCAACACGCCCCCACAACCACCACCCAACCATATTTCCAGCACTTCTCGTTTTTATAAACTGTATATGATCTCATTTGTGCCGTTTTGTCTGTGAATCTTGGCATGTTAATTCAAAACAAGCGTTTGCTCTCATTCATATTGTATGGCTTGCTGTACAGCCATTTTGAATGCAGTCTCTGTGGCACAGTCAATAAGTGCTGTGACTTAGACCTGAAAGGTTGGGGGTTCGAGACAAACCTCCAGCTCCAACATTTTGAACGTGTTAACTACAATTTTAATTACCATAGTCGAGGCCATCATAATTCCAGCACTTCTCCTTTTCATAAACTGTATATGATCTCATTTGTGCTGTTTTGTCTGTGAATCTCGAAATGTCAATTCAAAACAGGCATTTGCTCTCATTGACATTATATGGATTTGTGTACAGCCACTTCCAAGGCAATCCCTGTGGCACAGTCAACAAGTGCTGTGACTTGTACCTGAAAGTTTGGGGGTTCGAGCCTATCCTCCAGCTCCAACATGCTGAAGTGTAAAATACAATTTTAATTACAATAATCGTGGCGCTTCTGCGCCAAAGAGGCCCTGCAAGACAGAGGCCCACCGGGGGATGTCCCGGTGTCCCGGTGGGGCAGTCCAGCCCTGTTTACACTCACCCGCACTTGGTCTTGGTCTCATTCCCTCCTAGGGTATGTCCTTTATTGCCTCTCATTGTGGGGAGGGAAATGCCTTTTGGGGGGGGCGCTTGCTTTCAGTGGTGACACCGAAGGCGTGATTGATTCTTTCATCGTCCCCTCTGACACGAGAAATTCCGGGCGGCAGTGGAGACGCACGGCGCGCCCGCTCAAGAGAGCTGCCCGCCTACGGAAACTGGTACGCTTAGACATGCGCATAGAGTAGGCCAAAGGGTACGGGGTCCGCTCCAAATAAAACCTCTAGTACCACTCGCCAGAGCCGGGGGGCGGCCATTCAGTGTGAGGCAGCACTGCCTGGACGGACCCAGTCCGGAGAATCTCGAATCAAGACGGGCACGTGAGTATTTAGTGCGAGTGATTATAAAAGGTGAAGGGAGGGGAGCAAGATTACACGAGGTCATTTAAGGGGTACTTCCAACTATCAGTGCTAACTATATTTACATTTACTTTCTCTGCATATGGCCATTAGGACAAAAGAGGTGGAATAAGGGAAGACAAAAACGGGAACCTAGCTCTGCAAGGGGGTAGATGGTGGCACCGCATAGTGCTATCTCAACTAGTGCTGGGAATAAGTGAACAGTGAGGAATCAAATAAAGGTGTCTGAAAATAGGGAGACATGGTGTATACATTAGAAACTGCTATTTTCTGTCTTCTCCTACTTCAGTCGGGGTACCTCGGTGGTAAAGAAGGGGTAAAAACTCTTAAAAGCTTAGGGGCAAATGGTGTACTAGGGGAAAGGGACCTCATAAGGGAAACAAGTGCGAGGGAAGGAAAAAGGGAAGGGGTGAATGTTGTGTTTTGTATGTTGAAAGTATGTTAAATGTCTGTTCTATGCTATATATGTTATAGTAATGATGTTTCAAAGAACTTCAAAGAGATGATGTTGAATTTATGACATTGGGCCTCATTACGACCCTGGCGGAACGGCGGAACGGGTTAACGGGTGCCGCAAAAGGATGCAGATCCGTTAAACCCGTTCCGCCACATTACGAGGTCCCCTCACTGGACACGGTAAGCACGCCTGGTAAAACCTGGCATGCTTACCGGGTCCCGCGAGGGGAAGAGGGAGCAAACAACAGGCCACTCGTAATCGGCCCATTGTTTGCTCCCTTTCCCATTCCCATGGGGCTGAATGGAAATGGGGAAGGTCCAGGTCCTTGGAGGGAGAAATTACCGGGCCCTCCGAACTCGGAATGGCCCGGTAATTCCTCATTCTGGGAACACGGACCCGGACGAGATTTCGGCGGCAGCCATGCTGCCAATAGCAGCATGGCTACTGCCGAGGTCGTAATGAGGCCCATTGTATAGTTCTGTGGTATGGTCATTGTAAGTGTGACCCGGTAAGATCTGAAGAGAGTAATATTGTACACAAGTACTTTATTGTATATGTTTGAGAGCTGTTGAAGGGAAGGGTTACACACACACACATAAGTGACAGTGATAGAGACAAAATAGTACGGAATAGCGAGCACTCAGAGTACAATATGGGGGCGGAAACACCCCTGGCTCGTATTTGTAAAAATGTACCTGGTTATGCAGAACGCATAAAAAAGTATCACAATCAGTGTGTAACAGAATTAAAGGGAGAAGGACTACCCCAAGTATGGCCAGAAGGGGGATCATTTGATAAAAGTGTCCTAGATATGGTAGCCACATGCATATTTATGAAATACAAAGGGAAACAATTTCATAATAGACAGGATATATTAGATTTATGGAGGCTATTCGAAGAAGGTCCTCCACTTAAAAAGAAAGAGTCAGTGCCCAATTTGCCCTCGATCAGTGACACTCCCCTAACCACACATGAAAGCGAAAGGGAGGATATAGGAAAAGAAGGATCAATAGAGGTAACACGATTGTACTTCCTCCTAGACAAACCAGTGCCGGCATAAGGATATAATGATCCTACATATGTGCCCACCGCAGCCCCCATAGCCACCCCACGACCAACTGTACTGCCACCTTATGAGTGCCCCAGACAGCATGGACAGGTAAGCACCCCAGTAGTAGATATTGCAAAATTGACAGAGGACCTATATTCTAGGCTCTCAATGGCAAGAGATGAGTTATCTAGAATAAGAAATATATGCGAACAGAGCGGAACAACTGTCACGAGAACAGAACCAACACCCAGGGCACAGACACTTGACAGGTCATCTGAAGAAGGGTGGAAGAAAGGGGAAATACTATTCTGAATTCAGGAAGAACCAACTCGAATAATAGAACTGGGACCACAAGAACAGGAAGAAAACATAGGTGAGGAAGGAATAGCTACCGGAGGTATGGAAGAATTATGGTGTGACACTGAAGATGAGGAACAGGAAAGTGAGAGGTTGGGTGTGGTGATGGGAGGAAGATCAGGTAGAGGTGAGGAGACACCGCTGGGAAGGACAATGGAAGAGGAATGGACAGGAATATTAAGGAATAGAATGGGAAGAATGGCAACGTTGGGGTAGAAAGGATTGAAGGGGAGTACAGGCAGAATGACAAAAAGCAGACTACAACTCCCATTGATACATAACGGAGATGGGAGGCCAAATTATATACCCTGGGCCCAAATGCACAAAGCCAATTTGTTAAAATCATTCCCCCTGCTGTCGGGCGGGGCAAGTAAGTAGATATATGCATTTGAGAAACATACCGCAGGAGTGCCATTAGCGGTAGGGGATGTCAAAGGTTTGCTGGTATCGGCAGTGGGTGACCAGGCAGGACAGAGTGTGGGCAAAGGCTCATTTCCCGGGAGTAACATTGGATTGTGATTGCCATGATGGAGCATCTTTTAACACAGTGCGCGCAAGGGTATGGGACGCACTAAGCATTTCCTTCCTGACACACCAGATTTACAGTCAGTAATGCAGTGCACAATGAATGATGGGGAGGATGCTATGGATTTCATTTTTCGGGTGCAGGAAATGCAGAGAGTCGAGACGGGCATGCCCTGGGACCAGTCTACATCCCTATTTTACTTCATAATAAAGAGAGGGCTCCCGAAAGAGGTACAGAAAGCGCTCGATAAAATAGCAGGGATTGAGGCAAAAGGATGGCCAAGAATACAAAGCATAATAGTGCACCACTGCAAAAGAATAAAGGAGAGGGAGAAAGAAATTGCCCAAAAAAGGTTGGCAGATGAGGCGAAGTTAGTACAAACGAAACTGGTGAAGGTCGCCGCAGCTGTAGCAGCACTCTCCCAAGACAGGGAGAGGGAAGTGGAGGAGGGACTGTTAGCGATACAAGGGAGAATGGCAGCGAATTGGGCAGGCAACGGGCAGTCACAGTGGAATTGACAGGAGCAGTACGGAGGACCACAGTGGTAAGTGTGGGCCCCCTGCGGAGGACGAGGTGAGTACAGGGGCCGCAGAGGGGGTGGTCAAGGGTATGGAGGAACAGAGGGTATGGAGGACAAGTTCCAAGGGGGGGACACAGGAACTGTTGGAATTGTGGTAGGTGGGGACATTTCTCATGAGAATGCAGAAGCAGACCAAATAATGTGTATCAGGACGATCAACCATATGGTCATCCTTTCCCGGAAAGCCCCTATGGGTTACCCATGGGAGGGGTGCAAGGGCAGCCAGAACAGGAATATGTAGAGCAGCGAAGAGAACCTCCTCATAATGTACAACAGCATCCACAAAGCTGCGATCATTTGCAATATACACACGGTAACCCTTTTGCCACGACTGCTAACGGTGCACCTGCACCGTACGGCGGAGTGGCAGTGGTATCAGGGAATATCTTCAGTCAAGAGGGAACACGAGACATCCAGCATAGGACAGCCCACAGGGAGCACTTGCGTGTCCTGTACTATCTATGACCTACAATGAAGCAGAGAAACCATTGATAGGGGCGCAGATAGGGAATAAACAGTTCATATTTATGGTGGACTCTGGAGCTGAAAAATCATGTTTACGTGAAGGTCGGTTTCCGCTATCTAATCGTAAATTGGAGACGCTGGGGTTCTCTGGGGCTGTTGTCGAAGTTCCTTACACAGATGATTTAGATGTCACCGTGGGGGGTAAAACAGTGAGGGCACCCTACTGTATTACGAACAGTCCCCGATTAACTTACTTGGAAGGGACCGTCTCACTAAGCTTAATATGACCATCTCCTTCACGGAGAGAGGGATAGTTTGCTCAACCCCAGGGATCTGTCCCATGCGCGTAATGCTGGTAGTGCATGCGCAAGCAACGGCACCAGAAGTGCGCCATACTGGTAGATCCTGATGTATTCATTCAAGGGTTGAAAACATTGGCACGGGTAGTCCCCGAGTTGAAAAAGCTAGAATGGCGGGTACCCGCAGAATTCATCTTCCGACCAATAGTACGCCCAGAGATTGTGCCAGGGACAGTGATGGCCTTAGATTTGCATGCAGTTCAAATCTCAGCTAAAATAAAAGCCGTAATTGCTATGGATATACTTGGCTGTGAGTGGTGCACAGTATTGTGCATTAATGCCGACATTGCATTGCGAGACCTGTCAGATGAAGATCTTTTCTCAGATTCCAAAAGTGACGGTGAGATAATAATGGGGATAGCAATAACCTGTGACATCATGAAACAAGAAAGACAGGTGCCAGTACAACTGATGGCAGTGGTGGGGGCACCACCTTCCTTCTTTGATGATGATATGAAATTAGTGCCCAGTAATTTGTGGACCACAGGCCCCCATGATTTGGGATTATTGCATGGAGTCACACCAGTTAAAATAAAACTCAATCAAGGAGCTATTTTGCCAACGGTAAAACAGTACCCACTGTCCCGAGAAGCAGAAGAAGGGATAAAAGAGACAATCAGCGCATTACTGGCCCAAGGAATAATAGTACCCTCGAACTTGCCATGTAACATTTGCATTTACCCAATCAAAAAAGCAAAAGGTGGGGTGTGGAGGATGATCCAAGATCTACGCCCCCTTAATGACGTCATCCAAAAAGAGTTTCCCTTAGTCCCTAATTCGGCATCCATACTGTGCAGCATCCCCAAGAATGCATCACACTTCACAGTAGTTGATTTGAAAAATGCCTTCTTCTCTATCCCACTGGCAGAGGAGTGCCGGTATCTAACAGCCTTCACACTGGGAGGGAAAAGATACAAACATTGTAGGGTACCTCAGGGATACTGTGAGAGCCCGAGCATATTCAACCAGATCCTTCATGAAGATCTAGGGAACATGACAGCAGAAAGCACGATTATTCAATAAGTAGATGATTTACTCATCTGCGCAAAGAATGAGGAGGAATGCAGAAAATACTCTATTGCTCTCTTGACATTGCTGGCCCACAAAGGCTACAAGGTCAACAGAGGAAAATGACAGTACTGCCAACGAGAAGTGTTGTACTTGGGACAGCTAATATCACAAGATGGCAAGAAAATAATACAGACAGGTTAGCTGCCATTACAGCGGTAAGACGGCCCAACACCATGAAGGAAATGCAGACATTTCTCGGTATGTCTAACTACTGCCGAGCATGGTTACTAGATGATGCAGCATACACAAGACCATTGTTGCAGGCACTCAAAGAGGCTCAACGAGAGAACACAGAAATTCAATGGTCAGCAGAACTGGGTGACGCATTTACCTCACTCAAGGAACTGATTTTGAGCGCGCCTGTGCTTGCGAACCCAGATTACGAACGCAAATTTTACCTGTTCTCCTACTGCAAAGGGATCCTCATGACAGCAGTACTGACACATAAAACATCCCTGGAGCACTAGCCGCTTGCCTATTACAGTGGTACATTAGATGCAGTAATGCAAGGAAATTTCGCTTGTGAGCAATCTCTCGCAGCCGCAGCTTTCGCCATTGAGAAGAGTGCAACAATAGTGATGGGCTGCTCTGTAACACTATTTGTGGAACACTCCCTATTCGCTATATTGGAAAGATCAAAAAGCACATTGACAACACAAAGAGCAACTGCCTATGAAAAAATACTGTCCAGTGCAAACATCCACATAGTTCGATGTAAAACAGTAAATCCAGCAAGATTAATTACCGAACCATGCACATTAGAAGACATGCAGGAACACGACTGTGCTACTTACAGGGGGGAAGAAGGGGAAGGCCCGGTGGTAAGTGAAAATGCCCTAAAGGAGGGAGAGGTATTTTTCATAGATGGGTCAGCCTCAATAAACCCAGAGATGGGGGAAAGGCATGTGGGGGTGGCAGTTGTGAGATTGGAAGAAGGTGAGTATGAAGTGATAGTACAGCATCGCCTGCCATCCCATTACTCAGCCCAAGCAGCAGAGCTTATAGCACTCATTGCAGCATTACGTGCAGCGAAAGGGTGCGCAGTCACCATTTACACAGACTCAGCTTATATGAACACTATAGTACACGGTGGGTTGGCAAGGTGGGGACGGAGAGGATTCCACAGAGCAGATTGGGTCACCAGTACAACATGCAGAGCTCCTGAAGGAATTGATTGAAGCATTAAAAGAGCCCACCATGGTAGCCATAGTGAAGTGCCAGGCCCATACGTCCAATAGAGACGTTATCTCTTTGGGAAATGCAGCAGCGGACGCTGCAGCCAAGAAAGCCTCATATTTAGTGAAAGAATGAATAGGTGAGTACCTAGTACACCAACATGTAGAGGAAGATCTCCCAGACAGCTACAACACAATGCCCGTGTCACAAATACTGGAGTTACAAGAAGGGGCACGGGAGGAAGAAAAAGGGCTGTGGGAAAAGATAGGATGGAGTCAATCAGCAACAGATCTTTTGTAGTGACAAAATAACACCGGGAAGGGAACGAATGAAAAACGAAGGTGGAGCAGACACCAGCACCTGGTTCGACAACCTTTTCTCCTGGGTACCATCATGGCTTGGATTGACAGTCAAAATGCTGATGCCTGTCGTGATATTTTTACTTTTGATTTTTTGTGTGTGCCAGCTGGGTCTTCGATGTTGCGCAAATGCAGTGCCTAATGGCGCAATGATGATGGTGACAATGCGCAACAGTAGAGGAGTGGCACAGATCATGCAAGAAGCTCACGTACAAACAGGTGAGGATCCAGAACCAAAGTATAGATTGGTGCCCTTATATTATGATGGAGACATAGTAGATAGGTTGTATCACACCACGATAAAAGAGCCTCAAAAAAGGGAGTGGTATACAGAAGTATGGGTGGACTTGGAAGGAGATGGGGGATGTATATACATGACTTGCACACCGGATGAATATGCTAGGAGGGGGGGAGAGCCTGCTGGGGGTTTGTAGGGCCTGGATGCCAATAAAAGGCATGGGATGAGGCTGTTGCAAATGAGAAAGAGCATCAGAGGTTGGGTGAGTTACAGTATTCGTTACTTAAGTAATGAAAGGGGGGAATGTATGGGAGGATAGGTCTATGAGACCCTCTCCCCGTCATGCCCCACCTGCGTGAGGTTCGTGGCTCGTCAGAGGCCCCCTATGCACCTGGGCTCAGGTGGCAGGGTGGCTGCTGATCGACACACAGGACAACCAGATTGCACTGTAACAGACCATGGACTCCATTTTGGGAGCATCAAGACTCCATGTTAGATAGTAGCGACCTAAACCACAATGAGACAGCCTGCCTGCGAAAGCTGCAGCTGGGCCCCCGCTCACTGTGCACAGGGAGCCATGCACTCCCCCGGCGCCTCCACCTCATGGTAGATCCGCTCGAGGCCTGTTCTCACGAGCAACCAGACACAAGCAAATATCAGAACAAACACTGCATCATTTACCTTCCGCAGTACATCACTGTCCCCGAAGTCACTGTCACCTGACTTGCGGTTCAAGTCTGGAAAATAACAAGAACCATTCCAATTGAAGAGGCCTCGACGCGGCATCTAACCCCTATGCTATATATGGTGTCAATACCCTGCCTGTATGAACCCCTGCTCACGTCCCCCAAATGAAGTGTTAACCGCATACCAAAGCCTAACGATTCACAGAGTTGTTGTGTAAATAATAGCACGGGTATTGGGAAAGGGATAAAAGCTTATAGTCCTGATAACGCAAGAATGACCGCAGCCAGTATAAAACACCATGTGCCTTACAGACTCAATGAAAAGGGCTTGATAGAGCCCATCTAGTGCTGAACTAACGATTGCTGCTAATGTACAAAGGAAGGCGAAAAAGCATTACTGAAAGTACTTGTGCGTCATACAGTGGGACACGTTTAAGTTTTATGAACGTATTGCTTCTATGCTCCTGAGTACACAACCCAACCTGATGCTACCTCATGTGTTATCCATCTGATGCCTTATGTAATTACTAAAATATATTCATCTAATGTTATGTGATATATGTGACACTGCCAGATTCTCATAGTCGTATATGAAGTAGTACATTAATGTATAAGCCATAGAAATGTGTAATCATCCTAATATTACTAACTTTAACTGTTTCCTTATATGGCATAGTGTGCAGCCCAGGCACAGAGAATTGCGCATAGCCACAAGGCCATCTCCCCCCTCCCTCCCGCCAAGACCTGCCTGGGCTTGCTAGTGCGCGGGCAGCACCGCCTCACCTCCCCTCATTCAGTTGGACCCGCTTCAAGCATTCACCTCCCCCATATCCAAGGCCGCCATGGTCGGCCAAAAGAATTATTTACAACCTGGCCCTAAACCCTACCGCCTCAAGGGGCTAGAGGTGCACCCTTGGCGATCCGGTAGTGCTTTAGTTCACCCCAAGTTAATGGGCCTTAGAGATAGGTATTCAACCCTGTACTAACATATCATAAAGTAATTCCTCACTACATCTATTAGAACAGAAGACAAGGCAGCCCACCTTGTGCCCTCAGACCCAACACCCAGGTTTATAACACCCGGTCAACAGGTCAAAAGTAACAGTGCACTGATGTATTGGTGAAGCGCCACATTGCATGTTGTCCCTCCGGTCTTCTATTATTTCTTAGAGTAACATATTGTAGGATTTACAGAACAACTGGAATCGTATAACGGATGAGTGTGTGTGTGTGTGGCCACAAGGGCATTAGTGCAGCCATCAATCAATGACACTGACCGCGCCTGGCCTGGCAGCTCCACCCCAATGAGCCCAGCAGACCCATCCACCCCATGTTGGAAGCACGTGGATATCCACCAATCTTGGAGCAGCTCATCACTGTCTCACCTATAGTTTAGTCGACGCCACCCAATCCCTGAGACTATGTGCCCCCTATAGTGTGTAGGATCTGTGACGTGGTTTTGTAATAAATAATACCGTCTTTGCTATTATCAGACAGAGTGCTCTCAGAGCTTGCAGAGTCCTTTGCATGCCCTATTTTATTGGATAAAAACCCTTTACACTCACCCGCACTTGGTCTTGGTCTCATTCGCTCCTGGGGTATGTCCTTTACTGCCTCTCATTGTGGGGAGGGTAATGCCTTTTGGGGACGCTTGCTTTCACTTTTACAAAAATGCAAAGTGTTTTTTGTGTCAAACGAGCAGACTTTAAAATATACTTGCCCGAGCCCTTCAACATCTGGTCTGCTCCCTTCTGTCTACCACCCCTTCCACTCAAATGGCCTTCATAAGAAGAAAGATCAAGTAATGGGCTAAACGATGCCACCAGCATGCAGGGAGGCAAACTTCACAGAAGACAGTACACTAATGTACGAGATATAAGATGATTGATAGGATCACTACATTGTCTGCTGGCAAAGCCAGGATACAAGCATGAATGCTTTGGTTCCAAATTCTGATACTTATTCATCTCTTGTACTAACAGTTTATGCTCAACGTTGGAGGTGATTGCCTAGGTTTTACAACACCCCATCTGAGCACACCAATTTCTAGACCTTCACCATAAGGATGACATGTTCGTTTTTATAACAACCCCTATCTGGTGCAGGTATATTACTGATTATAGCACCTGTTGTGCTGCAAGACCAAGTACATATGCAGGCAGGTTTATAAACTTCCGACATAGGAAAGGTTCAGTCAGCCTTACAGGAATGTGCAATTCTAATCTTGCAAAGGAACACATATCACTGCAATGAGCGTTTAACACACTGAGCTAACTTCTGAACCATTGTGGCACTCAATTTACCAGTATGCATTTCAAATGTGTCTATTGCACATGATCAACATAATTGCCACAGGAAGGAAAGAATGCTACAGGAGTTGTGACGCAAGGAACACAAAAACTATGTATACCACAGTGAACACAGAAAGCATGACATAAGGAATTGATTGAGGTAAAGATATACTTTCCAAAACAGACAGGCAATATGTTTAGAGCCTCAGCACTATGCAATACAATATCCTTGTCTGTGCTATTTAAGTCTGGGGAACAAAGTAATCTTACTTCTTTAGATCAGGCTTCCTTGTGGGGGCCCTTGGCAAGTGCCCTTTTTGCCCTCCCATAAAAACGTCCCTGCCTCCCTTACAGAGGCGACAATCTATTTGAAGAACAAATTCTTCTCTCTCTCCTCTCCTCCTACAGCTCTTTTCTTTCGTTCCATGCTGCGAAAATATTTGTTTCCCTTTTTTTCTTCACGTCTAGATTAGTGTTCTGCCGTGTTGGTTGACCACCCTTCTTCTCATCTGGCCCCTCTTCCCCCTATTTTGAACTCTGCTCTCTGTCTTCTTTTTCAATTACCCCTCGCTCTTAAAAACTCACTTCTCGCTATCTCTCAGGTGCCCTCTACTGGGAACTGTGTGTGTCGGTCGTTCTATGCTAACAGGTGCCAGTTCCCTGGCACGTGCCACTCATACTCAAAATGGGCTGTAGTGCCCTTGGGAGGAGAACCCGCCTGCTTAGATTGCTCCTTGCCCATATCCGCACCTCGTTCTAGTACCAGTGGCTCTACCACACTCGCCATATTTATTAAGCGCAACTTCTTACCAGCAAAACCAGTTTCAAGGCAGTACATGAATAAAAGAAAATGACGTACATTAGATTTAAAATATAATCAACATAACATTATATTAAAACATAGAAACAGTTCAGGCCTACCCATAATCAGCAGTGTTTTACCGACCTGAGCAATTCAAGGAATAACAAAAAATACTTGCCCCTGTGCCACTCACACTGTGACTCCACTCTTGTGTTGTCCTGAGAAGGGAGGAGATTTATTGAGACTCAGCAGAGAGGTCCTGAAAGGTTCATGGGACTCTTCCTCTGTACTTACCCCCAACTGACCCTTTTATTGTTGGGGATGTTGTTCCGCCCTTCCTAACTTGTCCCTTTTCTATTGCTCCTTTAATACTTTTATCCCCGTTCCTAACTAACTATACTAGAAAAGATCAAAGATCATTTGGGCTCCACAAATGTTTACAAGAACAGAAAACATACCGTACCAGAGGCTATCAGCTCTCTACAGACCAGATTTACCTTATCTAAAACTGCCAGTATTTTTCCAGGTTTATACCAGGTCATAATAAGTATATCACATACGTGTTCATGACAATAGGCCAGGCAAAAATAAACAGCAGAAACAGATAACCAACCCAAAATGTCCAACCCATATTCAAATAGCTCAGAGGCAACGTGCTCGCCTTGGAAACAAAACTATACGGAGCACCGCGCTTAGAAGCCTCTGGGTATTAAGTGCGTTATAAATAACCTACCCTATCATATCCTATCATATCATATCAAATAATCCTGAAAGAAATAAACACTGGCCCTCATTAGGACCCTGGCGTTAACAAATGGCGCTATTAGCGCCATTGTTAACACCGGTAATTTACTGGATCCGCCATGGTGAGATGGGGAATTACCGCCCCATTCCAAGGTTGGCGGGGTGGTAATTCCCCATTTACCATTGGCCCTTCCCCATTCCCATTTTTTCCCCATAGGGCTCAATGGGAATGGGGAAGGCGGTAATTACGGTACCGCAAAATGCGGTATCGTAATCACCTTCAAGGTCCCTTTGCGGGTCCTTACCTTAACGGCTGGTACAGACCAGCCGTTAAGGTCGGACCCGCAAAGGGACCTCGTAATCAGGCGTTAAGGGATTACCGGTACCGGTACCCTTACCGGTACCGGTAATCCCTTAACATCAGGGTCGTAATGAGGGCCGCTGTGTTTAACCATCGTGATAACTCTTGGCTCCCATGCAAGCGTACAACTACGATTGACCTTTTCCCGACCAACCTTTGAAGTTTTTTAAACAGGACTCTTTACCTCTTTTCTCAGTCGTGCATTGGGCCATTCGAGAAGATGCCACTCACAGGCTGATGGGTGCAACCGATGGTGTGCGACAGAGCTGACTCATGGCACCAACTGTTGGAGAAACCAGGCTCACACATCAATTTAGGGTGATGGCAAACAGAGACAATGTGTTCATTAACTTGCAAGTCAAGGGAAAATACAGCACCCAGCCTCTAATTAAAACCCACCTTTACCTTTATAGGGCACTGGTTCCCCTGTCAAGGAAGATTCGAGAACACTATAGCTAGGATTTCCAGCACACTTACCCCAGCTTCCACCAAAACAATGCCCCATTTATTAGACTCATCTGTCCGCCCTCTCTGTTCATGACCGGAAGTGACGCCCAGACGAAGGGTGCAAACTTCTTTCTTGGGGACACTTCTGGTCTCATCCATCAGCCTTAAAGCATTGGTCCTCCACTCCCATGAAAACTTCTGTTTTCGATCAATGACCCATTGACTCACCCAGGTCATGCCGGATCTTACCAGTGGCTGCAGGTCTTGGACCAGACACGGGCCCTGCAGTTCTCCATCCTCAAATGCCGCCATAAACGAGTCTGTAATGAACAAGCAGTGTATTCAGCCAACATGGGGAGGGATAGCCTAATAAAAGTCTGCTAGAAGAAGAAAACGAAGGGACATATGGGTGACAGGAGATCATAGGGGCGGGCACATTAACCTCTGCTCATATAAATTTCAGAGTCCTTCTGCAAATGAAAACCTCACCGATCTTTTTGCTCTCCCCATATGTATTTATTTTTTTTCTTTACTAAAACAATATGCCATCACAAGGTGAAGGTGATGATAGTTTGCCAGGGGGAAAGGGGATTATTGTCTAGTGGTGGGATAGTGGTAAGAGGAGAGGGTAGAGAAGGGGGGTCAGGAGTGTATGGGGCTCGGGGGATTTCCCTGATTGGATCTAATCTAAAATGGGCTATTCATCCCTGTTATCTCTGCCATGGGATGGGAGATGAGAGGGCAATGGGATGGTTGTCTCTTGGTGATGGAAGTGAAGAAGGGGGTTAAGAGAGGAATGGGGGTTCCTCCGATTTGTATCTAATATCAAAAGTATGATTGTGGGAGGGAGAAGGGTCGGTATTATGCATAGGGGGAAGGGTGTTCTTGCTAGCTTTTAGGCTTGGTGGTTGAGAGAGAGCTTCTCAACACTTTACAGATATCTGCCTGGATAGTTTTCTTTATTAGGGAAATACAATCTGATAATTTTGAACCCCTTTAAGTCCCCTTTTGCCATTCTGGCAGTAATTGCGGGGCGAGAGTTCACCAACAATGTTTTTTTGCATGTGAAGAGGACACTTATTTTTAGCAATATTTTTTGCCAGCATTTCATTGGAGCTGTGTTTTTTCACTGATGCAATCACATGCAACAAACTGAGAGCAGGTGGACAATATTGAATGCAGTATTCCTTGTTAAAGGGAAACCTGACTGAATGAAAAAGGAGCTGTTTACAGCACAACTGCAGAGCAAGGCATGCCTCTGCGCAATTTAGAAACATAGTTATTACCCATGACGGGATATCGAGGAATCTGACGGAAGCCCACCCAGCTGAGAACGTCCACTAGCAGTGGTGGATTGGCCTAAAGGGAACTCTGGAGATTCCCCGGTAGGCCCCTGCACCTTGGGCCTCTTTTATTTATATTTTATTTGTTTGGCTGATAAAATCAACCTTTCAAATATATACGAACATTTAGTTTATAAAATGTTCACAATGTTGCAATTAGACATTCTATAATCACACCAACACTTAAAATATTCATCCTTTAAAAGAGAAAAAGATACAAAGTATAAAGAAAGAAAGATAAACAAGAAGAAAGTATTTGAATGAAAAGGACAAAAAGGGAAAAAGGTTAAGAGATTAGCACTTCAATTCAAGCCATACATCTAATTCACAGGTTTCATACATTCACTGACTGTTTTGCTGTTTCGAAAAAATGAGATCTAGAAATGTAATTATAGCAAAACGAACCACCAGTCTCGTTTTAGTAAAAAGCCAGAACCATATTTCATCAGCTTCCAGTTAAAGATATTTAAGTGTGATCTTCTCAAAAAACATAATTCTCTCATGCTTTAGTTCTGGACAGATAACAATACAATGTTGCAATGTTTCATGTTCTGTTAGATTTGTACAGAATCAATAATAACTTTGGTCCTGTGGCAATAGTTTTCTTCTTACTAACACATCCCTGGTGGGCCATACATTTAGCCGAAACCTCAGGAATTGTGATCTTATGTATGGTGAAGGACATTTAATAAGGTAGTCAGCCATGATGCAAGATCTTTTGTGACCAAACAATTTTAGGTCAAAGTCTTTATAATTCGTGCAACGACTGTGATTCACAATCCAGTCATATCAGTAGATTTTGAGTTTTGTTTTTCAGATTTTGGAGTAATTGATCAAGATTTACATCTGCATCTGCTAAAATGTTTAAGGTGCAGTTGAGCCATGTTTTAGAGAACAAATGAGTACCACTTAGTAGTTGGCGAGCAACTACGCCCAAGATGTTCGGTGCATTTAGACCCAAAAGGGATTTTCTCAGAAACGCACCCATTTTCCACTGTACTTGAGCATGGAGTGAAATTAACCCTTATTCAAATCTTATCATTGGCATAGGAGTGCTGTTCTGGAGGTTTAAGGTCTGTTTCCAGAACCGTGATTCAATGTTATCCCACCAGCACTGCCCCTTGGGAATATTTGCCTCAGTTCCATAGATCATAATTGGAATTACTTTTTGTTGGCAGAAAGCCACAGTATGTTTAATAGAGAATTTTGATAATTTCCACATTATTATTTTTGCCTGGGATATTAGGGTCTGTAGTTTGCTTTTTAGCTCCATTTTTTTGGTCACAGAGTCCATTATGTCAGTTATTGTGGTGCCAAGGTAGTTTTATTGCGAAACCCTAACAAGTTCCACATCGTGCAATTTCCACTTATATGATCTTAATTTCACTATGTTGTTTAATTTGCAGATCATTACTTGAGTTTTACCTATGTTTATTACTAAGTTGTTCTTCCTTACATAGATGTCAAGTGTATCCAGCATGTTTTGCAAACCTACTGGTGTTTGTGATAAAAGCACGAGATCATCAGCATATAGTAGATGGTGGATTTTCTGGTCAGCTATTTTTGGTGGATCGCCCAATACTTCTAGGAAGATCCTCCCCATATCCAAAATAAACATATTGAATATAGTGGAGGCCAAGATACAGCCCTGCTTAAGTCCACGTAAAGTTTCGAATGGCGCTGAAAGATGCGCATCTGGTGTCAATCTTACTTGCATTGTAAAGCAGGATGACCATACAGAGTGATTCAGGGCAGCTGTAATGAACCAGTTTATGATAAATAATGGAGCGGTCAATGGAATCAAATGCGACTCTAAAGTCGATAAATGCTAAATATAGCGGTTGGTTTCGAGTCACATAAGCGGATTTAATCATGTTTAAGGTAATAATGTTGGGAACAGTACCTAATGCGGTTATAAAGCCGGCTTGGAATGGATCTCTTAAATGCGCCTCAGAGGTCCATTTATTAAAGTCCCTTAGTATTAATCTGGAGAATATCTTCCCCGGGGTGTCGAGAAGTGCTATAGGCCTACATCTCGATGGTAACTGTCGATCACCGTTCTTATATATTGGGACAACAATAGAATGTCTCCAGGATAGAGGAATAGTCTGAGTAGTGTTTATTGCAGTAAATATATTGTACAACATATTGGCCCAGATTTCTGGGTGCCCTTTCAAAGTTTGATTTGAAAGGCCATCAAGCCCACATGCTCTTGAGCTACTAGCTCTTCGAATATACATACGCACATCATTGAGATCAAATTTGATATAAAATTCTTTTGGAGCCACATTATTTAGATCCATCAAGTTTTCTGGTAAAGAGTAGAGCTCTGAGAAGTGATCAATCCACTTTTGTTCAACTACACCATTTGCTTCCAACACAATTTGAGGGCCCTGTATAGCCTGGTTTAATATGGACCACATTTTCGCTGTATTTTAAGATTGAATCAAACTTAACATTTTAACGCCATCTTGTTGATATAGATCTGCCCTGTTTGCTCTTAACCAGTTCTTATATCTAGTACTCAATTGAGTTACTATGAAAGATCTCAAAGCTAATGGTTGTTTTTGAGCCTCATCCTTTTGAGAGCGAGACAGCCTTTTTTGTAATCTTATCTCATGATTGTACATATGAAGATTAGGACGATTACTTTTTCCCCATCTATTCTTCATGTTTTTATTTTGAGTTAGTTTCAAGATATCACAGTAAGTAACATTTGTCATGCTGCCTCTAGTTATTTTCATATTTTGCTCTACCAGCAGCTGGTTATGATATGATATGATATGGCATTTATAACGCGCCTATACACAAGTGTTTCAAAGCGCGACGAGGCAAGGGGGGGGACAAAGGGAGGACAAAACAACGATCCTACTAGGCCAGGTGTCATTCAGATCGCGCAAGTGCATAGGAAGGGGGGAAAGGAAAAGTGTGCAGGGGGAAGGGAGAGGGGAAAAGTGCAGTGCATGGGAAGTGGAATAAATAAGACACATAACAGCCAGCTAGTGGCAAGTGCAAGGAAGTGCAGACGTAAGTGCTAGTAGGGGGGGACTGAAGGGATACAGGAAACGGTCCCAATTGCAGGGGTTGCCAGGGAGACCGTGCAGGTGGGTAATTGACGGGGCCTGGGCCAGAGATCAAAAGGGTGGCACAGGTAGCCAGTTCAATTACGGTCAGGAATTCAGCAAGGGAGAGGAGGAGAGTAAGCAGAAGCAAAGAGGAAGGTTTTGAGGTGTTTCCGGAACCAGAGATGGTTCTCCTCAAGTTTCAGGGAGGCAGGAAGGCTGTTCCAGAGAGAGGCCCCTGCTGAAGAGAGTAATCTGCCACCAACTCGTTGCTTGGAGAAGCGACTGACCCTAAGGGACTTGGAGGCAGATGAGCGAAGAGCTCGAGAAGGGAGATATTTAGGTAGAGAGAGTTGAAGGTATTTCGGTCCCAGACACCAGAAGGTCTTGTGTACGATTCAGAGGGTTTTGAACTTAATCCTCATAGCCACTGGGAGCCAGTGCAAAGATTTCAGTCCTGGAGAGATACGATCCCTGGGCTTGAGGCCAAGGACAAGTCTCGCAGTCCTGTTCTGGATAAGTTGCAGAGGGCGGAGAGTAGAGGCAAGTAGATTTAGATAGAGGCTGTTACAGTAGTCCAGCTTGGAGAGGACCAGGGCTCTGGAGACAGTGAGCTTCTGGGGGAAGGAGAGGAAATGAAACAATACCTCTAAGGAGGTGCAGCTGGTAGTGTGACTTCTCAGAGACATCAGAGATATGAGGTGAGAAGGATAGTGTAGAGTCGAAGATGACCCCAAGGTTTTTAGCCTTGCAGGTGGGAGTGGGAGGAGGGCCAAGAGAGGCCGTCCAGAGAGCTGCAGGGAAGGAGGGAGTGGGTGTGCCGATGAGTAGAATCTCAGTCTTACTGGTATTAAGACAGAGGTTGTTGGCGGCACACCATCCCTGAATGGCAGACAGACAGTCAGAGATGAGGGAAGGCGAGGAGGAGGCTGAGGGTAGCCTGAAAATTAGCTGGGTATCATCCGCATAGCACTGAAAGTTGGGACAGAGAGTGGCGATGCGGTGGGCAAGGAGTGCCAAGTATTGGTTGAACAGCCAGGGAGAGAGGTTAGATACCTGGGGGACACCACAGGTAGAGAAAAAGATGTCGGAGAGGAAGGACCCAAGTTGGACCTGGGAGGGTCGGTCAGAGAGAAAAGAAGTCAGCCATGCCAGAGCCTGACCAGTGATACCCAGGTTATCATGGAGACAGTTGAGAAGGATGGCATGGTTGACCGTGTCAAAGGCAGAAGAGAGATCAAGCAAGATAATAACGCAAGGGGTGTTAGAGTCGAGGTTGGTGAGCAGGTCTTCACGGATGTTCAGGAGAGCAGTTTCCGTGCTTCTGGCAGCTCAAAAGCCAGACTGATGGTCATGAAGACAACCAACAGATTCAGTGTGGAGATTGAGCTAGGAAATGGCCAGTTTCTCCAGGAGTTTGCTCAGGAAGGGAGTGATGGAGATTGGGCGAAAGTTAGCCGGGCAGGAGGGGTCGGCAGAGGGTTTCTTAAGAAGAGGATCCACAAGAGGAGTGCTTCAGGGGGGATGGGAAGACTCCAGTGGCGAAGGAGTGATTGCAGAAATCTGCCAGGGCAGGCGCCAGGGAGTCGATATGATCCTTGATAATTTTGGAGGAACAGGGGTGAACCTGTTTCGACGAGACTTTCATAGATCAGACTTGTCTAGAAACCTCGTCTGGAGAGAAAAGGGGAAAGACACAGAAGGAGGGAGGAGGGGTGGCAGCAGAAAGGTGGAGGAAGAGCAGGGAATAGTGGTAGGGGGGGTGAGAGAGGGAGAGTGAGGACAGGATGTCCTGAGTTTTTTTAAATGAAGTGAGAAGCCAGTGCCGTGCAGAGGGCCTGGGAAGGGACAAGAGAGGTAGAGACTGCGGCAGGATTGGCCAGTTCCTTGCAGATTTTAAAGAGTTCAGCCGAGTTGTTAGATGCCGCAAAAAATGGTCTAGAGAAACCTCCATCCATCATAGTCTATTATGACCTTGATTCACAGTAAGAAATCGCTGTTGGAAAAGATTTCCACCAAGGGGTTTGTGAGTTGTCAAGGACCATTTCGTTAACAGTTGATCATGATCGCTAGCATCGTTTTCAGTAATGCAAAAGTCCCAAATGGCAGGTAGTAATCCATTGTTGACATAAATGCAATCAATGGTGGAGTGACTCACCCCCTTCGCCAGGTCGGTCTCATAGGAATGTCTGACTTAAATGCTCCGTTAAGCCTACACAGATTATGTAATTTCACAAACAGGGACCACTTTGGCAGTCTAGAATTATTAGAATGCGCTTTTCCGCAAGCAAAGTTTAGATTAAAATTGCCTGCAAGAACAATAAAGTTTACCGTGGGCTCGAGAGTAATCATTATGAATAGATCTGTGAGGTCCTTGAAGAAGCAAGTGTCAAAGATTCCTAGAGGGTTCCAGTACACATTAATCACAGCAAAACCATGAATTTGTATGTACACTTTTGTCATTTGCATAAAATTGTTCGGAGAGGCCCACTGTTCAGATTTTATACCACTGACCTTATTTATTGCCGTAAGTAGTCCCGCAGTAGGTCTTCCTTGCGTTGTTTTTTGTGCAGGATTCAAGTAAACATCATACTTGCCCCAAATAGGCACCTTTGTAAGCCAGGTCTTTTGCAATAATATAATTTCAAATTTATCCAGAGAATTTACATTATTATTTAGCAAATGCTTGAAGCCTCCGGTATTCCAACTAACTAACGAGATATCAATATTATATGCTAATACATCTAGTTATTTTGAGACTTCATTGCATTTACATACACAAGTACTTTGATTTTTGATAGCCATGTTTATGCCAGTAGAGGCAGAAGAATCTCAATCTTTAATCACAGATTTCTGTTGTGCCATATTTAAAGCAGACGTTGTTACAATTTCCTTAAAAGTTTCAAAGCCTAGTGCATACAGCCGATTGTTAGCCAACCAGATTGTGTTTTGGATGACCCTAGAGTTTCATCCATATTTTTACTGTATTAAGACTGGGGGCATGATGAAATTCAACTAATGCAATATCCGATGAGGCAATATCCTCCAATTGAGAAATCTCAGAGAATATTGCCAACACTGACCGCCGATTCAAATCGTATTGCTTACAAGGACTTGGTCTGCATTTTGAGTTAAGATGATAGACGGCTGGTCTTTTTAGTGGGAATTTATCCACTTTGTCGGAATTTAGCTTTAGGGTATTTTGATCAAACCTAATGTTATTCGGTGACAAGACATTTTCTTTTTTTGAGGCTAGGACCGATTTTATTAAGTTTATTATGTCCGGTGCAATCTCATCAAGCAATGGGGTATTTTTCCCTTGAATTTTCTGATAAGTCACTTCGGGAGAGACATTTCGTATTTCAATATTAGTATTATATTAATATTATATGTCTTATCTTCTCAATCTCCGATCGCTTGCCATCAGTCGGAGAAGGTTGGGCCCTGTGCCATATCTTAGGGATGCCTATATCCAGTGGTAAGTGTCCATCTGCACGACTTACCCTACCATCGCTGCTTATGGTCTCAGCAAGGGCCTCAGATGTCGTTTGCTTCTGAGCAATCGGAAGGAGCGGATGATCTGCCATGTAGGCATCAACGGCTCTTCTGATTTCAAGCCGATGTACTTCAGAAGCAACTTGAGTGGCACTAGATGTGATAGGTGGTTGCAACTGTGGTTGAGCTTGTACTGGTAGAGCGTTACTATCTTTCTCTCCTTCTCGCGACAGAACAACTTCTACCAGATCATCCAATGGCTCAAATGGAGCCACTTTTTTGCTCATGTTTGTCAGTTGGTGAGATACCATGCAGTGGGCTTGCTGTTGGTATTTTTTGGACACTGCATTCGAAGCCATTAATAAGCTTTTCTTAGAGGGATTAATAGCTTTAAAGAATTGTTTTGTGTTTTTTGAAACCTTAATCTTGGAATCTTTTTGATTTTTAGACAGTTTAGTCTGCGACGCGGGCCGAGTTTTATTTTTAGGCAGATTAGAAAAGATGGTGTATGTGTTTTTAGAAGAAGCCTGAATCGCTGGTTGGCTCAATGTTACTATACTGCTACCTGTTTTGGGTTGGCTGGAAAAGTCATAAATAATTGCTTCATGAAAAGGAACCAGCATACTCAGTTTCACCTGGGGGTGGATTGCAAAAGCCTCTGGGTTACTGGGTTGCTTTTCTTTTTTTTTGTTTTTTCACAGAAGGACATTTGACATGCAACTGTAGATTGCACAAACTGCAGTTTAGATTCAGGCTGCGTCTCTCTCGTCTTCCGGCTCAACAGAGTGCCAATTTCCTTTTGCCAAAGCAATATTTGTTCAATTTGTTTTGATTGTATGGACAATTTTTTGTCAAAAGATTCATACAGTTTATTCGGCAACAAAATAGCTGTATTCATGGCATTCAACGTGATTTCCACTAATTTTGTAACAGAGTCCGATTTGGGAGAGATGGAAAAATGTACAGTCGGACCAGATTGTCTCCTTGGGGTGGGAACATAGAAGGCGGCTACTGATTCTACATTTGAGATGACATGCCCATCAAACAAAATAGGGGAGCCCGATAGGTTTGCAGAGTGGCAGTGAGCCGAAAAACAAGAGGCGCTTAAATCAAGATCTAATATAGCAATATCTGGAGAAATATTTAAACTAGGTGATGCAATATCAATTTCCGCGGGTTCAGCAGTAGGTTGAATATTTTCCAAGAGAACACTGTCCGTCAAAGAGGAGCCAGAGGTTACTCCGGCCCCAGTTGCTATTTCCGTTATAGCGGAAGACAGCGGGGCCATGATTTCCTCCATGTTGTTACCTGGAATCACCCTTGCTTCCTCATATAGGTCAGTACGGGGACAATTTAGTTGTTCAATTCCCGATGTCCTTACAGAATTTCCTGATATCCGATGTCGGTGAGTAGAGAGGAGCAATCTTGGCAGCCTTTCACATCCTTTTGTTAAGTGGGGTAGAGGCTGGCTGATTCAAAGTTCGTTTCCGCGAGCCGAGTGAGAGAGATCTCTGTCTCATCACTCTATCGAGTGGAGGGTTAGTATCTGGCATGCCTGTTCTAAGAGTAGGTACTTTGAACGGTGTTATTGCTCCCAACTTCACCTGTTCCTAACTGAAGTAAAAATGCAAGCGTGATTT
The DNA here is from genome assembly GCF_040938575.1 of Ambystoma mexicanum. NCBI lineage: Eukaryota > Metazoa > Chordata > Amphibia > Caudata > Ambystomatidae > Ambystoma > Ambystoma mexicanum. Next base: position 1,169,546,365 of record NC_090932.1, on the reverse strand, counting down.
CCATACCTCCCTGCCGCTTCCCCGCTTCTACGTGGCGAAGAGGCAAAGAGGTACTTCCAGGTACTTCACCGTGCGCACGAGATCACAATTTGTACATGCCCAGGGGGTGGGGCTTCCAATAGTATGCCGCGATTGGTGTTTTTTTCTCTCTAGAAGAAGAGAAAATAAATATAAGTGTAAGTATAACACAATAAGTGATTTGTAAAAGGTCCTTCAATCTTTACAAGGTGCAGAGCGACGTAAGGAAGTACCATTAGAGAGCCACACTTGTAACAAAGGTCCATACAAAGGTCTACACGTCCAGCATGGGAGGCAGAGAGGTACTTCCAGGTACTTCGCCTGGGGCGCGCACTAGTGAGCGCGCAATCACAACTTATACACACCCAGGCGGCGGGGCTTCCAATAGTAAGCCGCGAGCAGTGTTTTTTTCTCTCGTTATAGATATCCACGCTTGTAACAAAGGTCCATACAGGGGTCCACATGTCCAGCACGGGGGGCAAAGAGGTACTTCCAGGTACTTCGCCTGGTGTGCGCCTTGGGCCTCTTTTGCGTGGTAACCTATTTTATTTCCAACTGTTCTCATGGGAAAAGGGTTGGGCTTGCTGAAAATATGTAATATGGGGCCACTTTGAACATTATTTCCAGTGCCTCTTTCGGTTCCCAGTCCATTCCTGTCCACTAGCAATTCCATGTTTCATTTGTACGTGATGTGAATAGTAGATGTTATTCCCCAACTCACTTTGGTCCTCAGTTTATCAAGAAGGATGAAAGACTAGGTCAGAGCTGCTGGGATTTAAGCCTGCGATTTGCAGGATACAGGCTTTGGGTTTACTTGCTGCAGATCCTGTAGCAAGCAAGTAACGCAGGGAGCTACCTTCTGACAGTCTGTGTGGCTCTTACAGACAGTCTTCAGCCACTCGGATTATCAGTTTACTGAGTTTTACTGATTAGTCTGCCAAAGCAGATGTTTTACGGATTAGTCTGAAGGGGCCCCTAGCGGACCCACACATAGTGGAAACAAGACAAATCACTACACACGAACGGACACGTCAGACACGAGGTTGTATTCCCAAAAGCTAGGGTTTATTGCAAAGCAAAAAGTCTCAGTTGGCCAACTCGGTCTCACACCCCGCGACGTGTGTCTCCAGACCTCGAGGGACGCCAGAGAGCAAATAACGTACATCAGTTACATATATACAAAATTGACATCCTGCAATCAGTCATGAGATGTTCATTACGCCCATTGTACAGCTTCTTTGAACTGGGTCTGATGATTGACAATTTCAACGAATATGACACCTTCAAACGTCTATTTTAGCAACAATATGCAACATTGCGAGTCTAGAGACATATTTCTTTGTTGAACAGAACACAGTGCTTCTGTTCTTGCAGGCAAAGAAGAGTCGCATTCCAGGCCTTGCTATTTCCTATTTGCTATTCGTGTCCTGGGAGTCAGCTCGCTCTGCTGGGCCTAGGAAAAGTGGGGCCATAAGAAAAGCATAATTCAAGCCTTTAGCTGTTTCTTTCTAGCATTTCTACCATATTAACGAGACTGGCTGGCATCAGTGAAATGATTAAATGCAGTGTTGCTCTCCTCCAAGGCTATATGCGGGAGGGGATTGGGCATTCCTCTTTGGGACTGCCTACGTTGTGTTTCAACGAATAACTCCCGGCCTCGCGGCCTTGCTCTTTCGCTTTGAACAACAAGGTAATCAGTGAAGCAGAATAAGCAGAATAAGCAGAATAAGCTTTCGGCTAAGCAGTTTTGAACAAAAAGCAATGAGCAAACGTTAGTGAACAAAATGGCGATTCTAGCTACATCAAAATGGCCGCACATTGGTCAAACTTATGAGTCTGTATTTCTGACGTTTAGTGCATGAGACGGTTGGTCGTTGGCCAATATGATACATTGACATTGGTCGTGAGAGGTATCTATTTTCCTAGACTGACAAACCCCTCCTTTTGGCCGATTGCCAAACGCCTTACCCATACATTGCATCCTCCTCTGATGATGTGTCTGAATTATCTGAATTTGAATTTGAACCTGAATCTTGCATGCCACTATATGCATCTTCATTCTCACCAATATTTATGGCCATGAATTCTTCTATGTTTTCATTTCATGAGTATCTTTATGATCTTGGCCATGTGTTTGTTTTTGGGTTACCACATGCATACACTCTTCACTCATCTCAGTGCAAACTATGGGCAGACAGTGTATGCAACAACAGCAAGTCATAAATATTCCGAACACTGCTACTAGTATTGCAATTAACTTCCATCCCCACGCACGTAAAATTTCCCAGAACCAGGACCCTGCCTCCCAGTTCCCCTTCATGGTATGGAGTTCAGAACTCAGGACGTGTAACTTTCTTATCACTTCAAAAATCGTAGGGGAGGAGTCATTTACGAATACGTAGCAGGCTGATCCCACGATTTTGCAAACCCCCACTATCAATCAGGATTACATCAAGAGCCATTCTATTTTGCAACGTCATTAATCTAATCCCCTTTTCTTCTAGCGTCATGTTGTATAGCATATCTGTTGTTATGTTTATTGTATTCTCTAATATTCTGGATAGTTGCCTTATGTTATAGGAATTTATTGCTTGGGCCAGAAATGGTACGAATGATTTTTCTAAGTCTTCTGTAATCAAAGCATCTTCTGTACTTCTTCACGGACTAGATCTGGATAGCCTAGCTACATCTGCTGTCTCCAAGAGGAACACTCCTGGGAACAGTAGACCCAAATAACATGTGCCTCCCCAGTTTCTAGGTAACCAGGGATACGCTTTTTCTCCGTATATAAAATAAACGGGATCACCTACATACACTGGTTCTACTTCTCTTTTGAGAACCGCTGTATTCATGCAACCAATAAATGTTCCTACTGAATAGGAGCCTTTCCTCTTTAGGCAAAAAGGGACAGTTCGTGGGCTATAATTCACTGTATAGGAAGGGGACATTGCATCTTTATTTTCTTCTGCTCTAACACGAAACATGATTAATGATGTTTTGGATGGTGGAGACAATCTATCTCGTCGTACAGGTTTAGGCGTAGGTTTTTGTATTAACGTTCGTGCTTTATGAAATATAGAACAGCCTACGGGTCTCATAATTATTTCCTCAAATTCATTCATGTTTGTTTTATCTAATTGACCCGTATCACTCTTATTCCATTTCCCATAAAATAATGCACTCAGTGATGCACTGCATGCAGAACTTAATGGTAATGGCTGCACATACCAACCTATTCCCTTCCCAGCATGCTGCAGTAAATGGGCACATACCCAGCAATTATTTTTCTTTAAAATTGCATGTGTCATGTTCATTATGAGCAATAGGGTATTATTCCCATATCCTTCTCTGTGCCTCTCTTCCATTGGAGACAAGGTGTAAGTAATTACATGAACCAGGCTTTCAGTGGTGGAGATATTAATTACCAGCAAGAGCATATTCAATGGGTGTGTTGCTTCCACGTACCATAGTATCAACGCTGTCATTATTGGTGCTAACATACTCATAACACACATAACTATTGTTAAGATCAGCATACAGTTTTTTCGACAATGCGTTTTTTCTAACTTTTCAGTCTTTATACCTAATTTGTTATTAGCAGCGGTGCAGTAGGAGGCTAAAGCTGGTCCTGGCATTCTCTCTCTCACAGTCCTTCTTCTTCCGCAGTGGTTGTCGTGAATATCTCTCCTTGTGGCCCTCGTCCGAATGTCAATAAATTCGATAAATGTCAACAGTTAATTCTGCCAGTTCTTAGCAGCCTGGATTGCTTACTCGTTTAGGCAAGATCATTATGCATTCGCATGTTGCTCAAAAGAACTCCAGAGCAGTTTATCTATTGCCTTTGTACCATGTGCGCCCCGCTTGTTCACTCGGGTTCCGGACACATGGATTTTTATGATCGCACCGAGGAGCCGCGAGTCTTGAGTTGCCCGATTTGCACAACTCTCACGCTTCTCTCCTCTAGACCTCCAGTTCCCTATCCATCCGTGATGGGAACCAGAGGCAATGATGAAAGATCAATGAAATGCAAATTCGATCACTCCTTCTTTTGAAGCCGCAGATTGTACCGTTTAGATCCTGGTACAGTGTGGTCAATGAATAGTGCCGGTGCACTCCCAGACACAAACTCTGAGTCTTGTGGTGCAATAACAAGTGGCTGTGGGTGCCGCAGCGGTGATGCAGATTTCGTTTCAGGCAGTGGCACAATGGCAGATGCTGGTGGGTGCCAAAGTGGTACACACTTTGTGTTGGCCCGCAGTGATGCAGATTCAGCTAGCCAACGTTGGGGCACTCTTTGCCCTTTCTCCTTTATAGCAATCCTTCCAGGCTTTGCTTCCAACTTCACTTCAGGTTTCGGCAGATTCTGTAGTAAGGGACTGGCAACAGTCTCTTTCGATTCTGGAGCTGCTGTTTCTTTCTGGTCGTCTCGGTCAGGCAAGTCTTTCATCATCAGTTCTTTTTAGCCTGCGTGGCATGGATCCACGCCTTCCTCCCATCTACTCGAATCGCCGTTTGCGTTGCCAGAAGTACTTGATAGGGCCCACGCCACCCTAGTGCTAACAATGTCTTTCGTTCAAAGTTTTTGAGTAGCACCCAGTGTCCTGGCTCCAGCGCGTGCCCCGGACCAGTATACCTCATGGGTAAAGCCTCCTGCACCTGCTGTTGAATCAAACGCAGTTTCTGTATTAAAAGTCCACAATAAGTACTAAGCACAGGATGCTCAACTTCGCAAAGTCGTTTAGGCTGAGGTGCGCACCAAACTTTCGCCGGCCTCCCCATGACAATTTCATACGGGGAGAGCCCAGTTCTTGCCTGTACTGACGTGCGCATGCACAATAGCGCTAATGGCAATGCGTCCACCCAACTCAACTTGCTTCCTGTACATATCTTACTGATCTTAGATTTTAAGATTCCATTATGACGTTCAATAAGACCGGCCGAACTCAGATGTCTCAAACTATGGAATTGCTTATCAATCTGGAGACCTGCACATATCTGTAATATCACTGCGCCCACAAAATGTGGACCGTTATCTGACCATATGACACGGGGCAGGCCGAACCGGGAAAAATATTCCTTTATCATTACTTTTGCCGTGCTCATTGCCGTGCAGTCCTTTAAAGGATATGCTTCCACCCATTTGCTGAATGCACATATTACCACTAGAATATATTTCAAGTTTTGACATCGCTCCATTTCTATGAAATCAAAATGGATTACCTCAAAAGGCATAGAGGGAGGGCCAAAACTTCCTGTCGGAGTCACCGTTCCCTTTCCTACATTGTGCTGTACGCACGTGATGCAGTTCTGGACCAACCTCTCTGCATTCTTTTTTATGTTTACATTCTCACATATCGTAGCTAGATGCTGGATTATTTTCTTGGCACATATGTGGGTAGGGCTGTGGGCCATTGTAACCATTGCATTTACATAGGAATTAGGCAACATCCAATTTTTAGTTCTCTTGTCCACCAACAACCCTCCAAATTTAATTCAGCAGAGCCCTCAGCCCACCCTTGTATCTCATCAGTAGTAGCTTCGGCTTGCATTTCTTTGACAGTGGCAATCCCATCTTCTATCATGCAAGGCACTTCCTCAGACTGTACCGTCATCATTTTGGCATTTAAATCAGTGGCGGTTTGTTTCGCAATCCTGTCTGCAAATGCGTTTCCCTCTCCCACTTTACATGTCACTCTTTCATGCGCCTCGCATTTCACTATTGCTAGGTGCTTTGGAAACGTGAGTGCAGACAGCAATCGTACAATCAAAGGGCCATGTTGGATTCTGGCCCCATGTGATGTCAAGAAACCCCTCTCTGCCCAGAGTCGGCCAAAGTTATGAACCACGCCAAAGGCATACTGGCTATCAGTATATATGTTCACGTTTAAATTCTCAGAAATCTCACAGGCTCTGGTCAAGGCTATTATTTCTGCGGCTTGTGCCGAGTTGTAGGGGATTCTTTTGCTTTCTACGATGCTCTCTATGGTAGTGATAGCATAGGCGGCAGTTGATGTGCCATCAGGTAATTTAAAACAAGAGCCGTCACAAAATAACTCTTCATCTGGCTCTTTCTGTGGGGTGTCACTTAAATCAACTCTCCCCTTCGTTTCTTCCTCAGTAACCATTAAACAATCATGGGGAGGTGATTCGTTGTCACCAGGTTCCTCTGTGGGCAGTGGCATTCATTCTGCTGGATTCAAAGTGCTACACCTCATAATTTGGATGTGGGGCGCGAATAAGATGATTTCATATTTAGTCAGTCTAGCAGAGGTGAGGTGTTGCGTCTGTGTTTTATTTATTAGAACGTCTATGGCATGTGGCACCATCAAAATGAAAGTGTGCCCCAATACCATCCCTTCCGTTTGTTTCACTGACGCAGCAGCTGCTGCAATAGCTCACAAACATTGTGGCAGTGCGCGTGCTGCAGGGTCCAGCGCGGAAGAAAAATAGCCGCATGGCCTATTTCTTCCACCTTGTTCCTGTGTCAAAACAGCCAATGCACATCCTTCACTTTTGCTACAAACAGTTGAAAAATCTTCTCATAATTTGGTGTGCCCAAAACTGCAGCAGAACATAATGCAATTTTCAACAACTCAAATACTCTCTGACATTCTTCATTCCACTGCAAAGGCATCACAGTTTCCTTTTTCATCAATGCCACCATTGGTTTCACAATTAACGCAAAGTTTCCAATCCACTGCCGGCAATAAGAAGCCATGCCTATTATGGCTCTGACTCCTTTCTGTGTTTTTGGAATAGGCATACCAGAAATGCTCTCTATTCGCTCTGGTGTTAGTCTTCTCCCTTCTTTCGAAAGTAAGTAACCCAAATACGCCACTTCCTTTCGACAATACTGACATTTTTTCAAGCTGGCTTTGTGGCCATGCACTGCTAAGTGTGTTAATAGTAAAATGGTACTTTCTTTACAAATCTTCTCTGTGTCTGCAGCAATCAACAGATCGTCTATATATTGTAGCAATACACAACCTGTTGGTAGCTCTAGCATATATAGTTGTTCCTTCAATGCCCTGCTGTAAATACTCAGACTTTCCGTGTATCCTTGTGGAATACGCGTGAATGTGAATGACCGTCCTCCTAAAGTGAACGCGAACAAATATCTACTGTCCTTGCTCACTGCAATGCTAAAGAAAGCATTCTTTAAGTCAATCACGCTAAAGTATTCTGCTGATGCAGGTGTCATTGTCAAAATGGTGGTGACGTCTGGCACTAAGGGAAATTGAGGGTCGACTACCTTGTTTAACGCGCTCAGATCAATTATGAAACGATAGGGTACCTCGTTATCTCCTTTCTTGTATACCGGAAGAATGGGGCTGTTGCATGTACTACCTGCAATTTGCTCAATTACCCATAATTTCACCAAATCTGAAACAATCCTTTTCAATCCTTTCTCTCCGTCAGCTGAAATTCTGTACTATGGAATACGCGGCAGCGTGACCCTTTCTTTCAAAATCACTTTTACTGGCTCTATCTTTAAGCATCCCACATCATTGTCATTTATTGCCAATACAATTGACAACAGATTGGCACCTTACTCAACTCTCCTGGCAAGGGTTTAGACAAAAATTCAGACACCAATGCATCTTGTGGCCAAATTGTTAAAAACACACCATCGGGAGTGCAATGAATAACTGCACCTAGTTTTTTCAATAAATTCAATCCCAAAAGGTTTTCTCCACAATGATCTGTTAATAGAAATGAACAATGCTCAGTGAATGGACCTACTGTTACTGGGACTGATTGGGACACTGGGTTAATTACTGGTGTACCTGCGAACCCTACAGAAATATTCTTTTGCCCTGACAGTGGTATATCTGGAACCAAGTGATGATCTATTGAACACCTCTGCGCTCCTGTATCTACAAGAAAACGGTGCTCTGTATCCCCGTCAATCATCTCTACATAGGGTCCTTTCTGATTCACGGGAATAGACACTGGTTCCGACCCCTGTCTTGGGCTGTCCTATTGAGGGAATAACACATCGTCCGATGTGTAATCACTGCTATTGCTGTAATACGCATTTTGTCGTGTATCGAAAATGTTCCCATCCCTTCCTCTAGCTCCCCCATTCTGGTTATTCCCATGTTGTTGATTACTCTGGCCCTGACTCTGGTTGGTAGTGTTCTGATGCTGAGCTTGATTCTGACCTCCTTGGTTACTTTGGTGCTGCTGCATATTATTTCTATTCGGTCCATTTGCTCCTGGGTGCCCCCGGTGCTGTCTTCTCTAACCACCCCCAGTTCTATTTTGCAAATGTGGGAATTGCGCTCTCCAGTGCCCTTCCTCTTTGCAGTATGCACACTGATTCTGCCCCAACAGTCCTCCATGCATATTTGAATTACTCCTTCCTTGTGCGTTCCCCCTCCCTCTGTTGTGTCCCGCTACTTGCTGAAGTAGCACTCTCTTCTTCAATAAGCATGCTCTCAAATCCTCCCCCACCTGTTTTAACAATAATAACTCATCAACAATCGCCTTTTGCGCCCCCCCTTTCCCAGCGTCCTTGCTTCTATACCCAGGTGGGGTAAACATTTCAGCATATTCATTATCAAGTTTATTTTTAAGCTCAAAAAGTCCATATACATGTTCCCTTACTTCTTCATCTCTTTCTCTACAACGTGCTAATGCATTTAAATCTAACAATCGTTGTGGCAGTAATTTCCCAATTAACTGTTTCCATCTTTTCACTAAATATTCACCCATGCATTCCAATATACCTGTCTTTCATTGCTTCTTTGGAAGTTATACATCGAGTCCAATGCTGCCATCCCATCGTTCCCATCTATATACATCCAGTGGCGTAACACAAAATGTGGGGGCCCCCCTGCGAGCCATGCTGAGGGGGCCCCCCAACTCGGCAACAAATCACGGGTTGCGGCACACTCTGGGCCGGCCTAGACTGTCACGCTTGCACAATACGCATGAACGTGCTGCTGAAGGGGTATGCCGCACACTGCTCTAGGAAAAAGATATAAATATGTGTTTTAATGCAATATACAGCACACTTTCTGAGATAAATTGGCTATAAAGCCAGAGTGTTTGCAATTGTTTTGTAGGGTAACACAATCCAATACATGCAAGTCACCAACAGTGCACAGGAACATTAATGCTTCCAACTGGCTGCACAATGTAGACCAGTGTAAACACGTAATAACATTATAGTACAGAATGCCAGGCCACATTTAGACATACCTAGACTGTTTTCAGCAAAATGCCAGTCAAAGCAATAACACTCATCAAGAAGAGAGCACACAATAAAGCATGTGTCTCCATGGCCTCGAACAACACGGCCAAACTCTTTAAAATCTGCAAGGAACTGGTCAATCCTGTTGTGGTCTATACCTCTTCTGTTCCCTCCCATGCCCTCTGTACAGCTCTGGCCTCTCATTTCTCTGCTAAATCTCAGGACATCCTGTCCTCTATGTCCTCTTCCTCTCTCGGCCCATTTTGTCCATCTCTTCTCTCCTCCTCCTTTTTCCTCTTTCTCTCTGACAACACCTGACGGGGTTTCTAGACAAGTCCGATCTATGAAAGTGTCGTCCAAACAGGTGCTCCGCTGCTCCTCCAGAACCATCAAAGCCCATATTGACACCCTCGCTCCAGCCTTGGCCGATTTCTGTAATCACTCTTAGGCCACTGCAATGTTCCCCTCTCCCTTTGAGCACTCCCTTGTGCACCAACTCCTCAAGAAACAGTCTGCTGATCCTACCTGCTGGAAAACTATCGCTCAATCTCCACCTTTCCTGAGCAAACTCTTGGAAAAGCTTGCCATCTCCCAGCTTACTCTCCACACTGAATCTGTTGGTTGTCTCCATGACCATCAGTCTGGCTTCAGAGCTGCCAGAGGCATGGAAACTGCTCTCCTTAACACCTGTGCTGCTCTCTAACCTTGATTCCAGCATTCCTTCTATTCTCATCCTTCATCTTTCCTCTGCTTTCGACAGGGTCAACATCGCCATCCTGATCAATCGACTCTGTGAGAACCTGGGCATCACAGATCAGACCCTAGAGTGACTGACCTACTTCCACTTGGACCGCCACTCCGCTCCCAGGTCGATCATGGTCCCATTCTCTCTGCCACCTCTCTCTACCTGTGGCATTCCCCAGGGCTCTATCCTCTCACGCTGGTTTTTCAACCTCTACTTGGCCACTTTGGCCTCCCTGATCTCTACCTTATCCTCTAACTTTCAGTGTTGTGCGGATGACTCAGCTTTCCTTCAGGCTCCCCTCATCCTCCTCTCCTCTCTTGCACATTCCTGACGGTCTATCCACGATTCAGGATTGGTGCGCCTCCAACAATCTCTGCCTTAATGCCAGTAAGGCAGAGATCCTTCTCATTGGGACCCTTGCCACTGTGTTTCCTCTCTCACTATAGCAGACCACCTTGGGCCCTCTTCCTTTGCCTTCCTGCGAGGCAAAAAACCTTGGTGTCATCTTCAACGCCACACTCTCTTTCTCTCCTAACATCTCGGACATCACCAAGAAGTCCCACTACCAGCTGCTCCTCCTCAAAGGGACTCTTCCCTTTCTCACTCTCCACCAGAAGCTCACTGTCTCTAAGCTGGACTACTGCAACAGCCACTTTCTCAATCTGTCTTCCTCTAGTCTCCTTCATCTGCAAATAATCCAGAACAGGACTGCAAGACTTAGCCCTGGCCTCAAGCCTTGGGATTGTATTTCTCCAGCCCTGAAATCTCTCCACTGGCTGCAAGGATCAAGTTCAAGAACCTTTGCATTGCCCACAAGGCTTTCTGGGGCCAGTGCCAACACTAAATCCAATGCTCTCTTCCAAAATACCTTCTTTCTCTAACCCTTCACTCAGCTACCTCCAACTCTCTAAGGCTTAGACATTTCTCCAGGCAGAGAGTGGGGGTAGACCTCTCTCCTGTGCTGGTGCCTCCAACTGGAATGGCCTCCCTGCCCCTCTCAAACTTGAGGCGCACAACCTGAAGTTTCGGAAGCAGCTAAAAGCTTTCCTCTTCTCTGCTGCTTTCGCTCGCTCCCCCCCCCCCCGCTGACCTACCTGACCTACATGTCTGCTGTACTGACTGGCTGCTTGGCTACCCTCAGAGTCTCTCTGAGTCCAGGCTCTTTCTTGATTGGTCACCCTTGCACTGCCTCCGGGCCTACCATGCACTTAGGGGCTGTAACTGTAACCCTGCAGTCCATTGTTCTCCTTGCACAACCAATAGCTGCTCTGCCCTGGCTGCACTTACTGAGAGCATTGCTGCCCTGTTTTCCCCTCCCCTCTCACTTGCACTTCCCTGCCCCCTTTTCCCTTGCACTTCTCATTCTCACAATGACACAAGGCCTAGTGAGATCGTTTGTCTTGTCCTCCCTCTATCATCCCTCCCTTGTGTACACTTGTGTACAGGCGCATTATAAATGACTTGAATCACATCATATCATTTTATCACAGATGCCCAGAATAATATACAATGCCACAGTAAGAAATGGCTAGACTGGCAGCACCCAAATGCCAATCTAGCCAGGTAATTAAAGTTAGCAGGACTACTTTATCAGAAATGTCCAGTTAAAAGAAAGTCATACCAAACTGAGGAATGACTAGACTGGCTAAATCAAAATGCCTCTCTAGCCACTAATACCACATATCATGCCTGCTTAGCCTGGACATGGACAGCCATTATGATTTATCACACAATCCTGCCCCCCACACATCCACTCTCCCTCCCACCCACCACCCCAACCTCCACAATCAGCTCCTTGGCCCAGAATTACCTGTGCGTCCCTCTTTCTTGTCCCAGAGCTTTCGTATGAGGCTCCTTGCCTCATAGGTAAGTACTGGGATGAGGAACAGTGGGACTAGGAGTGATGAAGATTACAGGTAGCAAAATCAGGCATTACCTCCATGTACCTCTACCTCTTCCCAGTACTTTTGTATGAGGCAGAGTGCCTCAAACACACGTACTACCTCGTATATAAGTACTGGGACGAGGAAAAATAGGGCTAGGAGTAAGCAAGGCATTAAACACAAGTAGTAGCGCAACACCATTGAGTTGACTGGGCTTCAGCACTACCCCCCCTGACATTTTGGGCTATATTGACTCAACTTGGCTAACCTTTAGGGCAGTTGCCAGACCGAACAGGACACAGATTTTAAACGGCACCTGGTTTTTGCTGTTAACAAGAACCCAGCAATTACCAACGTAAAGCATTTCACTGTTAGTACCTGCATTCAAATTCCACATTGTTTAGGCGATTGAAATCGTGATGTGGGTTTAGTACTTGCATGCCAGGGGAGTGATTGGAAGGGTAGAGAGGGAACAGGAGACTTATAGGAGAGAGTTAACTGCTTGTAACATTGAATCTGCACTAGAATAGTCTCATTAAAATGCGTAAATAATTTGGATGCGCCCACACAAATAAGTTTCCCCCTCCCCACCGCATGTGAAGTTAGCGCCTCTCCCAACATTTGAAGGGTTAGCCCCCCTGAAATGAAGGTTTTCTTGTGCCCCTGTACACAAGCACACACACCATTCACCTTATACACACCCAGTCATCCACACATTTAAGAGTGCACCCTTTCACCATACACTCACACAGGTAGCCACCTATACATTTATGTGTGCACCCTTTCACCATGCAGGCACACCCCCACAGCCACCCATACATTTAAGTGTGCACCCTTTCACCATACACACACAGGCAGCCGGCTATACATTTGAGTGTGCACCCTTTCACCATAGACTCATACACGCACACCTCATGGAGTTGAGGGGGGGCCCTATTACTTAAAAAAGAAATTGGGGCTCATTACGGGTCCAGCGGTAACCGTGCCGGTGCTACCGGCTGGTTGCCGCCAGACCCATAAAAAATTACTATGGCCTGACTGCAAGTCCGGCGGCTGGGAAATCAGGTGCCGGTAATTTCGTTAAACCCCAGACTCCACGGGAATGGGGACACAGAAGCACCTGCACCATTGTTAACGGTGCCGGTGCTTCCGTGACAGGTCTGCCTACCATGGCTGCTGTGCCTGGCAGGGTCAGACCTGTCGGGCACGGCAGCCCCACCAGGCAGACCTGTAATATGCCGGTCCGGAAACAACAGTGCCTGTAAGCTTACCAGCACCATTGTTTCCGGACCGGCATGGTCAGAATGAGCCCCATTGTTTCGTTTTTAAGTCACTATAACTTCATTAAGAAATTATTTCAGTTAAGGACCGAACCATAATCAAAATAATTTCTTTATGATGGCTGAGTGGCTTCAAAAACAAACAATTTCTTTTTGAAGGCATAGGGTTCCCCCCCACCCCATGACATGGAGGCCTCCAGCCTAGGGTCTTCCATGTCATAGGGTACGGGGGCCCTCAGACTTCAAAAATAAAGTTTCTTTTTGTAGTCACTCTGCCTTCATAAAGAAATTATTTCTGTTACAGAAATGTTCTTTATGAATGCAGAATGAATTTCAAAAGAAACTTTTTTTTTTTAGAAATTTTTTTTTTTTTTTTTTACTGGGGCCCCCTCCCAGCCATGTGCTGGTGGGGCCCCCCACACCGCGGGCCCCCCCGCACCGCGGGGGCTGCGGGGGCCCCTGTTACGCCAGTGTATACATCTCTGCCTGAACATGCAATTCCCGCTTCCTCTCCTTGCTGATCACACTGCGGGTCACTATTGTGCAACCACTTTGTACAGTCCCATCTCTCGCCTCCATAGTTTCAAGTTCAACCACGGGTGGGATGGACGGGACTGTGTCTGTTTCTAGGGTGGGAGGTGCGGATGGGATAACAGGAACGGGAAGTGACTGTTGTGGTACTGGCTGGCTAATGGGAGGTGCTATATGCGCAGTCTGTGGTTGTGCTAGGATTTGAACAATTGGGAGGGGTGCGGGGGTAACAGGAGGGGGCTGAACAGTGGTTCCTGATGCGTTTGTTTTACTTTCTGGTCTTGGACCCCGCTTTGTATCGGTCAACATTTTTCATATTAAATCATCTGCTATATGCAATTCTCGTTGTGGGTATATTCTTTCTATGTTCAACTGTTCGCGTCTACCTGTCCTTCTCAGACTCTCAGTCCACTCCTCCTCCTCCTTTTCCTCTGCTTTCTCAGTTTTTGATTTATGCCTGCGCGCATGTTTCTCTCTACTTTTCCAACGAAGCACAGCTTCCCTTCTCCAGTCCCTAAGGATATCGAATGCTGCGGGACGTGCTTTCTTTCTTATCAACACCTTCTCCAAATGATCTATTCTCTCAATCTCAAAACTCCCATTAATGGGCCACTGAACATCTTCTTGGTTTCTGGTTTGCTTATGCCAAATCTCACAGAACATTATCGCACCCACACCATGCTTTACATACATCTCGTACGCCGGCGTTCCTCCAGGTGGCGCAACTTGCCCATCTTCCAAAGATTGTCTACCGCAGCGGAAAAACCCCGCTACGGTGGACAATACCCCAGGCATGTTTTAACCTTACCCATGGCTTATCAACCTTACACTGGGCGTTTGATTTTGCAAAGTCAACTCTCAACCAATATCAGGGCTATTTCGAATCGGGGTACGACTCACCTGATAAGTCAATTTGTCTTCCAAGACACAATTCGTCCGTATACTGATGCAACCAACGACGTTGTGTCTGCGTCTCTTGGCTCAGCCTCTTTTCGGGACCCTCGCCTCCTTGTTCTCTGGCTGGGTACGTCGATCAGGGATCAGATGTGTGCAGATCTGCATAGGAGTCTCATCACTTACACAGGGGCGCCCCGAACACCTCTTGATCCCGGCTCGATCGTCCCGTCCTCACCGTTCTTTCCGCCTTCCTTATCTTATAACGTACACGATGGAACAAGTGGGGGAGGGTCCCTATTCGGGTGCCATCTTGAAGGGGCCCCTAGCGTAGTGGAAACAACGCAAATCACCACACATGAACTGACACGTCAGACACGAGGTTGTATTCCCAAAACCTAGGGTTTATTGCAAAGCAAAAAGTCTCAGTTGGCCAACTCGGTCTCACGCCCCGCGACGTGTGTCTCCAGACCTCGAGGGACGCAAGAGAGCAAATAACGTACATCAGTTACATATATACAAAATGGACATCCTGCAATCAGTCATGACGTGTTCATTACGCCCATTGTACAGTTTCTTTGAACAGGGTCTGATGATTGACAATTTCGACGAATATGACACCTTCAAACGTCTATTTTAGCAACAATATACAACATTGCGAATCTATAGAGACATATTTCTTTGTTGAACAGAACACAGTGCTTCTGTTCTTGCAGGCAAGCTGCGTACGGGGGAAGAGTCGTATTCCAGGCCTTGCTATCTCCTATTTGCTATTCGTGTCCTGGGAGTCAGCTCGCTCTGCTGGGTTTAGGAAAGGGGGGTCCGTAAGAAAAGCATAATTCAAGCCTTTAGCTGTTTCTTTCTAGCATTTCTACCATATTAACCAGACTGGCTAGCATCAGTGAAATGATTAAATGCCGTGTTGCTCTCCTCCAAGGCTCTATGCGGGAGAGGATTGGGCATTCCGCTCTGGGGCTGCCTACGTTATGTTTCAACGAATAACTCCCGGCCTCGCGACCTTGCTCTTTCGCTTTGAACAACAAGGTAATCAGTGAAGCAGAATAAGCAGAATAAGCTTTCGGCTCAGCAGTTTTGAACAAAAAGCAATGAGCAAACGTCAGTGAACAAAATGGCGATTCTAGCTACATCAAAATGGCCGAACATTGGTCAAACTTATGAGTCTGTATTTCTGACGTTTAGTGCATGAGCCGGTTGGTCGTTGGCCAATATGATACATTGCCATCGGTCGTGAGAGGTATCTATTTTCCTAGACTGACAAGTCTGCCAAAGCAGATGTTTTGCAGATTAGTCTGCCAAAGTAGATGTTTTACGGATTAGTCTGCCAAAGCAGAAGCTTTACGGATTAGTCTGCCAAAGGAGAAGCTTTACGGATTAGTCTGCCAAAGCAGATGTTTTGGTGAGGGAAAGGGTGTGCAAAGTAATGTTTCCATTGACTATTCTGAGATGTGGGTATTTTGTGTTCAAGCCAAATTAGCACACATCGAAGAACTCGCAGGCACACAGGAGAATATTATTAGCCATGCGCCAGTATCTATCTTAGTCCTTTAAAAAAAACTCCTTGAAAAAAGACTTTAATACGAAAGGATATAGAGGGTCTGAGATCTCTTTTTTAAAGATGGCAATGATTCCGTAGAACCCTATAGGTTATTATTCAGTCAGATTTAAGGTCAATGCAACCTTTGGTGGATTGATGTAAAATGGCCGTGACTGGCTACAGCAGTGCACTTACTTTTGCATGAAATCTTTTTATTTTTGGATCAGAGGTTGTGTTGGAACACAAGACCTAGCGTGGCAAAGCTGTTGGCATGAACGTGTAGCGTGGCGAATTATGTGAGATGGGGTATGTGGCCTGCAGGCGTGGTTTGAGTATAGCGGATAGAGTGGAGGTGCTGGAATGCCAGCCTATCTAAGTGGGGGCGTCTCTATCGTGAAGCATTGAACACAAACAATAATTGATCCGTCCAGATCCTTATTATTTATGTCATGTATTCCTACCCCCATACACACTCACACTGTTTGCAGCACTGCACTGCACACACATACACACTGATTGCCATCAGCACCACCCACCATGTTTGCCAGGCTCGGCATGGCCTATAGGGACTAGGCCCATGGTTGAACCAAAAACACAAAATGCTGGTGTGGGCACGTTTTTTTGGTCAAAGTGGCCCACTTTTTTGGCCAATTTGGGCCAGTTTGATTAGTTACTTCACTATGTCGCTAGAGGTTTTGCCCAGTGTTGCTGAATAAATATTCTTTAAAATGCACAATTTGCATCACATTTGATCAAAAACCTCCTCATTGGGTACTATTCAAACGGTATCTAGCCAATTCATCTAAACCCATTCCATCTAATACCATTCCATCGAAATGTTTCCATCTAAAACATTTCCATCTAAAGCTTGTTTTGGGGGGTAAATGGTTCATTTTTGTTCAGGTGCATTTTAAAGGGTACTACTGGGGGCTTGGGAGCAAGGGGACCCCCCCCCCCAAAAAAAAAGAAAAAGAAAAAAATGATGCACTAGATGGACATTTTTTAGCTGGAAAAATGTTGATGGACTAGCATTAGATGCAATGGTTTTAGATGAAATGACCATAAACCATTCAAACAGTGTCACAAAAGGAATGAATAGCTATTTGCAACTATGGGCCACGTTGTCATTGGTGCCTGAGATAACGTTATGGCGCTGTCTGACCCGGCACATCAGTCCAGGTGGATGGATGGTCGGTGTCCAAAGTTTGGAACCCCGCGCCATGTCTGTATGCAGAACCCTGAGCGCTATTCGGCAAACAGCGAGACTGTTGTAGAGTGTAGTTATTTCACACGGACTCCTGTCTTAAGCTCTGCCTGTGAGTGTCTTTGACTCTCCTGCCCTCCTGTGGGTAGTTCTAGTATTACAGGTTGTCTTAAAAGGAAATTCACATGTTCTCTCTCTATCAACATCCCAGATTGCACTGGCATTGCCAAAGTCAATACATAACATGAAATGAATGGTCAAAACTGCACATATCTGTTCATTTTTCGCCTTCACTTTTGAAGACAACTTTGCACCTGGCATGGCGAGCCCGGGTGCTGCATCTTATGCGTTCTCACTTCTCAGGCAGATTTGGGATGCTTTTGAGAATTGGGGCCCTCTGTCTGACCCCTCCTCCCAGACTGCACTTTCACTTTGGCCAAGCAGACACTGGGCTTACCTCAGCCCAAAGAAAACATGACAATAGCTTGTCCAGTTCTTAAAAAAAAAAAAAAAAAAAAAAAAAAACTACCACTCCAAGAAGGCACTGAAAAGAATAAAGCAACCAGGGCACAGGCATCATTTTCCTCAATGCCAGCCCTTCCACTAAGTATATGGTTCTGTGTTTATTTCTAGACACCTTTTTTAACATGCCATGCACTTTTAGTCGCTATGGTTTCAACCATCATTTTATCTTAAATGGGGGCTCCCCCATGCACAAACACTGTAACACTCGCACAGCGCCCCCACCACACCCTAACCCCCGATTCCCCTAGCACCACTTACGCATGCCATGGGGACATCACATGATCGCGGGAGCGTGTTCTCGCGAGATCTCGCGAGACGGGATCTCGTGAGCCCACGCTCCGCGGGAAAATGTTCCTGCTTCAGAGTTGGCACCCGGCCAGCTGAAGCGGTCACAGAGGAGCGCTGCTCCTGATTACATGATAAGGAGAAGTGAGTTACAGAACCCACACCACAGCTTCTAGGGCGTAACACCACAGCCACTGGAGGCTTCATGGGGGCCCTAGAAGTTTACAGCATGCCACCGGTGAGCACAACCTTTCCACAGTGAATCAACTGGGGAAGCACAGGACTTGGTCACATTGAACTGTGAGTAAGCGCCCCGCGCCACCAGGCCGCCTTAGAGCCTCTCTACCTGTTGTCAGTCAATAAAGACTGTTAGAAACCCTACAGCGTCCTGTCATCTGTTTAGGCCAGAACATAACTGGCGACGAGGATACCAGAAGTCCCACGGACCCACCATGCAAGGCGCCACACCACCCCCTGCGTTTCTCCCCTTGCCAGGGACACCGGCAATTCCTTGGATGCAATGGGAACCCCTTTTTTCCACCTACTTGGAAGCGGTGGGCGGCACGCGATATTCCCCCATCAGGAAGAGGGCGATGCTGTTGAATGCGCTGGGGGTTGAAGGTCAGCGCATCTTTGCCGGCCTTAAAGAAATACCTGCGGCCGACGATGACGTCGAAGACGACGATGTTTACAAAGAAGCGACTCGTCGCATCATGAAGAGGTTCACCAATAAGCAGAACATTGTACTGCACAGGCTGAGATTCTACACTCGCAAACAGGAAGGGAGCAAACCCGTGGATGACTACATCACCAGGATGAGGGAACTCGCTTCCCTTTGCGCCTTTGGAGAAAATGCAGAACAGGTCATCTGCGACATGCTCGTTGTCCACACCAACTCTAGGAAAGTACAGGACAAACTCATCCAAGAAAAGGAGGTCACCCTCGATAAAGCCATCCAGATTGCCAGGGCGGAGGAAGAAACCTCCAGCAGACGCAAGGAGGCGGGAAGTCACCTGCCCGTGCCCGAAATGGCAGCGCTACAATGGAGAGGTCACAGAGACAAGCATACCCGCGACGGCCCCAAAGACAATAGTCCCAGGAAAAAGGAGGTACCGAAATGTTACAGATGCGCCAGCCCCAAGCACATGGCGAACGACCGCGACTGTCCCGCCAGGAATAAGGAGTGCTCCAAGTGCGGACGCATTGGCCACGTGGCTCTGGCATGCATGTGGCGGGAGAAAACTGTGTCCCGTGTTGACGGTGACTGCACCTCAACTGATGATGATGAACTGCAAGACAGACCCATGGTTGTCATGGTCAATGCCCCCATGCCAGAAGAGAAAAGCCCCACTGCACCATTAAAGTGGACCGAATGGAAAAGCGCGTCATGGCTGATTCGGGATCCGACCTCACCATTCTGCCCATCAACACGTACAAGGAGATGATGGGACAAGAAAAAGTGGAGATTAGATCAACCAGGCAAAAACCCACCGTGTTTGGAGGGGCAACGGTCGACCTGTTGGGCTACATCAAGGCCCGGATCGATTTCAAAGGGAGGTCTACCACCACCAAAGTGTATTTTTCACCCAAAGGTCCAGCCGTGCTGGGGTGGGATGACCAACACAAACTCAGCATGAAACTAGATCCCAGCACTCCGGAACAGGTGCTCATGATCTCGTCAGGAGAAGCGCAAAACTACAAGGAGATCTTTCCAAACCTGTTTTCCGAGAAACCGGGAAAAGTGAAAAACTTCGTCCACAAAATTCGGCTGAAACCCAACGCCACCCCAGTCAAGCACAAAGTAAGGGCAGTACCTGCCACCGCAAGACCAGCTTTGGACTCCCACCTGAGGAAGATGGTCGAAGAAGGAACCATTGAAACCGTAGAATCCTCAGAGTGGCTGAGTCCGGTAGTACTAGTAAAGAAAAAGTCCAGCAACGACCTCAGGATCTGCATCGACCTGAGAAGCCTGAACTTGGAGGTGATCACGGATAGCTTCCCACTCCCCAGCATCAATGAGATTGTCCTCATGATGAAGGAGGCGGCCATTTTCTCGAAGCTGGACATGCGTGATGCCTATCACCAGATTCCTCTACACAAGTCCTCCCGCCCCCTGACGGCGTTCATCACTCCTTTTGGCACCTTCCAATACACCCGCATGCCTTTCGGGCTATCGTCCGCAGCATCCGCATTCGAGAGGATGATGAACTCCCTACTGAAAGGCCTCACCAATGTCTCATTCTTCCAAGATGACATTCTGGTATACGCCAAGGACAACGAGACCCATGACAAGGCACTCAAGTCGGTCCTAAGCAGACTTCAGGAGGAAGGCATTCACCTACGCCATGAAAAGTGTGTCTTCAGGGTGAACAAGGTAGAATATCTTGGGTACTGCATCTCGATTGATGGGGTAAGCCCCAAGAAGAACCTCATGGAGGCCATTACAGAAGCACTGGCGCCGATGTCCAAAGAGGAACTACGCTCATTCTTAGGCCTAGCCGAGTACTATGCCAAATTCGTCCCCAGGTTCTCTGAGACCACGTCTCCCATGAGGGAGCTTCTGAAGAAGGGGGCAGTGTACTCTTGGGGCCCCGAACAAGATGAGGCTTTCGGCGAAATCAAGAAAAGGATCCTACTCGCGCTGTGTCTTAAACCATACAACCCTGAATGGGACACCTACATCACCACTGACGCCAGCGCATACGGCCTAGGGGCCCCCTTGACCCAGAAGAAGGGCGATACTGAGAACATTGTGGCGTTTGCATCCAAGGCATTATCCTCATCCGAGAAGAATTACTCTACGGTAGAGAAAGAGATGTTGGCATGCGCTTGGGCCGTCGACTATTTCAGATCATACGTATGGGGGACAAGATTCAAGTTGATCACCGATCACAAACACCTAATTCACATGCTGAGCCCGGGCGGCACCAAGACGGCCACCCCCAGACTGGCCAGGATCGCCGCAAAGCTCCAAGAGTATACCTATGAGATACAACACATTGCGGGCTGGAAAAACGCTCAAGCGGACTGCATGTCCAGGCTCCTCAACCAAAGCGCCCCCGGCACCACATTCCTGGAAGACGAATGTGTCGTTGCGTCCATTGGCGACTTGAGGAACGTCGAGTACATGGAAATGAGCGAGCGCCACTGGCAGGAAGAGTTCGAGCAGGACTACGCCCTAAGGCACGTAAGCACCTGGGTTCGAAATGGATGGCCCAACGAGAGAGCGATCCCCGTAGGCCTTCGTCCCTACTGGAAGGTGAACGAGGAAATCACCGCCATGAACGGTCTCATTCTCAGAGGTGATCAAATCATCCCACCCAGCTGAATCCGCAAAGTCATACTGTGCAGAGCACACTCGGGCCATTTAGGGTGCAACATGACCAGACAAAGAATACGCGACGCATACTGGTGGCCAGGTATGGACCAGGACGTTCGGCAGATGGTCGATAGGTGCCACGAATGCTCCAACAGCGACAAGCGCCTAGCCGTGAGGCAAGTCCCCATGCTGCCCACCGAAGTCCCCAAAGGGGTGTGGCAAAAACTGGGGCTGGATTTCATAGGGCCGCTGGACAACATGCCCCCAGAGCACAGGTACGGGATAGTCTTGGTCGACTATTTTTCCAAATGGGTGGAAGCTGACTTCACCCCGGACATCACCACAGGAACAGTCATTGAAACACTCACCGCCATATTCCAGCGGGAGGGCCTGCCTGAAGAACTCGTCACGGACAACGGAGTCCAGCTAGTCTCCAGAGAAATGGAAAAATTTCTCAAGCTCAACAATATCAAACAGCGAAAAGCAAGTCTATATCACCCACAGGCAAATGGCCTAGTCGAGCGGGCCAACCGCTTCATCAAGGGGGCGCTACAACTGGCTCACGCCTCGGGCCTAGACCCATACAAGACGGTCAAAGAAGCCTTAGCAGCCCACCGTCTCACCCCAACACCGTCACAGGTGTTTCACCGTTCCATCTGCTGAGGGGGAGAAGGGCAGCATCCTCACTGGTACCACCATGGCTCCAGCAAGTGAGGGCCGACGAAGACCTTGACATGGATGACGTAACGTGCTGCATGCAGCGCAACAAAGAAGCAATGAAAGCACAGGGGGATTTGCGCCGAGCCGCTCGACACACACAAGTTAACAAAGGGGATCTGGTGAAGGTACGACTTCCCCACAAGGACACCTCCACTGGTTCCAGATACAGCAGTCCCATAGAAGTCATGGAGAGAGGGACAAACCACATCTGCACCAGCGATGGCAGGAGATGGAATCTAGAGAGGGTAGCCATGTACCGCAGGAAAGAAGACACTGTACACTCGCAAGGAGACACTGGAGGAGATCAAGTCTGCCAAGAGTCATACGAGAACCATCACCTCCCAGGTGGAGACACCATAGAGCCGCACCATCACAACAACTTCGCAAGCTCCATTCCCCCAACAACACCCAGGGAATCACAGCAAGGAGCTGGACAAAGAGAACCCGAATCACCAGCACCCTCCCAAGGACACTTCATTGATCCCGCTCCATACCCTGATCCTGGCAGGCCCCAGAGAGAGAGAAGTAAACCCAGGAAATATGCGGACTTCATCATGGAGTGATCACCCATTTGTTTTCCCAGCAAAGGAGGTGTGTGGGGACATCACATGATCGCGGGAGCGTGTTCTCGCGAGATCTCGCGAGACGGGATCTCGCGAGCCCACGCTCCGCGGGAAAATGTTCCCGCTTCAGAGTTGGCGCCCGGCCAGCTGAAGCGGTCACAGAGGAGCGCTGCTCCTGATTACATGATAAGGAGAAGTGAGTTACAGAACCCACACCACAGCTTCTAGGGCGTAACACCACAGCCACTGGAGGCTTCATGGGGGCCCTAGAAGTTTACAGCGTGCCACCGGTGAGCACAACCTTTCCACAGTGAATCAACTGGGGAAGCACAGGGCTTGGTCGCATTGAACTGTGAGTAAGCGCCCCGCGCCACCAGGCCGCCTTAGAGCCTCTCTACCTGTTGTCAGTCAATAAAGACTGTTAGAAACCCTACAGCGTCCTGTCATCTGTTTAGGCCACAACAAATGCACATATATGTATATGTAATTGGTCGATTTCGACTAAAAGTTCATGACAAAAGTGCAGTCGTGTAAACAGCTGTCTCCAAATACACGCATTACGTATCTTAATCCAGGAACCCACAGCATTGTGAATGGTACTAGTTTATTCAATGGAGACAATTATAATCAATCCACGGGGTCGTGGTACATGCGTAGGCGCACATATCTAAAACTGATCAGTGCCCAGTGAATCTGCGGTAGGAATTGTGGCGACAACTTGCAGGATTGTCCAACTGACATGTTTTCAGGATACCCCTAATTAATATCCATGAGGACACATCTGTATAAATCTAGAATAATTGTATGCAAATGTATCTCATGAATATTATTGAGGGGTATCCTGAAAACCTAAAATGGCTCCCTTCGAGGCCTGAAGTTGGATAACGCCTCAGAACCAACCGGAAAGATAAGATTTAGCCCCTGTCTGTTTTGCATCACGTACAGCACTACCTGCGGAAGGGCTGCTAATGGGAGACCAACGTAAACAAATGCAGCGAGAGGGCACAGCACACACTCAACTGCGCCCACTCCGAGGAATACACCCTCACATTTCTCGAGCACGTCACAGGGTCCGTGTACAACAATTGAATCCACTGGGCCAGTTCTAGCATTAACCACAAGTGATGTAATGGCTGCAGCCTGAACTCCCAGCTCAAGTGGTTGAAATCAGCTTCCAAACTAACTAGTGGCGTTAGCGTACCTGTCTCCCAGTTACCTTCTAAGACCTCACATAGCCTGCTGCCATCCATACAGTGTTCCATACAGCCGCAGTGGGCCACCTGCACCAGTGTGCCTGTTACTCATTGTACCCGTCGCACTATAATGGCCCTTAATATCTCAGTGTCCATGTTCCGTGGTGAGAGCGGCCCATAGGAAGTTACCAGAGTGGGATCTTTGCTCTTTTTAGGGAGCACATCACAAAACTCAGCCTCATCACAGGAGGCAACAGACCTTGCTTTCACGCCTCTCGGAAAGCCTCCAGTAGCAAAGGGGCCAACATATACGCAGAGACCTTGTAAAAGGCATACGGCAGGCGTCACTACCTGGCATATTTAGCGATTCCGTAGCTGTCTGGAATCGCTGTAGGGTCACCGGTTCCCCCGGTTATGACTTCACTCCATCCCCTTAGTGATGGTAATAGTGCCTCCCCGTCACGATCTTACGCCTTCTTAGGTCCCACTGCTGTCTCCTGAGCATCTAGTGTATGATAGATGTCAGAGAAGGTGCTGTACATGCTAGACTGGTCACAGGCCACTCAACCCTCTTCTCCCTGCCTGGCTATAATAGCCCTGGCCCCATCCACTTTCTTTATTAAGCAAGCCTCCCCGCTTTCTGCCACTCCCCATGCTGTCACTTTAGGTGCTTGCTGGAGTCATAGTTTCCCAATGTTTAGTTCACTCGAGAGCAAGCCTTTCTTCTATCACTCATCGTTTCTGTCTTACCCATTTCTATCACTTCTTTGTCACATCTGCCCCACCTGATTCAATGAGTTTTTTTCTAACACCCACCATCAGAATGAAGCATTCACCCCTAACAAAAAACCCTAGCGCCTCGCAGATGAAGGAAGGGGATATGTCCGGATCAGTTGTGGGTCACGGAGTTCCCCTATTGCATTTTGCAGGAGTGTTCTGGCGGCCATATGTCCCAGCATTTCAGTATTAAACCTCTGCTTGGGAGTGGCTGGGGCAATGGTCTCACAGAACCCTACCCTATGCTCACTCTGGGTCACTACGCTAGTTGCTGTAGCATTCATTTAAATGAAGTCACTTCGGGTGAAAGTGCATGGGCCGCGGAATAGAGTGAATAGTCTATATTTGTTGGGTGGCAGACACTCCATCGGTCTAGTAGGCCATAATCCAGCATTGTACCTTTTATGAAACAAGCCCCAAAAGATGGCGGGCCTACTCTGCTAGGTGTCTGTGTCGGAAGCGGCCTCTGATACGTACTGATGCTGACGAGCAGAGGTGCGGCTTGACACGTACGTTGTGTGCGTCGTATGCACGGAGCAGGAGCGAGGGTCCTTTCCTCTAACTGGATGTGCCGCCGAGCCGAAGGAGCAGAAGGAGTCGAGCTCTGTGGAACAGGGAACAGGGAGCCCTGTGCTTTGTGCGGGTGCACCCCGCTCTAGGTGTTGCCGGCTCTCAGTAGGGCGACGCAAGGAGGGAGTGGTCCTTTGAGTGTGAGGCGCAGAGGAAAGACCGCGACGAGCTGGGCAGAGCTGGACAGAGCTGTTCAGAGCACCGATTAGGTGAGGAGGCTTTGCAGCCAGACGGGGCCTTGGAGGTGCCTGGCGTGGGGGCGGCCCCTCCCCTTTGTGCCTTGTTGGTGTCCCCGTCTAGTGAGTGCAGGGATTGACCTGCCTCATTGTGTTCTTGTGGGTGATACCCCAGAAGTAAGGAGGGGGTGAGCGGAGGGCGGGGGTGGAGGACTATCGTTGCTCCCTCCCATTCAGCCTCCTTGTTGGGCTCCAGTGGTGTCTGTTTGACGTAATTCTCTGTGTACGAGCCTGTTGGGGTGCGCTGTGGGATTGATATTTGGTTCTTATATCCATAAATTCCCTTTTTTACGCCCTGACTAAGAAGTGAAAAGCGGTGTACAAGCCGGGGACTGCAGGCTACGGCCTTTGACCCGGTATTTACTGCTAACGGTCTCCCCCTTATAGGAGGGTTGGGGGTAACGTGGGACAAACCCTCCCCCTCTGCACTGCAGGTTTGGACTGGGCCATAGCAGCTCTTTCCCCTATTCGGCCCTAATCTTGCTGGGCAGTGCCTTCCTAGCCGGCTCAGCATTTAGCCTTCTGAAAGAGTGAGACAACGCAGAGATGCGGCGGGGTAAAAGAGCGCAGCATTCGATCTATAACTTATGGAAAAACAGGACCCCTGCTATAAAGGATCCCAAAGAGACCCACAGAAAGAGAGGTAAAGCTAAGAAAAACGCCAAATATGCTCTACCTGTGGCACAGGGAGCTATTACGGAGTTCTTCCCTGTGAACCCCCCCCCCCCCCCCCCCCCAGAGACCAACTCAACTACAATTGAGGAAACGGCTGTGAACCGGTAAATACAGGAGGCACCTCTCTAAATTCTTCCAACTTTGATGACATTGATAATAATTCTCTTTTGGATCTGTGTTTGACGATACAGAGAGGGATGCAGACACATACGCCACAGACAACATCCAAAGTCTTTTCACCCCAGAAAGAAAATAACATGAATATTGATTTAGGGGGACACAATATAGCTGGAAGTAGGGAACGTCTATCCACCTCCACAAACCTTGCAATGGCCTCAATGGAGGACGAGCCGGACCACGAGATGGTGGAGAGTACTGGTTCCCATCCCAATGCTACACAGCTAGCTGAGCTCCAAATGTCTGTAGCTTCCCTCCAATTTGCTCTGAAGATACTGTTACAGATGACGGGACGTGCCTATCTAACACCAATTCCATTTCCACGACATTAAACTTGAAGGATATTCTGCAAGAAGAAGCCGAAATCAATTTATCGGACGCTCTCCAAATAGCTGAGGAGATGGAAGAACAAGTAGACGAGAAGGTGAGGGACACGGCGCAAGGGACACCTCATAGTAACATCTTAATTGAAGACACTCCCACAGAGACAGAGGAACAAGATCTGGAACATCACCCCCAAACCCCTTCACACGTAAACAACGTAGACTGGCCAGAAAGGCCCTTAAAAACAAGTCAGCTGTAATGCGTGCCCCACCTCCTACAGCAGGGCCAGGACCCATATTCGAAACTCGTTCAAAAAAAGCCAGGAAAAGACTGACGAGAGCCGCCTTGCAGACAGCAACGAAAAAAGGTCCGCTCACAGATTGGCTGATTCCTGAAGATAAGTCCCAGGTCATGGACCTAGAGGAAATTGCATTGGAGGACTCAGTGCTTGTCTGTGAAGTTAGTACGCCCTCCCACCTTGAGCCAGCTCCGGAGACACGGTCCTTGGAGGATTCGACTGAGCATGTTCTCTTGGAACAGCAGAAGTGTAACGCTCACCTGATTCCCGTAGAGGCGCCGGTCTTGACTGGGCGTATACCGTATCTTCAAAGGTGATGTGTAACACACGGCTGGCTCTTTGGGATGGACCTCTGTGCACTGTATGTCTGACTTGAAGGGTAAGATGTCTGCAGATAGAAAATATGGGATTAAGGAATTGGGTTATTGAATGTCTCTCTCTTCTTCCCTTTCTCTTCTCCTGTAGAACCCCAAAGGTTAACGCTCTCACCTTAGGTAAGTGAACGCCGTGCTCTCCATCTGCCTCGGGGCAGGGTGCTGTAACCAGTTTCTTTACTGGATAAGGGGAGCAGGCCTCTTGACTTCAGAGGACTGCTGTCCGTCGTTTACTGCACGAACGGTAAGTTTCGAGTAATTCTAATGTCTTTAAAGTCTTTAGTAATGATGTTTCTTGTTTTGCAGGGTTCCGGCGATGGCGGATGACGGGCTGAAGTGAGTTGAAGATGGAGCCCGTGTGATGAATAGAAGCGCCTGGAAGCACGTAAGTAAGCGCTTGTTGCCTGCTTCACGATGCGCTCTAACTGTCTTTTTATTTTGCAGGTACAAGTTCGGAGCGGCTGCAGGGTGCCGGAATACCCACTGGGTTAGATGTGGAAAGGAGTAATGGCACGTGAGTATTAAAGTTCCCCAATGTCTTTAAACGCACCTTGTTTTGTCTTTCAGATGCGGGATGCAGCGCCGAAGGCCTCCGGAGCGTGTGAAGAGTTGGTAAGCTTTTGTCTTTCAGATGCCGGAATGCAGTGTGAAGACCTCCGGAGCGCATGAAGAGTAGGTAAGCCTTTGTCTTTCAGATGCCGGAATGCAGCGCGAGGCGTTGGTGACAGCCGATGGACCAGGTAAGTGAAGAGCTGTCACTGAAGCCCGTAATGCTAACCTGTTCTTTCTTGTCTTTATAGGTGTTGCTGAAGACTGGATTCAGGATGGTAAGCCTTTTTCCTTAGGCCCAGGATCAGATGCAGAAGACACGATGAGCGTTCTGCTGCAGAGGATGCAGAATAACGCAAAGCAAGATTCATCCATCGGGTGTGGTTTAAATAGCCTCCTGTAGTGCTTAGGTGTCTCCTTCCACAGCCACACCTAGGTAAGAAAAGAGTTCCTGCTTTCCAGAAGAGTTCCAGTGTTCTGAATCTAGGGAGTGGCTCCTGCCCCACCCAACAGGAAAAGTAGTTCCAAACAGAAGAGGATCAGAGGCTCAACTGGCAGGCAAGTAAGCAGCATGGTCTGCTGCAGGTAAGTCCACCCAAGCATTATGAGCCCGGCGCTTCCAGCGCTGGGACTGGGCATATTTATGAGCCTGGTGCCACTGGCGCCAGGACTGGGTCCAAAAGGTCCCAATTGGGACTGGTTGGCACTCGGAACCTGGGTTATGGATCTGCTTCCAAGGGAGTTGGGAAAACCCTGACCTTTTGGAAGCAGAGATCATGACAGTACCCCCCCTCAAGGCCTCTCCCAAACCGGGCTTCTCCGGGGGTTTTGGCTTGTCAGGAAATGTTCGGTGAAATCTTTTGATTAGGCGAGGAGCGTGGACATATTCAGCAGGTTCCCAGGATCTCTCTTGGGGGCCGTAGCCTTTCCAGTCAATTAGGTAAAATAGTTTAGATTTGGAGATCTTGGAGTCCAGAATGCTTTTGACTTCAAACTCGAGTTCTCCATCAACTAGGATAGGTTTTGGAGATTTAGTTAGTCGGGTTTGAGGTTGCACGGGTTTTAATAGAGAGACGTGGAAGACCGGATGTATCTTCATGTGCGGGGGCAAGTCCAACTTGACCGCTACTGGGTTTACTATGGTAGTGATGGAATAGGGACCAAGGTATCTTGGGTTGAATGTGCGTGGCCCTTTTAGAGGTAGATATTTAGTGGATAACCAGACTTGATCCCCTACTTGATATTGAGGGGCTTCCTTCCGATGTTGATCTGCTCCTTTCTTGTATTGTTCTTTAACCCTTTGAAGGTGAGAAACAGCTTCCTTAAAGGCTTGGGTGATTGTAGAATGCAGGTAGTCTACTGCTGGTGTTTCAAGATCTTGGAGGGGATCCAACTCCGAGGTTCGAGGGTGACTGCCGTACAAAAGAAAAAACGGGGTTTTCCCAGTTCCCGAATGGACAGAGTTATTGTAGGCATATTCGGCTATCCAAAGGATGTCTTTCCAAGTTTTTTCAGTTTGTTGCAGCATGCAGCGTAAATACTGTTCCAGAGTTTGATTGGTCCTCTCGGTTTGTCCGTCGGTCTGAGGGTGGTGACTGGTCGATAGTCTCACATCGATTTGAGCTGACCGACAGCAACTTCGCCAAAAATGAGAAATAAATTGACTACCTCGATCCGAAATTAGAACCGAAGGAAAACCGTGCAGTCGGACGATGTTTTCGAGAAATTCTCGGGCCATAGTTGCTGCTGTTGGCAAGCCTTTGAGCGGAATGAAATGCGCCATCTTGGAGAATAAGTTCACGATTACTAGAATCGTAATGTATCCGGAGCATGGAGGTAGATCGGTGATGAAGTCCATAGAAAGCGTATGCCAAGGGCGAGGTGGGATGTCAATAGGGCGTAAGAGGCCTGCTGGTCTTTCATTTTGACTCTTGTTTTGGGTGCATACTCCACAGGACATTATAAAGTCTCTGATATCTTTTTTCCAAGACGGCCACCAGAAGTAGCGCTTGATCTTTTCTGCGGTCTTGGCCATACCGGGATGTCCTTCCATTAAAGAATCGTGATAACAAAAGATCACTTTTTTCTGTAAATCTGTGCTGGGTAGGTATAATCGTTCTTGGAAATACAATAAGTTGTCCTTTACTGCAAAGTCCTTTCCCTGCAGATGCCAATTCTGTATGTCTGCTGGAGTTACAAGTTGCCTGGCTTTATCCTTAACTTCCTCTATGGATTCTGTGGCGATTACACCCAGAATTCTTTGTTCGGGAATGATTGGTACAGGTTTAGGGTTGATTAAGTGTTCTTCCACTCCCATCCGAGAAAGGGCATCAGCTTTACCGTTCTTTGTACCAGGTCGATAGGTAATTATGAAGTCAAACTCGGCAAAGAATAATGCCCAACGGAGTTGTCTAGAGGATTGGGCTTTTGCGGTTTTCAAATATTGCAGGTTTCGGTGATCCGTAATCACAGTAACGGTGTGTCGGGCCCCCAGCAGATAATGCCGCCAAGCCTTAAAGGCAGACTTGATAGCCAGAAGTTCCTTGTCAGTAATCGTGTAATTGATTTCAGGAGGCGAGAATTTGCGGGACCAAAATGCCACGGGATGCAACTGATTGGTTACCGGGTCCTTTTGTGATAGAACTGCCCCCATGGCAAGGCTTGAAGCATCAGTTTCCACGATGTAGGGGAGTTCGGTGCGAGGGTGTTTTAAGATTGGTGCAGAGATAAATTTAGTCTTCAAATCCTGGAAAGCTTGTTCCGCCTCGGTAGACCATTCAAAACGTTTGTTTTTCTTTAACAAGGCAGTGATGGGCTGGACTATTCGAGAGAATTCGGGGATAAACCTGCGGTAAAAGTTAGCGAAGCCTAACATGCTTTTCACACCTTTTACGGAGGATGGTGATGGCCATTTGAGAACTGCATCGACCTTCTTTGAATCCATACGCACTCCGCCAGGTGATAATATGAATCCCAAGAATTCAACTTCAGTCACGTTGAAAACACATTTTTCCAACTTAGCGAAAAGTTTGTGTTGACTCAATCTTTCGAGGACCATTTTCACGTGTTTCCGATGTTCAGATTCCAATGAAGAATAAACGAGGATGTCGTCAATGTAAACAACAACACACACATCTATGAGCTCTCTGAGGACATCGTTCATAAAATATTGAAAGGCGGCCGGGGCATTGCAAAGTCCGAAGGGCATGACCTGATATTCAAATAGCCCATACTTGGTGCGGAAGGCCGTCTTCCATTCATCGCCCTCTTTTACTCGTACCAAGTGGTAAGCTCCTCTAAGATCCAGCTTTGTATATATGCATGCTTTTCTGACTTTGTCCAGGAGTTCAGGGATCAAAGGTAACGGATATCTATTCTTAACGGTGATCTGGTTCAGGGAGCAATAATCTATACAAGTTCTAAGGTCTCCTTCCTTTTTTGGAACGAAGAACAAAGCTGAAGAAGCAGGGGACTTGGAAGGACGAATAAACCCATTTGCCAGGTATTGATCCAGGTATTGTCGAAGGTGAAGGTTCTCAGGCTCGGTGAGGGCATAAATTCTACTACAAGGAGGAGTAGATCCAGGTATCAGGTCTATCTGGCAGTCATAAGACCTATGAGGAGGTAGAGAGTTAGCCTGATCCTTCCGGAAAACATCTTGGTATTCTAGGTATTCGGGAGGTAACTGGGGAGTCTTTGAAGAAATTGCTGCCAGTGCAACACCAGGTGGAGGGTGACAAGTAGAGACACATTCTGGAAACTGGACCATTCTTGCTCGTCAATCGATCAGAGGATTGTGTTTCTCTAACCAAGGTATTCCTAGAATAATCTGAAACTGAGGGGCCTTGATCACATCGAACACGATCTTCTCATGGTGTCCATCTTGACTTACTAGCGTCACCTCTTGAGTGGTATGCGTTACTGGCCCGGAGGCTATCTCCGTACCATCCACCGTAGTAATGACGTCCTTTACAGCCTTGGGACAAAGAGTTAGATTCATCCTCAAAACCATTTCATGATCCACATAATTGCTGATGGCACCGCTGTCGACGTAAGCTTCAATTGCATGTAATCGATCCGGATTATCAGGGCTAATGAGGACCATAGGTATCACGAAATGCGAGGTCACGGAACTGGTTTTCACGCTCAGCAAGAGGACCTCTATTCTTGTCGGGCGAGGTTGTTTCCCTGCTCAGAGTTTGTAACTTTGGTAACTGCAGCTCATACTGCCTTCTTGGCAGGTTTCACCGGACAGTCTCGAAGAAAGTGCCCCGAGTTTCTGCAATAGAGGCATAATTGCAATTGTTCTCTCCTTTCCTGCTCCTTTTGTGTTGGAGGACCTTTCAGACCCCCTATTTGCATGGGTTCCCCGGAGTCTACTCCTTTGGAAGGAGTTGGCGGTTTGGAAAATACTCGAGCATCAAACTTGGAACGATCGGCCTTCCTGTTCTGCAGTCTGTGATCTATTTGAACGACTAAGTCTATATAGTCCGAACAATCTTGTGGGGGATTCACTACTTGGGCTAACACATCTTTGAGCTCTCCACGTAGACCTCTATAAAACAGCGTAATCCTTTTGTCCTCAGGCCATTGAGTTTCCACTACCAGTCTGTTGAAAGACGCAATATAAGCCAAAAGTTCTTGATTACCCTGTCGCAACGAAAGAAGCTCATTGTCCAAGGCCTGCCCCTGTGAATGTCTTGCGAACAGTTTTTCCATACTGAGCTGAAAAGCTTGAAAATCATGGAGGACCGGATCATCTTGATTTACTAGAGGGATCGACCAGTCTGCCGCATTGCCACTAAGGTACGAAAGCACGAAAGCTACTTTAGCTTGATCAGTTGGAAAGGCTGCTGGCCGGCATAAGAAATGCAACCGGCACTGATTGATAAATACTGCAAACCTCTTTGGGTCACCAGAAAATCGTTCGGGCAGAGCCAGAGGTACATTCCCAGGTAGATTGATCTGCACTGGATTCATAGAGGATGTAGAAGGAAGATTTCCCCCAGATGCGGGTAACGGGGTCTGTCCGGCTTGTGACTGTAGCAATTGTCTAGCGAGATCATCTGTTCGCTCCTTGGAAATAATCAGTTCCCTTCTTAGAGCGTTCGTTTCCTGACGGGCTGCATGCACTTCTGCCCTTAGTTCCCCAAGTAACTGGGCTAGCTGGTCGGTATCCGAGGTTTCCATAGCGCCTGGACGGGAGTTTTGTGGTAGGCTTTGCGTTCTGTAACGCTCACCTGATTCCCGTAGAGGCGCCGGTCTTGACTGGGCGTATACCTTATCTTCAAAGGTGATGTGTAACACACGGCTGGCTCTTTGGGCTGGACCTCTGTGCACTGTATGTCTGACTTGAAGGGTAAGATGTCTGCAGATAGAAAATATGGGATTAAGGAACTGGGTTATTGAATGTCTCTCTCTTCTTCCCTTTCTCTTCTCCTGTAGAACCCCAAAGGTTAACGCTCTCACCTTAGGTAAGTGAACGCCGTGCTCTCCATCTGCCTCGGGGCAGGGTGCTGTAACCAGTTTCTTCACTGGATAAGGGGAGCAGGCCTCTTGACTTCAGAGGACTGCTGTCCGTCGTTTACTGCACGAACGGTAAGTTTCGAGTAATTCTAATGTCTTTAAAGTCTTTAGTAATGATGTTTCTTGTTTTGCAGGGTTGCGGCGATGGCGGATGACGGGCTGAAGTGAGTTGAAGATGGAGCCCGTGTGATGAATAGAAGCGCCTGGAAGCACGTAAGTAAGCGCTTGTTGCCTGCTTCACGATGCGCTCTAACTGTCTTTTTATTTTGCAGGTACAAGTTCGGAGCGGCTGCAGGGTGCCGGAATACCCACTGGGTTAGATGTGGAAAGGAGTAATGGCACGTGAGTATTAAAGTTCTCCAATGTCTTTAAACGCACCTTGTTTTGTCTTTCAGATGCGGGATGCAGCGCCGAAGGCCTCCGGAGCGTGCGAAGAGTTGGTAAGCTTTTGTCTTTCAGATGCCGGAATGCAGTGTGAAGACCTCCGGAGCACACGAAGAGTAGGTAAGCCTTTGTCTTTCAGATGCCGGAATGCAGCGCGAGGCGTTGGTGACAGCCGATGGACCAGGTAAGTGAAGAGCTGTCACTGAAGCCCGTAATGCTAACCTGTTCTTTCTTGTCTTTATAGGTGTTGCTGAAGACTGGATTCAGGATGGTAAGCCTTTTTCCTTAGGCCCAGGATCAGATGCAGAAGACACGATGAGCGTTCTGCTGCAGAGGATGCAGAATAACGCAAAGCATGATTCATCCATCGGGTGTGGTTTAAATAGCCTCCTGTAGTGCTTAGGTGTCTCCTTCCACAGCCACGCCTAGGTAAGAAAAGAGTTCCTGCTTTCCAGAAGAGTTCCAGTGTTCTGAATCTAGGGAGTGGCTCCTGCCCCACCCAACAGGAAAAGTAGTTCCAAACAGAAAAGGATCAGAGGCTCAACTGGCAGGCAAGTAAGCAGCATGGTCTGCTGCAGGTAAGTCCACCCAAGCATTATGAGCCCGGCGCTTCCAGCGCTGGGACTGGGCATATTTATGAGCCTGGTGCCACTGTCGCCAGGAATGGGTCCAAAAGGTCCCAATTGGGACTGGTTGGCACTCGGAACCTGGGTTATGGATCTGCTTTCAAGGGAGTTGGGAAAACCCTGACCTTTTGGAAGCAGAGATCATGACAAGAAGCTAGTGCCTGAAATCAAGACTAATCGCATATGCTTCATTAAGAATCTGTACCCTAGGAACAAGAATTCTTGGCTGGCACGCTCTGAGCTATCAACTCGGCTTCACCACATTCCGCAACTCTGTCTTAAAATCTGATGACTTTCTTTTCATTGAAACCCTGTCGGGTCCTAATCCTAATGTATCTGCCCTACATTGTACTTTTTTGAATACTGCGCAATTACTGAGAAAATACAAAGAAGAACTGAGAGCGGTGGATATTGACATTGACGTGGACCCGCAGGAGAAGGATATCTCTGCTATCTCTGAGGAATCAGTTGGGATATCATCTTCTGGAAATGAGTGCAACATAGGAGCAGGGGACAGTCCCCTATTGGTGGAAGTACAACTAGCACTCAAGTCTTTGTTAGACTCCTTACCCCAGCTGTTACAGAATCATTGATGTCTATCATTACTTTCATGGAACTGCAGAGGTTTCTCGCATCTTTTGAGGACAGATGGTTCTTCTGCCTTTCTATCGCAACATAGTTATATTTGTTTGCAGGAGACATGGTCACTGGACTCCTTAATGTTAGATGGTTTTGTTACACTCTGCTAGGGTGGTTGTCCCACTCAGGATCCAGTGTGGTATTCACACCTCCCACCCTCCAGATCAAAGGACATCATATACAGGGCCGAATAACTGACCCAGTCTCAGAACAGAAGGCCACTTTCAGGGTGTTTGGCACATAACTGTTCAAAAGAAAGATTTCCCTTGTATTCACTTTGCAATGGATGCATACGTGGTATGTACATGTCAGGGCGTGTGTTTAGGATTTCTGGGGATGTTGCTCCTTGATCAGTACACCCCTGGCATGTCTGGTGAAGTCAGATGCAACTACTCAGCCCCTCCACCTCGTCTAGAGTGTAGCACTAGCCTCTGGCATCAGATGCGCCTTGTGCAGCTTGGTTATTTCTATGCATTTAGGCTGCAAAAAGGAGCGGCGCCTTAGCAGTTTTGCCATCCCCTGCATCCCCTTCTCATTCCATGTTCTGCGTTAGGCCTGGAATCCCATCCATTCCAGTGAGAGTATCTCAACCTATCACATACTCCTCTCAGATGCCACCTGGACCACCCAAGGCGCTGTTGATGAACGTACACATGAAGCACCATAAAGAGCAGCATGACCACAGAGACTCCCCAAAACATATCCACCTCTCTCGTGGATGGTATCCATCACCAAGAAAATCAGGCCAGACCAAGAAAATCAGGCCAGGCTAAGTAAATCAGGCCGACTAAGAAGACCAGGCCAGACTACGAAAATCAGGCCATACTAAGGAAACCAGGCCAGATTAAGAAAACCAGGCCATACTAAGAAAATCAGGCCAGACTGAGAAAACCAGGCCAGACTAAGAAAATCAGACCATACTAAGAAAACCAGGCCATACTAAGAAAATCAGGCCATACTAAGAAAACCAGGCCAGACTAAGAAAATCAGGCGTGAAATTAAATTTAGCATTGGTGCATACAGTTAAAGAATAGGGTTGTAGGGCTCAGTCCAACTGTGCTGCTAGGTCTGGAAAAGATCTGGGGCTACACTAATGAATGTCCAGACGGTCAGGAGTCAGGGCTAGCTAGCTTTTTGGTTGTAGCCCCTGAGCTTCCATCCAGGGCTACAACCAAAAGACCTGGGGCTATAGCCCACTCAGCCCCCCTAGCAACGCCTCTGGCTCATGGTAACCCTGCAATACTACACCGACCTATAGAGAAATGTATGGTGTTGAGGGCTGCAGATAATGTAATCGTAATTGGTTATATATAATGCACTTAATACTCAGAGGTACCTAAGCGTGGACCCGGGGATCAAACCAGTGTTGCTCAGCGTTGTCTTGCTTCAAGACGAGCGCGTTGCCCCGGAGCTATCCTCCCAGTTGTAAAGAGAGGTCTAGGAGCATGGAAAAGGCAACCACTCGAGGACCTGTGATTGCCAGGAGGTTGCCCTACACCTCTACGAGGGCAGGTCCTGTGTCGTACACTGTGTGAGACCCGGATGAATGGGCTGCAGTGGCTGGTTGACGGCTAATGAGCTTCCAGTTCTTTCATCATCTCTCCCGCCAGGACTTTGGCTATAGGCAGCGCGGGTCATTGGGCCGACTCTCGCCGCATCCGAGATCTAGCACCAGATCTGTAGCAGGATCTCGGGATCCGGCCAGAGTCAGCCCTCAGGCCTATGCTCTGTGAAAGAGGCACGGTGACACAGTAAGTTTTGTGTTTGAGTTCCTCTTTATTACGGAGCTCCCCGGAGCCCCAGCCAGCGCTCCTCTTTCAAACTCCAACTGCCTCCCACCGGTCACGCGGCTCTCGCTCACCAACATACCAGAGAGCGCGCGCGACCTTAGCTAGGCACAACATTCTAACTACGGAAGTCTCTACACATCTTCCCCCTTTTACAGAAATTAAACAAAAGCAGTATAAGAAGAGAACAATAAAGAAAACAATATATAACCAATGTAACCAACACAGTCACATAAGAGAAAATTGGCTAAAGCAGAAAAGTTAGATATAAACATTATGTGCATTAAAATCTAACCTTGTGCATTAAAATCTAACATGAATTTACAACAGAATATCAAGTTTCATAGTCTCTCATCCACACAGGCTTTGACCTAGACCTATAAAAACCTTCTTCATTTCCTCTCACGCCAGTATTATCATTGTTCACAACTACCTCTCTTTCATCTCTTCCTCCAATTTCTTTTCATTGCTCACATTCACGTTCCTTCCTTTCAACTGCCCATCCAACTTATTCTCTTTCACGTCCCCCACCCTTGCCAATCTTCCTTTTGACCAAACTTCTCCTCCCTCCAAGATGACAACATTGCTTTTCACCGCACATATCTTCTTCGGTCCCAGGAACTTACTTTCCACACATTTGTTCACTAATCTGGGATTTTTAACATACACCATCTCCCCAATTTTCCATTCTTGTTCCTTCACCCTCATCCTGTCATCAAACAATTTCTTATTCCTTTCTTGACTCAAAGTAATGAGTTTCATTATTTGACCCCGATCCACATTGACCACCTTGGCCTTGCCTAACCATCCTGGACATAGCCTTGTTCCAGGTTCCCTACCTTTCATGGACACAAATGGAGATACGCCAGTCACAGAGTGTGGTGTAGTGACATAATTCCAGGTTAACATCTTTAATACCTCCCTCCATGATTGTCCTAATTTCATGGCCATTTGTAAGGCCCCCTTTATGTACCTGTTGACTCTTTCAACAAGACCATTCGCCTTGGGATTATACAATGCTGTCCTCGTGTGTTTTATGCTATAGCCTGCAAGAAATTTCTTCATTGCCACCGATACAAATTGTACCCCGTTGTCAGATACAATTTCAATAGGTACTCCCTCCTTAAGAAAAACTCTCTCCAAAAAAACAATCAATTCCTTAGCCGTGACCTCTTTCACCGCTTCCCATTCAAACCACAAATACAAATTTTAACCCATCTCCCAAACCTGCAACTGGACCCATAATGTCCACTGCTAGCTTGCTCCAAGGCTGGTCTGGTACCACACTCGGTATTAATGGTGCCTCTCTCACCACCCTGCATTTGTCACTAGTTTGGCAAGCCATGCAATCTTTGACATACCTTTCCGCACTCCTGTCTATCCCTGGCCACCAATAGTTCTGCCTTAATTTCCTTTTCATGGCAGCTTCTCCAGGATGTCCCTGATGTGCCAGCTTTACCAACACAGACCTGAGTGATTGTGGGGGAACAATGCACCTACCCCTCCTTAGCCTGTTGTCACACAAATTCAACTCGTCTTTTATTTACCACCAATTTACTATCCAATTCTTTTTTCACTGGCCATCCCCTCACAGTCCAACACTTCACAAGTTTAAGATCCTCATCTAAATCTTCTTCCTGTGTCCACTCTTCCTTGCTAACTGCACTCTGTATTTCTGCCACTACCGACTCCTCCTCTGCCTCCTTTTCTTCCACCAGATAACTGTTTACCGGCAGCCTGGACAGGCAGTCCGCCATCACATTTCTCTTTCCTGGCAAATAGCTCACATCAAAGTTAAAATTTTGAAGTCCTAAACCCCACCTGCTTATTCTTGGGGAAACCAAAGCCCACCTTCCACTCTCAAAGAGCTGAACCATGGGCTTGTGGTCCGACCTGATC
This sequence comes from Ambystoma mexicanum, assembly GCF_040938575.1. Classification (NCBI taxonomy): domain Eukaryota; kingdom Metazoa; phylum Chordata; class Amphibia; order Caudata; family Ambystomatidae; genus Ambystoma; species Ambystoma mexicanum. The sequence goes on along the minus strand of NC_090932.1, from coordinate 1,169,507,610 downwards.
ACGAATCTTCTTCCCCACAAGAAGTACTTAAAATGACTCACAGCCCAGAACATGGCCAACGTTTCTCTTTCAATGACGGAATATTTGCACTCCGCACCTCTCAGATCCTAGACGCAAACGCAATTACTCTCTCTGTATTGTCTCTGTCATACTGCACCAATGTTGCACCCAGCCCCAACATGCTCGCATCAACCACCAAAACAATTTTGTCCTTAGGATCAAACCTACCTATGGATAGTGCCCCACTCACCGCTTGCTTAATACAATCAAAAGCCACTTGACATTCTGCTGACCATTCAAACTTTGCACCCTTCTTGAGCAACATTCTAAGAGGAATGGACACTTTGGCAAAATCTTTCACAAACTTATGATAATACTCGGCCAAACCTAAAAATGATTTCACTTGTTCTTTATCCTTTGGCACAGGTTCACATTTTACTGCCTCTACTAGACTCCTCTTAGGTCTCACCCCCTGTTCATCAATCTCATGGCCGATATATTCTACCTTGCTTACCGCAATCTTACACTTGCTCCTTTTTACCGTTAATCCTGCCTCACTCAACCTGTTCAACACCTGTCTCAACACTTCATCATGTTCTTCAACGGAACTAGCATAAATCATAATATCATCTTGGAACACAATAATGTTCTTAACTCCGTTCAGCACCGTCTCCATCACCCTTTGGAATACAGCTGCCGCCGAGGCGAGTCCAAACGGCATCCTGCAATACTTAAATGTTCCAAACACCATAATGAATGCCGTCAAGTGTTGACAATCCTCCTTTAGTGGAATCTGATGGTATGCTTGAGAAAGATCAATAACTGAAAATACCTTGGCATTGTTAAGCACAGATAACTGGTCACCAATTATCGGCAGGGGATGTCTATCAATTAAGATATTCCTATTGAGATCTCGCAGATCTACACGCAGTCTAATGTCTCCATTTGACTTCGCCGCCACCACCACCGGCGACAGCCATTCCGAGCTTTCACTCTTCTCTATTATTCCTCTTTGAAGTAACGACTCCACTTCTAATTTTAGCTTCTCATTCACTTCATGAGGCACTGGTCTCACCTTGTGCACCTTTGGACTGGCGCCCACCTTCAGCTGAATCTGATGCTCAAATCCTTTCAACATCCCTAGTTCCTCTCGAAACACTTTCGGGTATTCCTTCTCCCACTTGTCCTTCAGTTCTGCCACATCAATTGGCCTTTCCGCATTCGCTTGTATTCTTATTCCCAACTTCCACTGTTCACCCCATCCCAGGAGTGATGAACCTTCTTGAGTTCCCGTATGCATAGGGTTCGATATTGTGCTCCTTCAATAGTCTTACATCTCCTTGCATGCAACCCAGGAATGTTGCCTTTGACATTAAAGTCCATGGTGAACAACTGTCCACCTTCATTGTCACCACTCTTCCGTTGATCATGAATACATGCGTAGGCGCACCGCCTTTGTTTGAGACTTCTTATACCTCCAGCACATGCTTTGCCTGGCTGCTCAGTCCCATTACTTGATCTTCCTCTTGTTCGGGTACTCTCCCACCTGCTTCAATATTCTGCACCACTCCCGATTCACGACAAACTCTCCCGAAATGACCCTTCTTCTTGCATTTCAGACACGAGATATTCTTGGCCGGACAAAACATGCTTGTAGAAATGTGGCGGTTGCTCCCACACTTGTAGCACCTTATTTCCTTGTTCGGGACCCCCTTTCGGAATCCCTTCACCGCCACTACTTCCCCCTCTGGCTTGTCTCCTTTCATAGTTGACATATACTTATGGGTTTGTTCCATACTTCTTGCTGTGTCTATGGCTGACTCTAGTGATGCATCTTTCGACAACAGCCTCTCTTGTATCTTCACATTATTCGTGCATCGGACCAATTGGTCCCTTATAAGAGAGTCTGTGAGCGGTCCAAACTCACATGTATGGCTAAGCGACCTCAGTGCTGCAATAAAATTCTCCACTGGTTCTTGTGGACCTTGTAACCTCTGGAAGAATTTATGCCTCTCAAACGTTATGTTTTTCTTAGCTTCAAAATGTACTTCCAATTTCCTCTCTGCCATAGAGTATTGATCCATTTCTCCTTGGCCCTGCTGCGGAAGATCATGCAATCCATCATAGACACTTCTGCCCTCAGTTCCTAAATTGTGGAGTAAAATTGCTTCTTTCCTTGCACATGCAAATTTATCACCTCCTATGGCAATCAGGTAAGTGTCAAACAACTTCTTCCACCTGTCCCATCTTATTGGCGGAGTACCTGGTTCTGACAGGAACGGCGGTGGTGGTGACATACTCGCTGCAGCCATCTTTATATTTTATCTTATTGTAGTTATTCCCTAACTGCACTGCTCACTTTCACAGAGTTTCTTATTGTACTCTCTGCCCTTGCCAGTCTCTCACTGGGTCTTCCTTCCACGACCTCCTTTCACAATGTCAATACTTCCTTGGATGCTCTGATTACAGTTCAATAGTCCTTCAAACCACCTATATCCAAGTTGTGTCCACTGGGTGGCACTATACCTTTTCCTTTTCTTTTTATAGTATAACCTCTGGGTGGCACTGTCCTATCTTCCAGGTGGCCCTGTGACCAGTCCTTCCACTTGAATGTGCCTCCCCCTCTTGTTGATTGTGTCCAGCCCAGTCCCCACTCCCCCTCTGCTCCTCACCTTTATATCCAATGAGGGCTGGGGTGGGCGGCACCAATCCGGAACAGCTGCACAGGCTCAAACTCTAATTAGTGAGCCGAGGCGGGGATAGCGAAGAGCGCCACACTCCTCGCCCGCCGCGGAGACCGTCCCCCTGCAGCACCTCGCTGACAACTGCTGCGGAGACTGTCCCCCTGCGGCCCCACACCTCTCCGTATTGCGCGGCCTTCTTTGCCTGCTGGGATCCGACAGCCGCGCTGCGGACGTCCCGGCACACACTGCTCCTCCTCGAAGGGACGCCCCGCCGCCTCCGTGGCGAGCTCTGTGCCTCGTCGCTAAATGAAAGAGGCACGGTGACACAGTAAGTTTTGTGTTTGAGTTCCTCTTTATTATGGAGCTCCCCAGAGCCCCAGCCAGCGCTCCTCTTTCAAACTCCAACTGCCTCCCACCGGTCACGCGGCTCTCGCTCACCAACATACCAGAGAGCGCGCGTGACCTTAGCTAGGCACAACATTCTAACTACGGAAATCTCTACACTCTGCTCTGGGTTAGTTAAAAAAAAAAATTTAAAAAAAAAACGTCCGCGACAGCGGGCGAGCAACTCCTTGCAGAGTCCGCGATTTAATCTGCCCTGTACTCAGCACTGTAAGGGGCCCACCTAGAAAGCTGCAGACAACAGATGAACGAGCCTGTTGTGCGGGCGTGTGCTCCTGTGTGATGTGCTGCGAAGCATTGGAATATGCAAACAAAGGAATGCACATTCCAAACGCAGCGTGTGAGATGCTTCGCAGTCACACACCCAGCGCCCCTCATTCTTTGTGCTGACAGCCTTTCAAGTGGCGCAATTTATAAGCGATTTCTCATTTAACGGGCCATTGTTTTATACAGCATGTGCTTAACATTTCGACGCCTGACTGCTTTTTTCCATCGCCGTGGGCAAGTTGTTTGCTAATGGCCTTGACCCAAGTGACCAGGTGGTGCAATCTCCACAGGTAGTGCAAAGGTTGGATATCTGCTTGGAGTGGATCTTGCAGAGCTGGCACACGTTTGGGTCTGGCATCTGTAAAATGCAGCACATCATTTGTGATCACATATTATGTGATGTGCTGCATTTTCTGGAGGCCAGATTTTAACATGTGTCGACTCCGGTGACCCTGTGTAATTTGTCTTGTCTTGGTTCGTGCACGGAGCAAAAGTGTGGTTGGTGAGTGATGCTGTGGGCAAATTGTATGCATCTACACACTGTCTGCCACGGTCGGACTGGGGCATAAAATTGTCTCGGGCACCAATACAAAAGTGCCCAACAGTTGCACATGGCCATTCATTCCTTTTATGCCAGAATGTTTGATATTGCCGTTTTAAACTATTATTTTGTACATTTCCTTTGATCGGAGGTCAACTGCCAGCTTCACCCCCCTCTAAATCCCGCCTCCTCGGTCACCGCCCCAGTCCCCCAAACTCCACCCCACCACAGCCCTCGTGAGATCCCCCACCAACTTTTTTCCATTTCCACCACTGGCTATAGGTGGGAATGGAAACAAGAGGCTGATCCCTCCCAAAGGAGTCCAGGGGGGTTGGAGAAGAGTCATTCATATGCCAGGCATAGCATAGCATGACATTTAAATGACTATGTACCAGGCCAGCCATGCCAAACCAAGGACACCTGCAGATGTGGTTTTCTGCACCTGCATATTATTAAGCGTTATACAGACTGAAAAAAAGCTGAGACACTCCTGCACAGGTGCTTCATGCAATTATGTTCCCTCGTGCAGTCTTACATGCTTAGAAGTGTGTAAGAGGAATATGTCCATCAGGCAGAAATTGGAAACTGTGATCCCCCGACCCCCCATATGTTCAACACACTTTTTCTGGCTTTTTGTTCTGTGATTTGGAGTGAATGTAGGATTATAGACGGGTCAATTCATACCAATGTAAATGCAGCCCAATTGTTTATATTGATCTGCAATCCAAGACAGACTGCCTTCATAGGCCCTATTGTGCTCCTGCAGGTACTTTTCTGGGTTTGTACAGGTACCCTCCTTATTACTTGCAGGCACGCAACAGAGCTCTAGTTAATTGGACTATTGCAATGGCCTCCTCTCTGGAGCCCCTGCCAAACAAATCTATTTCTTACAAAAGGCACAAAATGCAGGGGTTAGACTAGTCTTTGGGGTACCAAAACACACCCCAATCTGGTCTTCGCCGCTCTCTCCATTGGTTAGCAGTAGACGATCGTATAAAGTTCAAGATTGGTTGCCTAGTGTTCAAATGCATAAATGGTCTGGCACCAAGCTACCTGAGGGACAAGCTAACACCATAGCACCCTACTAGGTCCTTAAGGTCGGAAGACAAACATCTACTCACAATCCCTAAGACAAAATGCGTTTCTAGTGGAGATTGTAGATTTTCGGTCTTTGGGCCTATATTGTGCAATATTCTCCCTCTGAATCTAAGGAAAATGAACTCACTCCTAACATTCCGAGCAGGACTAAAAACTCACCTTGTCAGATAGGGGTTTTCTGTTAACTTATGGGCTACTGCCAACATGTGATTGGTGATTATACTTTGTCTGATGATATATTCCAACTGTGCCGGGATTCGATTGGGTTTGTTGTGTGCGCGGTACAAATATCTCAATCAATCGATCAATCAGAGCTCCTGCAAGCCTCCCACGGAACATGTGCCTGGACCCCACTGACACCCTACCATGACTCTGAGCTCTTGCATGCGCCCCCATCTCTAGGAATGTTACGTGACTCCTGCAGCTCCCTCACTGAACTCCTAAGGCCACCTCCTTGAGAAGCTTTTACTGCTCTTCAATCTAGTGTGTGGATTCTGGAGCTTACATTTCTTAGTTTATGAAAATGTTCTTATTTGTTCTTTTTTTTTCGTTATTGTGATATAGTTTAATACAAAAACGTTTTTACACTTTTCACATACTTTCTATCTTAAATTTCATATATCACATTCACTTTCCATCTATTTCTTCCGTGCTCTTGGTACCTAGTCATCTTGCTCTAATCGGGAATTGTCCATTATGTTGTCCACTTTCGTAATCCCCAATGGCCTCTATGTCTTAGTCTAACTGTCTCGTTACTTTTTCGATCAGGTTTATTCCTGCCCCTGTTAGTCTTTTGTCATTTCCTGTTTAGAATTTGCTCCACCATTCTTCCTTCGTTCGTGCACCATGTTCTCTTAGAAGCTTACTTAAGACTTCATCTCTTTCTGTCGTTATAGCTTTGCATTCAAACAGCAGATGTATTACTGATTCCAGTGTAGCATCAAGGTTACAGAATCTGTACTGTCCATTGTTTATCCCTCTGCGTCCTCTTTTGTGAAGATATTCGTTTGTAGGATACACATCCAATCTTATTTGTAGAAGCTTCTCACGATGAAACTTACTTGGAAATTTCACTGAGTAAATGTTCTTATATCTGTGATTGACTCCTAGGTAAACATAGCAATCCCTCCATGGAAAAGCCACAGCACAGGTGCTTAGGTTCCAGACTACCACATTATGAAAACCAACCTGCAGAGACCTGAATTTAGCATGTGCTGCAGCCACTGCCAAACACTTCCTTCTGTCTTTCTGTCCAACACTGGTATACAGGGATAAGGGAGGAAACTCAGTGGACACTGTGTAAGCACAGGCTTTAGGTGTCCTTTCTATCTGTTCTGGGAAGGGATAGACTTTAAATATAAGAAAATAGAACGTGAATTGACAGGTCTTCCGTGGAACGTTGAATAAACGGTAATTTTAATTAATTAAGACATTAATATACCAAATATTAAATCATTAGACACAAAATCAATCAAAATGTCATAGAAACATCATGACATATAGCCTAAAAAGGGCTAACCTTCAATTTGAGCATAGAAAGAAGTAAAAAATGGGGAAATCATTATTTGCAATGGTTAGTACATTAACAAATGATGTTGGTTTTGTGACTCTGTTGTTATACAGAGACATAAAGTCTCAACATGTTTCAGTTCTAAAATGTCACATATACAGAACTTTCATGAGGAGGAAGTTGTGTGCATTGAATTCTGATTCTGCATCCAGATTGTGTGAAGGTAGACAAACAAACACGACCTGACGAGGTTAAAAAGAGAGAGCAACTATGTAAGCTGTTACTGCTAATATAGGTCTCAGAGATTTCAATCAATGAACAGAGAACCAAGGACTCTTGGAACCAACCATCCTTATTCAAGGATAAAAAATTACCTCAGAGTGGTTCTTTTGGGAGCGTACAACTCTTCTGATGAATTGTGGTATTTCTACAGCATGGCTGCAAGAAAAACAAGGAATTAGCTTTCCATATTCACACAGACCGGTTGGCTCTCATAAGACAAACAAAGTAGGGTTAGGGAAGTCATATTCAAAAACATTCAAAAATGAGTGTTCCACCCACCTGTAGTGGGAGCTTGCTATCCTCCCTGTGCTATTATAGAGGAGTCTTGCCAATAACGTGAAAGTGAAGTCACAGCCAATCTGCTGGACTATCAGTCCTCAAGGATACGCCGAAGAGAACTCATTCACATCAATGGTGCATGGAAATACCGTCACCTAGAGTGGAGTGAAGAACAGAAGTAGAGGCGCTTAAAGGGCTATCTCTATATATTGTATGCACCTGGCGCCAAGCATGGGGCATTCTGTGGGCGCACGGCTAGTCTGTGATGAGCCATAGCCTGTCCCTTCTTTCCTATTATAGAGAGTAAAAATATAAAGTTATAAAGTGAGGTGAAATACCTGTGAACTGTATCACGAGGAATAGCGGGTGCTGTAGTGTAGTCTCTGATCAGACACCTTGGTGCCGGTCGGCAATGGGGCATCTGGTCCCCCTGCCAAAGAGGAATATATATTGTATGAGGTCAGGGAGCCGTTGGTACCGTGGAGAGTACCCATGGAGTCAGGCTGATACAAGGAAGTGTCTGAGAACAGAATGCGTTGGCTCGTTGGTTGTTAGTTTATCCCGGGAGCCGTCTCCTGAAAGGCTAACTCGCTTACCTCATCAAAGTCCATGGGGGCAGGATACAATGTCCCTTCTGGGTCGCTACAGTCAACCTCTGGTTTGTTCATCCTAACCACGGTGCCGGCTTGTCTATTCGTAAAGCCGCTGCGGAGCAAGCGTGTCGGTAACTATGGTTATCCGACACTCAGAAAGTCCCTTGTTGATGTTTGCAGTCCATCTGGTGGATCCAGATGGACGGGGAACCACAGGCGCCATTAGTAAATGGAGCCAGTCAAGCATTAAAACTAATTAAAACCGGCTCAGAGAAAGGTCCTGGTAGGGTGCAGCAGAGGGTGGAAGTCAGTGCACCAAATCGGCTTGTCTTCTTGTCACAGCCGCAAGCATATAATAATAATAATAATAAGCTGGGTAACAGAATGTGGAATAATGAAGTAACCCAGAGAATAGACCCTGCTAGAGCTGGTATATAGTGTGTCAAGAGTAGCGCCGTGCTCAACATAGACATGTAATACATGGTTCCATAAACGCATTCTCATAAGGCAGCTTGTGAATGAATACATATCTTCCCGAGGGCCCTTTTCCCCTTCTTTGTGTGTGTTCTTCGTGGCCTTTTGATTTGTTGAAACGTTAAAATTAGGTGTGTGAATTACATTCGGCTGCCTATGTTGATAAAATGTGAAGAGTTCCAGATGGCCCAGGCTTTTCAAAGCAGTGTTTGTTTATGTTTGATATTTTTGTCTGCTTTGGGTTAATTAGTGTAAATGTTGTTATCGCTTGAAAAATGGTGGGAGATGTATCGCTATCCTTCAATCAGTTTATGATGTGGTTATTTGTCTTTTGTTTTGTGATGTTCTGTGTGAAGCTTTTGTTGTAATATTGAATATTTTATTTTTATTTTTTTATTGATGTGTTATAGTTCCCACGGAACTGTTCACATATAAACACAATACACATTGAATAAAGAAAACGTGTTACAGAGTTAAAAACACTTTAGTAACAGCGTACCCTTCACATAAAAACTTCAAATTTATCCTCACCTACAAACATAGTGAAACAGACATAAATATATAGCAATAATTGAGAAAACGTATAGTGACTGATAATAGACTTACCCTTAATTGGTCAATTAACATCTGAGGCTCAACTCTCAGAGTAACATTCCCACTGGAGCACTAAAACCTCTTTCATAAAACGTATAGCAGCCAACGACCATTTAAAAGATTTATCCATAAAAATACGTTGCCATATCCAGCCAGGGTGAAGCACCTTAAAGTCATTAAAAGGTGCGAAAAATGTGTCTGGCGTATCATGGTCAGTTTGGGGCAATTTACCAACAAGTGTTGTATGGTTTCTATAGAGTTTTCCTTTTTACCGAATTTACATCTTAAATTGTGACATACACCGCCTCGAGCGCCCAAGATTTCGTTGGAAGGGAACAAATTCAGGCGAAGCATAAACACTGGCTACGCCAGTATTGCCCCAGACATTTCCTCAAGTAGTATGGTAATGTGTTGTAGGGTCTGGCATCTAACAACAGTCCTGTGAATACATTATACTTCCTGACACTATCGATCGCGTCAATCCAGTCGGCCTCCCATTCTCTCTTTTTTATTTGAGGGCATTCATTAATAGGTACTCCACCGAGGAGTCGACAGCACCTAATATTTAGAGACAATTGCAGTGCCATTCTAAGAGGCCGGCCATAGACTTGGACTCTAGCCCACGCTGTAACATCCCCCAGGTTGATCCCTCTTCCGCTAGATGGATCTTTCAGAGTATGTTTCAATTTTACCATTTTACCAGCTCTTCGGGTGACACCAGACCCAGTTTATACCTTAAAATTGGTGCTGGGACAGTAGCTGACAACCATAGAAGTTTCCTCCCGAATGCTCCCTCAAGCTTACACCATTGCCATTTGAGGGCAAAAAATTTCGTCTCAGCGCCATATGTCACCATCAGGACCACCTTTTTACAGTAGAACTCTCGTACGGGAATTATCGAGAAGTACCCACATTTCTTATTTAGGCAGACTGCCTGGGTTGCCAACGCTGTGATCGTTTGTTTTTTTTACAGCGAGCCACCAGGCTCTATTTTCTTTCAGGAAGATTGAGAAACCCAGATACACAAAATAGTCCACTTTCTCCATGGGTGTCCCACCAATGGACCACTTGAATTGTCCTCCTGCCTTTCCAGGACCCTTTTGTAAAATAAAAAGTTTTGATTTGGGGACACTTATCGTTAAGTTATTCTTTTTGGTGTAGGTCTCCAAGGCATTCAACTGACGCTGCAACACTATTGGCGTATGGTCCATTAAATTCGGATCATCAGCGTACAGTAAATAATGAATCAAACTGGCATTTAATTTTGGAGCAAAAATGTTGATATCCGGGAAGGCTTCACCCAAATCAGACAAAAAAAGGAGGAATAGGATTGGGGCCAATAGGCACCCATGCTTCAGTCCTCTTGCCGAATTGATGGGAGCAGATAGTCTGCCCTCTCTATCCAGCTGGACGCACATAGTGGTGTCCGTAAGTAGAGCTTTCAGGATCACCTGTAGAGCTGGAGGACAACCCCATTTGTCCAGTTTGGCCCTTAGCATGTTCCTCGGGACAGTTTCGAAAGCCATGGACAAATCTATGCAGGCTGCATAAAGCGTTTTTTTTTTTCATCGCCCCCTTCTTTAACAGTTCCAGCACAAAGCCATTCATCTCGGTCCCCAATCCCTGACAGATCCCTGTTTGGACGATATCCATTCTTCCGTTCTCATTTGCACAGTTTTGCAGGTCTGTTAATACTGGGCCTGTGAAGATCTTGGCTGGACAATCCAACTGGGAAATTGGCTTATAGTTTGAAGTACTTAAGCGGGAACCCTTTTAAAATATCGGGATAACAATTACTGTTAGCCAAGACACTGGCACGGCTTCCTCCCTCGGTATATTTCTAAACATACTATCTAGGACACCTACCCAGGTTTCTGGATTGTTTTTAAGAATGCACATGGCCAATCCATCTGGCCCCAGAGCCATAGATTATTTTCTCCTGGATATTAAATAAAGCAAATCATCAAAGTCCTAAGTTAACCCCTACTCTGCCATTTTTTTCATGTCCCCAATCCACTCTTGCTCAATATCCCCAGCTGATTTGTAAATCTCAGTGAAGTGGGCCCTCCACATTTCTTCCAATATCAGCATTATTTGGGACCCCGTTTGAACCTTATCATTGTCTTTAATTAGGTTTGCAGAAGTCGTGCGAGTTGTTACTAGCCATAACCTCCAACATTTTATGAGCATGGCTCAGGGTCATTAGGTGGCGGTAGTGTTGTAGCCAAGCCTTGTAAACCACCTTCAGACGCATCCTACTCATCCTATCTTCTTGGCCGATCTCTATAAGGAAGATCCGTAGCTCTCTCTTTTTAAGCAAGATGACCCGGTCAAATGTGTACCTATGTATCATTTTGCCCGGTTTCCTTTTTGGCAGCCAATTATAAATCTGCTCTCAAATTGCACACACACCCTTTCCATCAAGCCCTTCCTCAAAGTGGCTGTTGAACTCCCCTGAGGCCAAAATACTGTTAAAGGCCGTCATTTTCTATTCATTCCACCTTATTTTGTTTCCCACCACATTCATCTCTAGATCAAAGGCGTAACCTGCCGTGTTCTGGTTACTTGAGGGAACTGTCCTTGCAATTCTGAGCAGCAGATGGTTGATCCCCGAAGTTTCCACCATGGACAGCGACGCAAACTCTGGGTAGATATCCTGCGAAACATAGACATAATATAGGATGTCACTTTGAGCACCCCTCACCCAAGTGTGGTGTAGCACTTCATCACCCTTAATGTTCCCATTGAGGATTCATAACCCCCATTCCTCCATGAGATCCCCCCGGCCTGCCCTCTACCCCGACTTATTCTAGCAGGCCCGGAGATACTTTTACCTGCTGGCCAGTAAAAACACCTACCATTCAGGTCTCCACATATAATGGTAGAATTTAGGCCTCTACCAACCCAACTAAACAGAATCTCTTCAACTGATTCCAACAAATCCTGTTGGGAGATGTTTGTGTTGTTCCAGTAAATATTTATTAATAGGGTGTCAGTTCTACCCGGGAAGCTTTCTTTGTTCCAAACGAGTTTGATTCCCTGTACATAGGGATTTTGATTGGGCAAGTTCTCTACCTCTCGCCAGACCTTCTTAGATACACCTGTCAACAGTCCAACTTCAGGGCACCCCATGTCACCTTTAGTAGCTGGTGTAAGAACAACAAAGTACCCATCAATCACGTGTGCCTCTGATAACTAGCACTCTCGGAGGGAAAAGAAGTCATAGTTTAAGATGTCTACACTGTCGGGCTGGAACAAGTGTGAAAATCCCCTACAGTTCCAAGATATCAAGGCAATCTGAGTACACACACCACACGATGGACCCCCTTCATGCTGGACTGCCTGACCTCGCATTTAAAGTGGCCTCCACCCAGGACCAGTCTTCTTCCCTTACTGGGCGACTTAAACCGTCCGCCTGCTCTATAAATTCTCTTCTGTTAGAACCAGTCCCTGCTGTTTTTTAAAGTCAATTTCATGTTTTCCGCTGTGGGGGCAACGTTCATTAGCTCGGCACAGTGAACCCTCACTGCCGATGGTGGACCCACATGCCTAATTGGTAGTTTCTAAAGATCATAGCCCCAGGCTATAATCGTGTCTGCTTCGGCCAACACCTGATTGAGAACCATCCTGGAAGCAAAATGGAGGATCATCTTGTCCATATTAAAACAGTTCCAGAATTCTACCCGGGTAATGTCCCTAGAGGTTAAGACAGCTAAGGCTTGTGATTTCCACAGCATAGTCAACACCTTGGAGCGATTTAGAACAACCTGCTCCTGATCCAGAGGTAGTTTATGCACTTTATTAGTCATCTCCCCCCGGTCATTTCCACTGCCTTGTCTATGTCCCCCCCTTATCGCTAAGCTGCATTCCTCAAGGGTCATAAACGGAGCTGCCCTGGGGTTTAAATCCCATACCCAGGCTTTATACGGGCCCCCTGTTTCTGTTAGACCTCCCCTTGTGCTTTGGGCAACCTGGCTCTCTGAAGGGTTCCCCACAAATTGCACCTGACCAGCCCTTTCAGAATCCTTGGGAGGGGCATGTGTCTGCTGTTTCCTCCCCACCATTTCCCACTCTCTCTCATTGTCCGAATCACACCCTGTTTCAAAGGAATTAACAATTTGCACACGCGATTCTATCAGGGCAATTGCACTTTCCTCAATGTGGTTACCCTCCCTCCTCTCTTGTCATGTAGTAATTTGGGGGCACCCCAACGTTGTTCTACTGCCCACCATCTTCACACTGTTTCGGGGCTGGGGGCATAGATATGTTCTGAATGAACTGCGGCACCTCCTTCCGTCCATTTTTCTTCAATCCCTTTTTATTCTTAGATTTTGGGCCCGTTATATTGCGAGGTAGCAGCCCTTGTCTTTTTTTTCCCTTACCCCAATTGAATATCTCTTTTTTCTGGCACTAAGGCCACATCTTCCACTCTTCGCTGGTCAGGCTGAATCTCGTTTAACAAATCTTCAGATACCTGAAGAGTAGCTGTGGACACCTGGTAGGAAGGGAGTAACCTCTCCACACCTTCTCTAATTGACGGACCCTCCTGATGGTCTCTAGTTGACACACACTCCTCATAACACATGGTGCTATTAGCAACTTCCTCCACCACAGAAGAAGATATTGATGAGACACTCAAGGCAACGTAAACAACCACTGATGTTTGCTGCGGTTACGCGTGCCCCTGGATTAAGAGTAAGCGGGCCTGTAAACACCTTATGTTTCCTTCAATATTCGTTATTTTCGTCATCATGGAAGCAAGCGTTTTTTCTTGGTTTGCCACCACGAGTACTAAGTCCCTCTGTGAGTTATTCATTATGGACAGAGCAAAATCCAGTGCCCTGGCAACCGATCCCAGAGTAAGTATCATCTCACTCTGTTCCAATCCCGGTGGTTGAGTATCATACTGTACACTCTTATTCAAGGGATGGTTAGAGGACTGTACAGGTGCCGGTTGAACACCACGGGCGACTGGATGGGACCTTGCCATTCCTTTTGGTTGCCACCCAGCGGCGCTCTGACCAGGAAATGCCATCTCACCTTGCGGGCGGCCACCACCTCTGACCTGGGCAACTTAGAAACCTCCACCCTCGCTGACATCCCTTTAGAAAAAGCAGAACTATAGAACTCTGCATTACCCCCAAAAGGGAAAGATAAATGGCCTGGGCCCCCCGGTAGGGTCTCCACAGGGCATGATAACTCTACTGGTTCGCCCTCCTGATCCCGATTACTATTAACAGGAGCACCCAACTCCCTCCAGGTTCTCTGCAACATTATCGTTACCCCTGTCTGTTTTTGTCATTTCTCACCTCGGACTAGAATGTTTTGGAGTAAGGGAGTACCCGCTCCTACCCCTCACTTGTTTTGCCTATGTGTTCTTTCCCATGTGGGTTTCTCGTCACCTGAACCTGTGGGGACACATTTTGGGCATTTCTGTCAGAGAAGTCAGGTTCCCCTAAACCCCCCTGTCGTATTAGAGCTTGAACCATGCCCCCCCGGCCCCCTTACAAGCAGAGAAAGATAATTCCCTGCAGGCAAACAACTCCAGGTCCGTCATTTCTTCCTGGGGAAGATTCAGCCCTATTGACCCGTCACACCCCGGCGCGACCACGACCTGATCTCCCGCCACAGCCGGGTTCCGCACCATCTGCCCCATGAATATAGCTGGTGCAAAACATGGGAAAAGGGCAGTTAGGGGTCAGGAAGTTGTCATTAGGACTTGTATTCATTGCCTTGTAGTAATGGGCATGTGAAACCGTGCATTGCATTTGAACGAGGCAGTTTGAAGTCTGAAGGAAATGTCAATTACAGCCAAAGATGCCCATTATTGTAAAAACAGGACAATAAGATTTTTTTGTAAAATGTTTTGTTAAGTTGACACCTTTAAAACATCGAAATGTTGATTCATGATTTATGTGTGCTGTAGTGTTGGAAGTGAATGCAAGTGAAACAGTGGCATGTCTAGAAACGCTGACTGTGACCTTGTGCTAGTTCAACTTTTGTCTCTGACATGACCTGTGTCTCCTATGTCATTATTTCTGATTTGTAATGTTGCTAAAGTTCTCTCACTATTGTGTTTTGGATATTGCCTGCTCTTGTTTGCCTTTAAAGTGTTTCATCACGTACCAATATGTACACCTTTCACAACTTTCATAAAACCTTTGAATGCAACAAAAGAAACCAAGCATTGGCAATACCAACAGTTTTGGCTTTTGTGCAGACATAGGAACTGCACTTGCCAGGTACAGACGTAGTGGCGTTAACTAGCCATTGATGGTAGCAGCATAGCAGTACCTGGCAAATTCCTACTTTTACACAAGCCAAAACTGTTAGCTTTGGCAATTCCTGTTTTTAACAGGACTTGATTGAAGGACATTCAAAATGTTTATAAATCGAGTGGCTGAATAACCTGGTTAAGACATTTATTTACACCAGTAGCGAGTTTACAACTTCAATTAAGTCATTAAGTCTCAAAAGACTGCTTTGAAAAAATACTGGCAGGCACTTCGAGTGCAAAGTTTGATGGTAGGGCTTGAATAAACCGAGCTCAAAGAGTTCCCATGAGGAGGTGCTGTGAGTGGGGAGGGGCAGGCACTAGGTGGGAATGGCCATAGGGATTGGCTTGGCCATGGACAGTCAATGGGTGGCAAATAACCAAACAACACCTACAGGCTTTGTGTCCCTCCTCAAATGCCATTTCTCCACATCTGTACTCTAATGCAATAGTTTAGGCTGTGAAGTGTCAAAAGCTACACCTAATAGCCCAACCTAACAAGAAACTCAGAGCCTCACCGAAATACCTAGCCTTTGGGCCTGATTTACAAAAGCATTTTTCAATGGGAAACATTAGATCTAGTCTGTGTCTACTCCCTCTTTAGGAATGTCCAAGATCATGAACAGTAGAAACACGCATTGTCAATGCCAACAGTTTGACAGTTTGGGCTTTTCTGTAAGCATTAGAAAGCTACTTGCCTAATACCCATACACAAGCAAAACAGTTGCTTTTTCCCTAACAGGACTTCAGTAAAGGACACACATGGTGCTTATAAATCGAGTGGCTGAATGCAGACCTGGTTAAGACATTATTATTAGACCAGTAGCATGTTTACAGCTCCAATAAAGTCATTAACTTCGAGATCTGCATCCACAACCTTTGAGACGCCCTACAAGCAGGTTTCTGCTCCTGTCGTTGCTTTGAAAATACACTGGCATGCACTTAAGTGCTTGGATAAAGTGAGCTCAAAGAGTTCCCATGAGGAGGTGTTTTGGGTGGCCCGAGGCAGGAACTGGTTGGGAGTGGCCATAGGGATTCACATGGCCATGGGTGGGCAAATAACCAAAGAACACCTACAAGCTTTGTTTTCCTCCTCATATGCTATTTCTCCCGATCTGTACTGTAATGTAACAGTTTTGGTTTATAGGTGGTGCTAAAGTGCCACCTGATAGCTCAAACTGAAAACCCAATGCTTTGTGGAATACTGAGGCAAGGTTTCTGCAAGGAGATGCATTTTTCTGTGATTCGATGCTGATATGCAGCTTCACATAAGACAGAGGCAGTGTTTGGGTTTTTCCCCCTTGGGATGCCAAGTTTTATGCGAGAGGTGCACTTTTGTGTGGTAGCCCCTGTGTGTTCCGCATCCTCTTTCAAACAGTGACAATGTAAGTAATGTAAAGGCCTGCCTTTAAGTGCACAACCTCTTTTGCAACTTGCTGGGGCAGATACAATGAGAGAAATGTTAACAACAGACGTTTGTCCATTTTTTGTAATCAACCGTAATCAACCGTATGGTTGTCCAGTAAAACAAGTTTGTAATTAAATCTATTTACAGTTTCTGTGTGCGTTACTATTTCATGATACAGAGAAGTTAATGATGGGAGGGCCAGCAGTGATGCATTTATCCATAATGGAGGCAAAATTAAATGTTTAAATCAAAGTTAAGGGTTGTATCCTTTCATGACATTATTTCTTGGAACAACAAGAGGTATTTCCAAACTCAGAGCTGCGCATTAAATTCACTTTGAGAAAATGAAAATGCTTTGACAACCCTGCCTGCATTTGAACCTGTGAACTATGGATATCACACATATGTCTGCAGCTGGTTTGTTAACCTACCGAACTATCTCATTGGTGTACTGGGGCCTGTAAAGTGCCTCAAACACTCATCTAAGCACCTCAGACCACTACCAGGCCTTAAAATGGATCATCTGGCAAACTATGTTTATACCAGACTATAAGATGGTAGGGTCTGGCAAATGACTATACAGAAGCCAAACCTGTTGCTTTTCCTAATGCTTGTTTTTCTACTGTTGTACTCCACATCTCTCGAATTCATTCATTCAGTATTTGTTATGTCAATTGGGCGATCTTCTCGCAGAAGTCTAGATTGATTTGACCCACCTTCGGAGATGCACACAAAGTGAACCCCAAGTCTATCACTTCCTCTACCACCGGAATGGTTTGGTCTCCCAGAGTCCACTTGTTTGCCTTGTCTCTTGAAGACTACTATTTTCGATTTTCCTGCATTGATTAGCAGGTCATTCTCTTTTACAGAGATCCCCAATGAGTTCAGCAGGCGCTGATGCCCAACTGCTGTGTTATCTAGAAGGATGGTATGATCAGCGTAGGCCAACCATTTGATCGGAACATATGTCAATTTTTGGGCTAGCCAAAGCTGATGCCTCCATCGCCCTTCCTGTGTCCGCTAAGTAGAGGTTAAAGAGAAGGGGAGCTGCAATACATCCCTGCCTCACTCCCCTACAACTTTGATGTGTTCTGACAATAGACCTGAACTGTCCAATCTGACTCCCACCATAGTGTCCTTATGGAGAGTGGACAGCATCGCCAGCAGAGGTTTTGATATTCCACAACTCTTTAACTTCTCCCAAAGGTGCTCCCTCTTGACTCGGTCAAAGGCTTTCAATAGGTCTATCCACACCCGTAGAGTACCGGTCCTCCCTTTACCCAAGATTTTTCACTAAGGATCCCCAGTATTGTTCCATTCAATGCTGTGGAATGGTATTTGCAGAGCCCTGTTTGAAACTTTGGTAAGATGTTCTCCTGTCTGGCCCATTTCTCCAGCTTCTTCAACAGCAGTCCCACAAATAACTTAATTTCAACATCAAGGAGGGCGATTGGACGGTAGTTGGTCGGGTCCGTTCGATCCCCCACCTTGAAAATAGGGATGATGCTAGATGTCTTCTAGGACGAGGGACGCAATCTCCTCTTCAGAATCTCTCGAAACAGCATGGCTAACAGCCCAGACCATACGCTTACATTTCCCTTTAGTACCTGAAAGGTTAAACCGTTGGGGCCCCCAGCTCTAGAGGAGGATGTCTTGTTTATCAGCTCAGCAATATCGCTCTCTGAGAAATCTAATTCCCAAGCTATGTTTGGGTTCTCAGAACAGGACTTTGTTGATGGCTTTTTATAGTGGAAATTCAAATAGTTTATCCACTCTATTTCTGCTACTAAATTACTTTGAGCATTCTTTTGGGGAGCCTCTGCATAACTCAATATTTCCCAGATATTCCGAGAGTTATTAATGCACAATGCTTCAAGCACCAACTCTCCATCTTTTTGGAGTCTTAATACTTGGCGTTCCTGAGACCAATTTATTGTTATACTCTTTCCTAATTGTGTTTGCTCTTTTTTGTATGCTTCTGGGTCTTGGAATGTATTCCTCATGACCCTCAGCTCATTGCACAATTCTCTCTTTTTTACCTAGACCTCCTCTTCAAACATGTGTTGGTGTGAGCTCTGCTTATGGTTATTTGATCTGGTAGGACAATCAGTGGACCATAGAAAGTATTGGAAGTACAACGGGCTACATCGTTGTTTCATGGCATCGTCAGGCATCCCTGAAATACCATTTGCAGATCTTCATTAAGGTGTACTCCATCTCTTCTAGATTTTACCAACCTATTTTGACCCTTATTAATGGACAATGATTGGTAATGATATTCCACTTTCCTAGAAGAGAACCAGGGTATTACCACCTCTAGACAGTTATGGCCGCTTGTGCCCCCATCCTTGACCTAAAAGCTTGTACAGATTTCAAATAACTCAGGAGAAAGGAACACGTAATCAATGGTAGAGGTCGAACTGCCCCATCTCCAAGTCGCAGCAGGTGGGACATCTCCCTCTGTATTACCATTGATCATTTTTAGCTTCCACTCTGAGAAGAACGCTAACCATCTGTCATGATGCCCGCTCCCGGGGAGCCGATTCAAGCCCGGCGTCCCCGAAAGCGGACATCCAGTCCCCAAGGAAGGACCCAGCAACCCCATATAGGGGCCCTTTGTACAGTATCCTGGCGCCTATGGCACCAGGCTCATAAAAGACATCAGTCCTGGCGCCATAGGCGCCAGGCTCATTATGGGAATGCTTGGGTGCACTTACCTGATGCAGACCATGCTGCAGGATCCCGGCCTCCTTGAGGCCTGAAAGGAACTACTTTACCTGTGGGACTAATTTACCATCCGGGCGTGGTCGGGGAAGGATACATACCTGATTGGAGGAAGGATACATACCTGGAACTTCTTCCAAGGCTATTTAAACCCCACCCGAACAGCCACACGTGCTTCGCGTTGTTCTGCATCTAGCAGCTGGACGCTCACTGTGTCTGCTCCTGCATCCTGACTTCTGCCACGCCTGCCAGCATCCTGTATCACCTGCAAAGGAAGAGAAGAAGAGAACAGAAGAAGGAAGAGTCCTTACCTGCTAAATCCGCATCCCGGAGACATCTCGCCGACAATCCTGAAAAGGAAGACTTTAATTTAAAAGCTCATCGCGTTGATCGCTGCAGCGCCGCATTCCACTCACCTTTACAGGGCACCTCCATGTTCAGCAGTGATCATCCGGATTCGTAGTCACGCCCCAGCGCCTAGGGAGAAAAAGACCAGAACAAAAGGTGAGAGAGAGAAGGGAATAAGGAAAGCTAAATCTCCATGTTAAGACTTACCTCTTGATTCATTCCCTCTTCATTTCGGGTCCGCGCCGCATCCTGGCATTTCCGGACCCCGGCCCCTAAGGGGAAAAAGAGACATCTGCGTTAATGAGCGAATGAAAAGACATTACCAAATAAAACGCTCATTAAAGACTTACCTGATTTCTACAAGGATTTCACCTCTCATCTAGGGTCGGTGCCTGTTCCCTGGCATTCCGTACCCCGGCCCCTATGGGGAAAAAGACACTAGCATTAGTACATTAATGCATGGACACAAGGGGAACCTCTTATCAAAAAACTTACCTGGAAGCCAAGCAAGTTTGGTTCTCACCAATCCGAAAATCCAGTGAAGTAACTGGATACCAATGCGCCCCTGCATCAGAAGCAGGATGGAGAGCTCGTCCTTCCAGACCCTAAGATGAGACGCTACGAGAAATCACAGAAGGGTTTCAAGGAGGGTCAGAGGGGAAAGTGGGAGGCCGATTGCATTACCCCGCAGACAGTTAATCCCCTATTTTCGCCTACAGAAGGATACTTCTGCGAGCCAGACAAGCCAGATTTGGGGGCCCGGTCCAGTCCGTCTTCCGAACCCTGCGCATCACCTTAGAAGAGGTCACAGCAGCGCGAACCAGGCCAGCGCCTCCGTGGGAGTCAGGTGAGCGTAACACCATCTCCTGCCCACGACAGTAACTCTTTTTGCTCTCAACCTATCCTCCCTGGCCGGTGTGGCGATACATTGTGTATTAAAGTCCCATGCTAAAAGGACTGGTATCCCCGGATGCTCTAGATTCACTTTGGTCAGGAGTTCTGCCAATGATTCTAAAAAGGTTGTGAGATTGGTACAAGCAGGGTTGTAATAGTTATTTATGACAATTAACATTTGCAATCAATCTTTAGTTTGTAACCCCAATTTTGCTTCTAGGATTCCTTTTAGTGAGGTGGAAATAACTTCTGACTCCACTATTATGGAGTTTTGGGTGGTGATGGTAAGACCTCATGATGGTCTCATGATGGTCTCCCCCTGGATTAATGTTCACTGATTTAGCATTTGAAGCCCTCTAGTTGGAAGGAGTTTAGTAGCCATGTTTCTTGGAAGAATATTAGGTCATTCTTCCCAGAAATGTTTTCCTTCATGATTGTTTTTTTAAAGGAATTGGAACCCTGCGTATTCCAACTCACAAATCGCCATTCCCTATAACTAAAGAAGTTCCCTTCCCACGCCTAACTTCTGGAATACGTGAGTTATGATTTCGGGGAGCATAGACCAGACTTTCTTTTGTAAATCACCTTGTTGTACAGAACTACCATTAGTTTTTTCTAAGTCAGGCATTTCTATGTTGTTATTACTCTTACTCGATTTATGGTCACCACCTTGTACTTCATCACCCATATGTGTCTCCAAGTCTCTTTTAGGCAAAGCCGTGTGGACCTCTAAGCCATGTTTTTGGAGGTCATTGGTGGCTGCCAAGGAGACTATTGCACCCACCTTAGATTTCAATCCCACCTCTGCCACTAGGACAGAATGCTCAAATGGAAATCTAACAAACTCAATGTCCCCTGTGGAAAACAAGTATAGGTCTGGCATTTCCTTAAGAATAGACAAAATGGCCCCGCGTTTCAGAGATTTATATTTCATTGCTTTTGTTGTACCCTTGAACCAGAGCCTTGGAATGGCACAGGGAGCCATTTCTTCAGTTTTGGTTGTTGTTTCTTGGTTGACAACCATCGTCTCCTCCTCTCGCCTCCCCTTGGGCAATTTGCGGGTCTCTCGCTCTTTCGCCACACTGTCTGCTATAGTATGAGGAGTTCTGTATGGCATAATAGTCCTTCCACTTTCCCGGATCTCCAGCCGCAAGCCCACAGGGGACATTGTGTCACTTTCCTGCCCTCCTCTTGATGTTTTGTCTTCCCTTGTAGGAAGATTGTAGCCAATTTTTGAGCACTTTAGATTTCAGTGTTATGGATGACCCACTCTGGTTACCTAACTGCTTTGGCAAATGTTTTTTCTCCTGCAGGAAAATATGAGCCCATTCTATTGGTTTGATAGCTGTATTAGTGTGGGCAATTCCAGGGTTGCCATGGACTGTTGTTTTTTTTCCTTTGGCCCATATCCTTAACATTCCGAGGGCTGTCAGTGGAGGCATGCATTGTGTCATCATTCCTTGCCTCTGTCTGTATGCCTATGCTGGCTCTGATCACCTGTATCCCGGGATTTTTCTTGGCCTTGTCTCTCTTTGGTAATTGCTTATCTGAAGTAGTCAGGTTTTGGTCCATTGTCCCTATGGTAGGTTTCTCCTGGTTTCTTGTATCGATCAGGTCAATCCTCCTACGCAAATCCTTTGGTCTATTTGTATCTACTAGACTTGGGTCTGTTAAGCCCTTAATAAAACTTGTTGCGTCTGTATTCTTTGGTTTTCTTGATTTCCTATTCTTTGATTTTTTTCCCATCCTTTCTTCCAAGGTGTAGACTCTAACATTCCCTTTATGAGCCCCTTTCTTTTGGCTTTTCATCTCCCCCTATAATTCTGTTTCACACTCTCTGTCTGGGCACTTTCAGTAGTCTCTTCCACTAGGATGGATTTAGGAGATATGTCTAAGTGGCTTTCTCTTGGTTCTACTCCATCACTCTCAGGCACGTGTGCCATTCTGCGAAACTCCTTCAAAGTTTATTCTGAGAGGAGAGTATCATCGAACGTGAGACCTAGCCTGTCTTCCAAGGGGGTGATCTACTCTTCTTTCGCAGATTCATTGTTTCCAGTAGTGCGGTTCAATAGTTCGATGATCATTCCCCAGAGCTCCTTCTTTTCATTCTTTGCTTCTTGCAAGGTCCTTTTAATCAAACTTGTGTCAAGGGTTTGTTTTGCCACCTCCTCCTTCAGGTTTTTTAATGATGGTACTATTGATGTATTTAATACATTTCTTAAACCCACCATTCATTATTCGCATTGGCTCACTTCTTTGGTTAGTTCCAGCAGTATCCCTGAGTGGGTTTGTACTTTGCCTTTTAACAGTTTAAATACGTTTACCAGCAAATTTAGCATGAAGTTTAGTGCTAATAAGGTGCCTTCATTCGTTATTGGTTCCTGCACGACCTCTCCTGGGTTTTGCTGGTTTTCTACTACTTGAGTTTCTTGGCTTGGTCTTACTATGTCCGGGGGAGGTTGCTCCATGATTTGGGTTGCCAGCGAGGGTGTATATACTGCATTTGTTATTATGGGTGACAGATTCCCTTCCTGGAAAAAACCTTCGCCCCAAAAAGCGAGAACCCACTTCCTGTTCCATATTCATTAGTCGAAAGGGGGATTTCCTGTCATTCATCACTCTCGAATTTAGATCTCCCAAACTATGATGCCTTCTTTTTGGAAAGCACTCGTTGATTTTCCTTTGATGTTTGCGCTGTAAGGGTGTATTCCATTCCTGATACCAATAATTGATCAGAATTCATATTACCCTTTAAACTCGTGCTTCAATCTGGAGTTCTTGATAATGGTCACTAGTGCAGACTTGAGAGCACTCACAGTTACTTCTTGTCCGAATGGCAAAAATTGACCCGCCGGTGTGGTCAGTGAAGAGCCTGTGGTACTGTCTTTTGCCATTCTGGCATCCTCGAGTCATCTGCCAGAACTCCACTGCGCAGGTAGTATTTTATCGCCATAATCTGACTTAGTCGGTCCCTTTGAGTTGTTAACTCTTCTGTTCACTATCACCCAGTGACGTGCTAATTATAGGTTGCTTGTCACTATCACAAGGCGCAATGCCAGAAACGTAATTTCCACCAGTCCCGGGCAAACCATCAGGCAATGGAACCAGTGGCAGCAGGTGTTTGCAGTATATGTAGAAGTGATTGGAGAAACAGGATAAGCTTTGGGGAGACAAAAAGGGCATGCTCCAGTCCTTAACGCATTGGGAGGGAAGTGAGGATTCAATGGCCAGCACACCGAACCTGCGCTGTCTGCACAAGCTAAAGATGACAATTTCAATGAAGAGTTGAGGATATTGACGAAAGTCTGTTGTCATGTAAGATAACATTTTACTCTGTGACTCAACAACCAGATGAGTCTACAGACCACGTCAAATTGAGAGAACTTGTGGCTATGTGCAACTTTCAAGCATACGCTAAAGACCTAACAAGAGATCTGGTGCTAGTCCATGGGACAGAGGTAAACCACCAGACGCTTTATGCAAAGAAAAGGCCGTCACCCAAGAGAGAGCTCTTCACATCTCCGGATCGATTGAAGAAACTTCTACTGGAAAAGAAAATGGCAGTGAACACCACCCCACCTGAGAGGCACGCTCTCGTCTAGCATGCACAAGAACAGAAACATGGACCCCAGAGACAGGCAAGAAGTGGGAAGATACAACCACCAACAACCCTATGGAAGTACATATCACCAAGAACAAAATAGCAGGCGTCTCACAAAAAGCAATGACTGTGCCGTGTGCAGAAAACACAGACATTTTCCAAAGGTATGTCAGCAGAGGTGCTGCAATGCGATGGCAACCATCTTGGACAAAGAAGTTAGTGATGGATCGATCAGCAGTGAGGCATCCACCATATGTATTTTCAGGCTAGTGAGAGAAAGAAGAGAACCAAACCACACTGTGTAGTCAGAGTAGCTGACAATTAAGTGAAATTGATGACGGACTAGGATCACACCTCACCATCATCCGACTACATATGTACAAAAAGATGGTCCACTGTCACACCGTACACCTGAAGAAAGTTCACATAAAACTGACTTCATGTGGAGGGCCCAGAGGAAATCTCTTAGGCTACAAATAGTGTTGAATAGATTACTATGAATGATCAGCTCAGACAAAAATATACCTTGCAGAGCATGGACCCG
This sequence comes from Ambystoma mexicanum, assembly GCF_040938575.1. Taxonomy (NCBI): domain Eukaryota; kingdom Metazoa; phylum Chordata; class Amphibia; order Caudata; family Ambystomatidae; genus Ambystoma; species Ambystoma mexicanum. The sequence goes on along the minus strand of NC_090932.1, from coordinate 1,169,483,093 downwards.
CCGTCTTTGGATGGTATGATCAAGCAAAGCTAGATGCAAGACTGGACCCGAACAGCAAAGAACATGTCTTGTTGGTATAAGGTCCAATGGGATTTTATGTTTCGGGTGCTAGATTTTTTGGTTGAATCTTTCTATTCGTTTTAAACCATGCACCCAAAAGTAGCGTAAAAACACTAGATTTGTCACAACACCACAGTAATCCAAATTGACATAACTAAAGGGCAGCCGTGCTGTGATCAGTACTGCGTTAAGTCCACAACCTACACTGCTATAAAAACCCCAACATCACAGCCGCCCCCCCAGCACCCCCTCCTTACGCTCCCCACAATGTATATGCACTCCTGCAATAAATACGACGTATCAAAGGAAGTAGTCCACTGACGGCAAAGTCCGCCCCTTACCAAACGGTAAGTCCCATTTGGGCACTGATGTGCCGATTCCACGCCCTACGCCATGCACCAAAAGTGACTGTGTCCTGCAGGCACCGTATCGAGACCAGATAGATCCAGTACAGATACCACCCACACAACAAATCCCCTTGTTCACACCCCTTCCAGGCCCCACCTCCCTTCCGAGAGACTGGGGTCCCCCCGAGACAAACTATAACATGTAATTCAGATGTATGGGTCCACCACCAACTCCCAAAAGCGGTCAGCTTGCCCAGAACTAGAGAGTCGCTTGAATGGGCTGCGTTCCAGTGAGCATAGTTTAGCAAGTAGAGCTCTCCATAAGGTCTTGGTGGGTGGGGTACCAGATTTACAGTGGATAATAAAAAGTTTGCGGGCAGCAAAGAGCATTACATGAATTAGCTTGCAAGTCATTGGGTCCTCTTGCCATTCGTCCCTTTGAGCTCCAAACAACATGGGGGCGTGACCCCAACGTGGACCCAGTTCCGCCAATGCGTGCAACCTGTCTATGGACCATGCGTCAGTATGCCTCTATCACAGGACAAGACTACTGGATCTGCCCCATCGATCCCAGCCCCCCATAGCGACACCAACATGCAGGTGTGTGTGTGAGGCCCATCGTATATAGCTTGCTAGGCGTGCAATACAATCTTTGAATCATGTTGAACTGAATTTCCCTATTTCAGATGTTAAAAGAAACCTCAGGAATGCCAGGAAAAAAGTTATGCATATCCCCTGAGTCAAGCGTGATCCCAAGATCACTAGCCCACATTTGTGCCAGTGTATGGTTCCTTCCCACGTTGTTGGTAATTCAAATAGTGTGGAATGTGCGCAGGTGTCGAAAGGTCATTGTGTTTTGTTCCATTTCTAATTTGCCCGTGGTCGGCCCGGCCTGACGGGACTGTTCTGTAGTATGCTTGTTGATCATGAATAGCAGGGTTCTGTATCTAAGCCAGTCTGTCTCCCACATCTCCAGCATCTGCCTAGCTTCAAGTAAAGCAAGTGGGCTATCTCCCTCATTGAGGTCCTTTACCCTAACATGCGGCCATACAGTGTCCTGATTGGGGTGTAGTTTGTGGTCGAGGCCATATGACAAAAGTGCTCTGATGCTGATCCAAGCCGGTGCGACCTGGGTGGGCGAGCCTAATGGCGAACTCATCTTGTGCCACTTTGTGAGCATCTGGGAAATTAAAAGGTGCACCCTAATCCGGCTGGGCAGTCTGGCCGGTGGAATGGCCAGGACCTCCCAGCAGGGAGATCTCCAGTGCCTACTAGCTGGTCGCGGCATCCGTATTAAGCCACTGCTTGGCCCAACACACTTGATCAGTCTGATAGTGTACCCTCCTTGCTGGGAGAGCCAGCCCCCCAACAGCCTTGGAGGCCTGCAGTACTTTCAGCTTGAGATGTGTCTTCTTGCCCCCACCTAGGAATTTGGATATGTGTGTGTCTAGTTCTTTGAACATTTGCGGTGAAGGAGCTGTGGGTAACACTATGGCCAGATAGGTCAGCTTCGGTATGGAGTAGATTTTGAAAGTGTTTATCCTGCCTGTGAGAGACAGAGTCAGTGAGTCCCACCTAGCTAGATCCTGTTTAATTTTCTGGGGGATCGGGTGATAGTTCAGCTTTAGCATCTCGTTACGGGTGGCGCTTATGGTCACCCCTAGGGGATGTCTGTTCTCAGCCAGAGGATCCAAGATTTCACCCTATTAATTTTGTAGCCTGCCATGGGGCCAAATTTCTGTAGAAGCCGTTGCAACCTACGCAGCAAGGTCATACAATTGCTGATGTATATAAGAAGGTCATCAGCGTAGCAAGCCTTCCAAACCAGGATCTGTTCAAAGTTTGGTCACCATAGGTTTTATGGTGAGGGCATAAAGGAGGGGAGACAGATGGCATCCCTGGTGCACGCCAGAACACAGAGAGAAGGGAGCTGAGATGGCCCTGTTCATGACCACAAAGGCCATCAGGTTGGTATATAGTAATTTAACCAGGTTTGTAAACAAGGATGGGAAACCATATTTATCTAGCACCGAAACATAAGTCCTATTGGACCTTGTTGAATGCCCTCTTGGCGTCTAGGGTTAGGATTGCATCTCCAGGATCTGCTTCTCCAGCAGTGATAACGTGAAGTAGCCGTTGCACATTGTCGGCCGAATGTCTGTCGCAAACATAGCCTGTTTGGTCCATGTGATTCAAAAATGGGAGGATCCGCTCTATTCGCTGTGCCAGGCATTTTGAAAGGATTTTAGAATCTGCGTTAATCAGGACGATGGGCCGATACAAGCCACAATCCTCCGGGTCACATCCTTTTTTTATGAAATACCACAACACACTCACAGGCCCCGGAGAACAGTGCCTCGAGTATTGGTGCCAATCGGTCAGCCAGCACCTTATAGAAGTCGATGGGCATCCCGCTTTGGCCACCATGAGAGACTTGATAGCCTGGATAATCTCTGACATCGAGATTAGGGTGTTAAGGCTATTTGCCTGGGAAGTGCTATTCCTGGGTAGTGTGAGGGTGGCGCAGAACTCATGTATATTCTGCGTCTCAAGTGGTTTGCGTTTTGCATATAGTGCACTGTAATATTGTGCTAATTGAGCCTTTATTTTCTCGTCCCTCATTAGGAGAGTCCCACACTGATCTCGGACTGAGACAATGGGACTCATTACAACTGCCGCTGGAGTTGCATTTTTTCCGGCACCCGCGAATGGGCAAGAACTGGGTCATGCTGAGCTCGGCGGACCCGGTAATTGCCCATTTTCGGGTGCCAGAATCAAGGGCGTCCCAAAGCCCTATGGGGCAGAATGGGGATGGGGACGTCGGATGCACTGGCACATTCAGAGTTGTGCCGGTGCATCCAACGTGCTCTGCCCGCGGGTGCCATTGCACCCGCCAGGAAAAACCTGGCGGGTGAAATGGCACCCACGAGCAGAGCACGTAGTATGGCGGTCCGGGAACTACGGTACCGGCATGCTTACCGGTACCGTAGTTCCCGGGCCGCCATGGTGGTAATGAGGCCCAACGACTTGCGCCATTTGCCTGTTGCGCAATGCGGGCGCCATCAAGTGTAATGACCTGTCCCCACCTGGAAAAAAGTCTGCGACCAGCTCGTAAAATTACTTCAGAGTGCAAACGGAGGACATCTGCTATAGTTCCACACGAATTTTGAGAAGGTGCGCGTAGGTTTGAGGGTCGCGCGTGGCTTTGTGTTGTGTCTTCGAGGCCAGTATGTTGCTCCTTAGCTGCGACTCCCGCTCTCCCCAGGCTTTCAGCTGATGCGACCACCTCGAGATACAGTCCCCGTGCATGTAAGCCTTAAAGGCGTCCGAGCAGACAAGTGCAGTGTTCTCCGGGGGCAGGTCAGCCTGCCAAAAGAGTTCAGCGCTGCAATCCAAGCATTCAAGAAAGTCAGGGAACCCCAAGGCTCTTAGATTCAGCCACCAAGATGACCTTCTGTGCGGGACATCAGGTAACATCATTTGCAGGTAAGTGGTATTGGAAGGTAACAGCCAGTAATCTATTCTCGAATAGCTATCGCGATGGTTGGAATATAATGTGTAATTCCTCTGCCCTTCATGCGTAAGCCACCAGGCAGCTCTGAGTCTAGGATCACCCATCAGGGGATAAAGGGTGACCTGTTTGCTGGGGGTATGGCCTATGGCCGCGCTTGTACTATGTCTGTCCCAGATTGGTTCCAAATCAACATGCAGATCTCCCCCCACCACCGTCAAAGCCCTCATGTAGAGCAGGCACTTTTATAAACGCGTCTGAAAAAAGTCGGTGTGTCAGTCGTGGGTGCATATATGTTGAGGAAAGTAATGGGCTGTTGTTGGATGCGACCCTTTACCAGAACATATTGCCCTTTTGTGTCTGCCTGCGGGTTGAGAACCTGAAAGGGGATGCACCAATGAAACACCCCTTTGGTCCCTGACAAGGAGAGCGCATCACCACGCCGACCCACCCGCGGCCCCATTTCTTGGATTCAGCTGCATTGATGGGGGTCCCGTGCAGAAAAATGATGTCCCCCTGGGCATCACGCATGTCGTTGAGCATTCACCTCCTCTTAATGGGATGACCCAGGCCTTGAATATTAAGTGTTATCAATGTGAGGGAAGCCATCTCAACCATAAGGGGGGACCTGATCAGCATGCGCTCGAGCGCTAGGCTCCTCCTCCACTAGCCACACCATCAGCAATGACAGCGGCATATACATAAAAGCCATCACAACAATATAAACACCCAAACCTGTACAACCAGATAAACATTGGGATGGGATTGGAGAACTACATCCCAATACAAAACTAGCTAAACCCATGACTGGGGTTGGCTGGGGTAGATCCAAGGACCATCTCTATTCCCCAGGCATACTTGCGCCCCTGTCAAGGGGGTACTGGTGATCTTACCAAACCAGTGCATTATAATAATACAGTAGACCCGGGGAGGTTCAGATGAGCCCAGGTGGCGAGCAATGCTACGTGCGCCATTCTACAAATGTATGCCATCAAGTCAGAAGGTGGGTGATCATGCACCTGCTAGGCAGGAGCAGTGCTATGCATCTCGTGCATTGATGGGAGGTATCTCTAGGTCGCTGGAACCCGCCCGTCCTTTGATTTGTTGAAGTTATTAGCGAAAGTCCACCAAGAATATTTTCAACATCTTTATTTCGCTGTCGCTTCCTGTCTGCGATCCGGGCCCACCAGCCATTTACCCACTCTTTTCCATCTTCCTTTCATCCGCGACTACTGCTGCGGCAGAGGTGACACGTGGTCCGTTTGTACCCCTTTGTTGTCTGCATTGGGAAAGTAAGTGGTCACCAGTTCATGTTGCTTCAGAAAGTGCCAAGCTTCCTCCCGGTCCTCAAATGACCGCCACTGGCTTTCGAGCTGCATGCACCAAATGGCAGGGAATTTTAGGTAGAATCTGTGCTCCGTGCCCTTCACTGCCTTGAGCGTAGGGATCAGCGCAAGCTCATGTGGGTTAACAATTCGGTGGTGACAGAGAGCTTTGAGGTAGCCCATGGATGGTACAGGCACAGAGCCTCAGAGAGGCCACACGATCCGGCACAGACCCATCAGTCAGCCAGCATGAGTATTCTGTATTATCTATGCTGGGGCAGTCTATCACGTGGGCAGCCCCTGGTGGCACCCTACAGTTATGCGTGCGTGCAGGTCTACCTTTAGAGGAGGAGCCAAGTACCCCTACTCCTCCTACCCCGCCTACATTACCTGAGAAGTATGAACCAAAGTATGTGATATATACTACACCAATCAGAAGGCAAGAAGAGGAGCAATGACTCTGTGCAGTACCCATAAGAATACCTATACCTGAGAGAATATGGGAAGTGAAGTATCCATTAAGGAAACCCTACCTACATCCAAAACAATATGATGGCCTTTTGAATGTGATTCCTAATGAAACAAATAAACTGAATGACCAGGATGAATGGTGGCGTCATACGAAACTGAATCGACTCCATATATAGAAGATAATAAGACCAGAGAGGCAGAAGATTTATGAAGAATGAAGAAGTACCAAGGATAAGTGACATTTTAAGATCAAGATAAAGAGATTTATGCCATGAGCATGATGAAAATACTTAGTTAGTTTAAACGTGTACAGATGCAATGAAACGCAAGCAGCAAAGCAATCATGAAGCTAGCCAAATGCTTATAGTAAATAGATCACGGCAAGAACCAACATATACATATATATACCTCATAGATACATATGGATTGAATAAAGAATGAAGGTTCCACTACATATATAGCAGTCTTGAGCAATGAGGAAGGCCTCAATTCAGTGTTGCAGGTACAAAAACAATTTAATTAAACAGAGTATATTTCAGCTAAGGAGGTGGATGAGCCAAAGAGCCAAGGTCTTATCAGAACTAAAATTGGCTGACATTAGATACAATTAGAATTGCAAAGGAATCTAACGATGAGCTTGATTGGGAAAACTGGCGCATAGAAAATAAAGGCTACAAAAATTGGCACAAACATCATAAAGAAAATCAATACCAACAGGATGCCGAGGCGATGATGCAAAAACTTCAAACTAAAAAATCTAGCGAGTTTTGGGGATTGATAAAAGAAATGAATAAGCCCCTCTCGGCCCCTATGGTAAACGCTGTAGCCGAAGAAAACTGGATCCGTTATCTCACTGCAGAATTTGATGGCCCCACTAGTGTCACCCAAGGAGCAAACCAAAACCAAGCGTCAACGTGGGTCGATCTTTCCAATCCTGCGGATATTGAATTAGCGATACGGAACCTAAAAACTTCTAGAGCGCCGGGCCCAGATGGACTCACAAATACGGACTTGAAAATGTCCCCAAAAAAATGGGCTGAAATGATCAGTAAAATCTTTGCGGAATGTAGAAGAACAAACATGGTGCCGGAATCGTGGCAGAGAGCGGTAATCGTCCCGATTTACAAAAAGGGGCCGAGACAAGAACCCGCAAGCTACAGACCTATCGCCCTTCTGGATATTCTAGGAAAACTGTATGCCACCCTTCTTCTCGTCCATTTTCGAGTCTGGGAAAAAGATAGCCAGGCCAAAGACAAACTACAAACTGGATTCCAGAAAAATGGGTGTTCATCGATCAATCTCCTCATATTTAACATATTGAAAGCAAAAGTTAAAGAGGGGGCGCCTAAAGTGTTCTTGGCATTCGTGGATCTGTCCAAGGCGTTCGATAAGACTGAGAGACAGTCCTTGTGGGCAAAGCTAGAAGATTGGAATTGCCCTACTCAAATATTGGAGCCTATAAAAGCTCTCCATACAAACACCAAAATCAGACTGAAACTCAACACCCAGGGCTTACTTTCAGAGGAGATTAATGTTAGACGAGGAGTAAAGCAGGGTGCCCGATGGCGCCGGTACTGTTCACTGCCTTCCTAGGTGATTACCAGCGGTCCGAAGAAAAAGTGCTATCCTTTCCCCCTAAAATCGGGAAAATGGAGATCCCACGGCTACTCTATGCAGATGACATCATTGTGATTGATCAGACGAAGGTGGATCTGCAAAGAAAAATCCGTAACTTGGAGGCATATATCCTGCAGAACAATCTGGAAATTAATAAAGCGAAGACAAAGATCATGGTCCTCGAGAAAGTTCCCAGTAAAAAGATGAAAGACTTAAAGATCACCCTGGCCGAGGCCAAAATTGAAATCGTTACCAGCTTCAAATATCTGGGGATTCAAGTCGACAGTTCGGGTCTGGAAAAGAGTCTTGTCGATCAACTCTGGGAAAAGGTGAAAAGGTTAACAACGCAAACCAGAGCAGTGGATTGCAAGTACGGCAAATTTTCCTTGATCCCGGCAATAACTTTCTATAACGCTAAAGCTGTCCCGGCTTTGACCTATGGAACAGAGTGTGCGTTATATCTTCGGCAAAATATCTGGACTAAACTTGAAGGCCACCTCTGGAAAACAGTCCTAGGCCTACCTAAATCTACCGCCATTCCTGCTATAAGAAGAGAGCTGGGCCTTATATTGTTAGCATTGACGGTGGATCAAAGTGCCATGCGCCTTTATAGACGAATCATCATGGCGGACACTCTACCCATCTATAACAACATATGGGATGAAATTGAATTAGGCAAGTGTGTGGCCTTGAACAAATGGGTGGAAGTGAGAAAAAATGATCTGTTCAGAATTGGAAGTACAGAGAAAGACCTAAAAGAAAATCCAGAAAGAATTAAAAAAAAGATGGAAGATATGGATTGGATCGGCACAACAGAAAAAGCGGTGGGAAATAAACTCCTGAAACATCTCCCCCCCACCTTCAATAAGGGGAAAAAAAACCTATTGTATTGTGCCAAGTTTCCAAACAAGAAGATGAGAATGTCGGTCATGAGAGCGAGGCTCAACCTCCTCCCCACGAGAGAGATCATAACTATTAGAGGAGCAGGAACTGAAAAACATTGCCGGCTATGTAAAAACGACCAAACTATCGAGACGTTAAAGCACCTCGTGTTCGAGTGTCCCTACACAATTGAAAATAGAAAGGCATACCTCCCTTCTTTGGCTGAAAATATGTGGATCTATCAAGAATATGAAATCTGGAATAGACTTATTTCGGGAGAAAAGACAAGATGGACTCAGGCTCTGGCCAAAATTATCGATTCAATTTTTGACCAGATAAATACCCTTAAGATTGAGGGGGCCTTGATACGGAACATTGATCCTCAGGAATAATGCCCACTAGGCTTCGGGATAAGGTCGCCAAACTCAAACGTCAGGCCGGGCCAGCCTTTCGAGGGAGGTATTTTATTTTATTTTATCACAAGTAGATTGGAATAAGAAGATTTTGACAAAACCCAGTTTTCACTGAGTAAAGCTCAAATAAAAAAAAAAAAAAATAATAATTTAAAAAAAAATAATAATAATTAAAGTGAAAGAACAGAAGCTCCTGTTCAAGAAGGTCAAGTGAAAACAAAAGAAGTCAGAGGACTATTGAGAAATAAAATCAAATACAAGAAAAAGGCTGAAATCTTGGTGTCTGGTCACGTGATGGAAGAAAGTTGTACGCATGAGGAGATAACACCTACGCACGGAAGCCAGACAGTACCCATACTCCTTAAAAAATCTCAGAGAACAGTACAGACTCAAGGCCAACTTCAAACACTAATTGACACTGATACATTGAGGTGGTGAAGGAGTGTACTTTTAATTGGTGGGAAGCTGGTATCAAGACAAGCTCACCCACACCTTGTTGTTCAGTCTGCATGCTGCTTACGTAGGTGGAAAGATATTGACGGGGGTTAGAAGCCAACCAATTGTAGAGGACCACGTAGTTGGGGTCCTATAGTTTATGTAGCCAATAGGACATCATACAGTTAGTGACGTTCATAGTGGCCATTTTGAAGGGAGGGCTTAGCTGCCCCACCTGATGTTAAATATCCAATTATTTCTATCTGTTACTCTATACAGATATAACACCTATGTTTAGTTATTCACTTAGAGGCAATCCAGCTTCCTGATAGGTTTTAGAAGTTTGTCACGTAGGATGACATTGGTAATGACGCAGGTCAGCAAGTTAGCTATGACCAATTTAGGGTTTCAGAACCCAAATTTTTAATGAAATGATTGAGAGTTGAGTATCGAGCGATTGCTGATGTTCATTGTACTCCCTGTTTTAGTTACATTAAAACAGACAAACTTTTTGCCAAGCTATTTGTGTCGTCTGAATTATTGATGTTTGATTAAAATATGCATCCCCATCCATCTCCAGGGTATTGCTACACATCTTAAAGGGCTGGAAGGCTCTATTTCACACCCCTTTGCTCATGTTGGGCAGTAGATGCTCTTTCTCCCTATCCCTTCGGCTTCAGTTGTAATCAAGCTCTATGGCGAGTACCCAGCATAGCATCCAAATCCTCTGGCTATGCACTGCTTACCATGTGTGTAGAACACACCACGGCTTGAGCATGTCCTAATCTGTCCCGGCTTGGCCTCAAGATCCTGGAACAGGCCCCCATCACATGGAACATCCAACTGTTGCGTGGGTGCAAGTAGTTGGCTCGATGACATTCACCCCAGCGCTGATGCGCATTGTTGCTGTGACCGTACCTGGTATAGTCCAGATAGATCATCTGCAGGAGATTTGTCTTGCCGTGGAGGGCCCTACTTTGTCAAACAGTGGCTCGAGACCTGCCGCTGCCAGTGCTCCAACGAGCCCTAAGTCTCTGTTGGCTGCTGCAGCGTGGCCCCTGCTCCATCACCCGGCAGGGCCCACAGTGGGTTGGCGCACCAAAGGTAGGGCCTCTATCACGCCTTGGCACCACGCTGTGTTCACTGGCACACACTGCAGAACCCCAGCAGGGTCGAGCAAGGGGCGGGAGGGTGCGTGGCTGCTGCCCAACACTGGGATGGTGATGAGCCTCTGGGTAGCCAGGTGTGTAGGGGGGACTTGTGGCAGTGAAGGTATGGCATCCCAGGGTGCAGGTGAGCTTCAAGGTTCCAGTCAGCCTTCTGGTTCCAGCACTCACTGCTGACGGCGCTCAGGGTCGTGGCGGCCACTGCATCTCAGGTTCAGCCTACGATCACAGGCAAAGGGGTGGGCAAGCCATTACGCGGCTGCAGCGTTGGTCACACTGCTGGGCACTCTCAGGTACGAATAAGCCGCACTCTGTACACCTGCCATGCACGGCCAGCAGAACATGTGGTTCCCCCAAGGGTTCCGGTATTGCAGCCTGGACTAGTTCAAAGGCCCCACAGCGGATTGGCCCCCCGCTGGCACTAGTTATGCAATATCGGCAGTCACAGCTGATGAGCAGGAAGATGTGTGGCTGTTGTAGGCCGCTGGGACCTGCATATCCAGCATCTCGGCACTCAAAATGGCTCCCAGGCCACTAGTCAGACTATGCATGCGCCGACATTACACAATCATCTTCTGACATTGCAGGGCAGATTCCACCAAGCGAAGCAGGATATATTTGGGTGCCAAAGCTCTCCTGCATCAGAGTTCTGTCATCCTGCGGCCATCTTGCTCAGGCTCTCAAACGCCATCCCTACGCCCCCACCTCCCATGGATGAAATCTTTGAAAGAAATAAAGATGTTTTCTCTGGTTCCCTGGGCTGTATCAAAGGATAGCCACACTAAATAAACCTGCAGCAGGGAACTGTTCACTTCTGGAAAGTGAATCCAGTACCAGCCACAACAGGAGATGGACTCAAAAAGACCTTACACAAACTATTAGTGGAGGATACCATTGAAATGTTGTCAGCAACCGAATGACTTTGTCCTATGATTCTGACAAAGAAACCTGTATCATAACAGATTTACCCCTGCGCAGATCTGAGCAACCTCAACCAAGAAGTTGTGACTGATACGATATCTTTCCCCTGTCCGTTATCTTTGATTTCTGAGAGATGCCAGAAACTTCACAGAGCTAAACACGATAGATGGCCTTCACCAGTTGAAACTAAATGACGACTCTAAATCAGTTATGGTCTTCATCACGCCATTAGGGAAACTTTCAGTATACGTGAATACCGTTCACGCTCTGCTCCGTGATCCCTGTTCCAAAGGAGAATGGATGTCTTATTGATGGACGTCTCCAAGTTTGCATATTTCCGGGACGAAATATTTGTGTATGGAAGGTCTACAGTTGGACACTACATCACACTCAAGAAAGTTTACCATCACTGAAATCTGACCGAGTGCTTTTATGAAAAGAGAGGTGTGCATTCTCCGGCATTGCATCTTTCATGGATTCACATGCTTTTGAACATTCCCTGTCATCAGGCTGGGAATCCTCAATGACATTAAAGCAGTTTGCCTTTACATTTTTAAACTGCTTGTCACTTTAGTGCTCTATCATATATAGTCATTTTGAGTCATACTGCCATCAGCCAATTAGACAGGTCCCTTCGCTCCACCTCTGGTGGCCATCTTCAGATTTTCGACTGCATGTCAAGTGTTGGGAGTCCTCGAGAACACTGCCTTCTAGAAAAGTGATGATTTGTTGTCTATTTTTGCTATTTTTCCATCTAACGTTCAGGTTTGGTGCTGCATGGGCTTCTGCATACCGCTTGAGTTGGTGCAGCCAGGCAGCTTGCATGCTAGCTTCAACCCCTTCCACTGGTTGCAAGAACAAGAGAATAGAGAAAAGAGAGGCAGCTCATCTCTGGGTGGTAGGTGAGGAAAGGTGCGCGGACACACAATGTGCCAAGGGGTGCCATGGAATGGAGGATGAGAGGTTATGTTTGGTTCGTAAGTGGAGTCTGCGTGTACACATACACCATCTTTTTCCCGTCCGAGACCAGAACCCCCTTCCTCTCTATTCACCCCTTACTGCACACCTCAAACGCCCCCTTATCAATCTGGCACTGAATCACAATGGGGGAATTTTGTAAGAGTTGGCAGCTCTGGACCATCTCTCGGCTGTGGCTAGTGTACACACTGGTCCCGGGCAGGCTAAGGGACACGCATATTTTGATGCTACTATAAATCCCCCCCTGTTCCTCCCTAATGGAACTCTGAACCCAGCTCGTCATCCCACACCCTGATTTAATATGGGGGGGGGGAGGGGTTGTTCAGTCTGAGATTGCAATAAGATGTACAAAAAGAAGATAGCTTGTAAAATTCCCGAAGGAAAATATCTCACCTCTTTACACATTCTTTCACTCCTGAAGGACTCTCCTTCTTGAAGGATTTCTTATTGTCATCAGTTTCTTGATCAGTTGCATCATCTTGCTTTAGGCCTCTAACCTCGGCCCGTCCCCCCAACTTTACTACTTTACTCCTCCTGAAGGCTCTCACTTAATCCAGCACTTGCTTATACTGTTGCTGTTGACAGCATCTGCCCCGTCCCCCTTCCTTCTGGTTCTTATACTGATCTGAATGTGCCATGACCTACAAATCTTGAGCTGATTGTGCCCCTTCTTGTCTTTTTCTCTCTTCCTCCTCCCTCTCGTTCTTGGGGCGCCACAAAGTTAGTTTGTATTGCAGTTGCCACTATATTAATCCACAATAAATAAGTAAATAAATATATACATTACACGGCCTGTGGTAGCGGGTGTGTAGTTTTTCGGTGGCTTATAACTTCGATCCCCCTGGACGAATCCTTACCAAACTTTGCAAAAAATGTATATGGCCAGCTCTGAACTTTTTCGCCAAGTTGGGTGAGGTTTTATGCATGGGGGGGAGGAAGTTATAGGGCGGTCCCAAACCGTTTTTTCCCCCACATAGATAGAATGGGGAAAAACTTTGCGCATGCTACAGCCCGAACGGCTGGACAGATTTTCACCAAATTTGCGCCAGGAGCAGGGGCTTGGACCAGAACGCGTGCTTTTGTGTTTATGGTGGAAAATCCAACAAGTAATTTCTTTGTAAAATACTGAAATGTACGTCCCAAAAAATTAGTGATATATGGGTCCGCTCCGCTGACAGAAGTGTCATTGGATCACTGTACAGAGTGGTGTCGGAGAAGTTTGGACGCGGCCGGTGGTTGACTGGAGGGAAGTGTGCTGTGCATCAACCTTTTTTGGGAAAGCTGCCATGGTGTATCGGAGGTTAGAGTGCCGACGGAAGGGTCTGGAAAAAGTACTTTTCGCATTGTGTTCGCAGCAATAAGGAAGGGAATGGCTGGGGAGTGAGAAGTGGTTCATGTGACATATGTAGGCTAGTATTTTATGTGGTGATTGTGAAGGGTTTTGACCCATGCTGAATCAATAGACTGCGTAGATGTGGGGATGAGCTGTCGCCGCCCATCATTCCATCCCAGAGTCCAGGAGAACCGCGCAGTGCTGAATCAATAGACTGGGTAGATGTGGGGATGAGCTGCCGCCGCCCATCATTCCATCCCAGAGTCCGGGAGAACCACGCAGTTGTGCGCATACCAAATGCGCCAGGGGTGAAAGGTGGTGCCAAAGGAAAAATAGCAGCACCTGTCAGAGCAAAAACACTTTTAAATCACCTCTGTTTCTTTGAGGGCAAGCTCCAAATGTCAAGTTCAAACATTGCAAGATAGCTAATACCGGAGACCTTTGTTCAAAAATCCGTTTTACTGATGTCAAAAAGTTGCTGAAATCATGGGCACAAGACCACTCTAAAGATTCAACCTTCTTGTGGGGGGGTTCCACATAACCACTCTAATGTAAGGATGCCTATCAAAACAATAGCAAAAATCTCCTGTCAAATTCAAGACAACTCCTAAATGGATGCAGTACCGACAAATTCCACAAGGCGGCGCTAGCAGTCTAAACTCTGACAGGATAACTGAGTTCAATAGCTGACAAAGGGACCTGTGTCAGCTGGACTTCAAAGCCTGTTGGTTAATTAAAAATCTTAGCCACCTGCTGTTCCCAGAGGCCAAGAGGCTGGGAAACCTTAACACCTCAGAGATTCCCACACCAGGAGGCAGGATATCACATGGCCCTTCTGAGTGAGAAGGAGGGGTTTTCCTTCAGCTTGCTGGAGCCCACACAAAAGACTCTTCCCCTTGAATGGGGTATGTTAATTTTGAGTGTTTCCTGTCAACAGCCCTCTGCCAGCAAGGAGAGACGTGTTTCCTGACCCACCCAAGCTTCTGGAGGCGGACCCAAACACTTTGGGGAGTTGAATTGAAGGCAAATATATGTTTCATAAAAATACTGATAACTCTTTGTAACCAGATGACAGAAATGTGCAATTTCAGGATCCTTAAAATGAAAACTGTGCCCACAATTCAAGACCAAACTCCAATTTGTGTGATGTTCTGGTGCAAAACCCCGCTAATTATGAATATTGCAGACACAGTATTTAAGCTAGCGACCTGGAAATTTACTGGGATATGTGTAGAAGGGGGGTGTACATTTGTATAATTTTTGATGAAAAACCAATGTTGCAAAACCCACTAAAATCGAAAATAAGTTGCCATTTTTGAATGCAAGCTCCCAGAAACGCCAGAGTCGGAACAGAGACTACCTTAAGCAATGTGTAATATGTACATGTAATGTCAACCACGTGTGTACCTTGGAAATATATATTTGATTCAGAAATAGATTTGTGTGCACATTGACCAGGGGAGTGTAATTTCTGCAGATCATAAAAATGACATCACTCTGACACACTATCCCTTCCCAACTCAGGGACCAAAGAATCTATTGACCTATCAAATTAAGAGAGGGGCAGGTTTAGTGAAGCTAGCCTCTCCACCCACTTTCTAAACACATAAAAGCAGACAGTGCAGGGCAGATAGGGATTCAATTCCATTTGCTGCGGAGCGTGCTGACCGACGACTTCACATCCAGAGATCCAACACTTAGACTTCCAAGCTAAACAGAGACTACAGAACTTTGAACCAAGAAGGCCCACTGCAAGCAAAAGTGTTTGTCAGCAGGCCTCAAAATCTTTTGCAACTGAACTCCTCAAATAGCCGGGCTGAGCTGTTTGATTCTGGCCTAGAACCCTGTGACAGAAACATCCAGAACCAGGAGCCGTGCTGTGTCCAGAGAAGGCAGAACCCGATCCAGAGAACCGGTGCCTAGCAGGCCCAGGACAGCAGAGCAGAGCTGACCCAGACGCTGTGAGCAGAACCGTGCGAAGTCCAGTCCAGTTGACCCGATCCGTGATGAGGCCCAGTCCTTCTAAAAATATAGTGTGAGTACTGCCAGAACTGTGCGAAACCCAATCCCTTAGTTAAAATAATCTAATGCAAACTATTTTAACCTAAGTAGAACTGCCTCCTAGTAATCCTGTCATCTGTCATTCTAAAGCTGCAAGCTGTCACCTGTCATTTTGAGTTTTACTTTAAATCCGAAAATGTACCTTTATTAAATCGTCCGTATCTCTTGAACCGTTTGGGCTAGGAACGAAATTTACTGCGAATTGCGATTTGGCCCGATTTCTTCATCTGTAAAAATCAGCAGCTTTTTGCTTCTCTTTGCTACAATTCGTTTGCAATCTGCTAATCATTCATAGAGTATTGTTAAAGTGATCCTGAACTAAAATAAAGTAGCCATCAACCACCCTGAACCTCTAGAGGGAATTAAAAGGAATTTTAGCACCTTTTCACTTCCTTGCAAACCACATTAAAGTAATTCGCCTGTGTTTCAAACTTCTACCTGTTTTCCTCTAAGCTTGCTGGGGGGGAACTGAATTTCGTATTGTATTTGATTGCATTCCTGAGAACTGTGTGCTCCTCCTTCCATTTCTTACATTGCATAGGGGGGGGGGGTGAATTGCCAGAGAAAAAGTGATTATATTATCTTTTGCTAAAATCATATCAAGTTATTTCTGTACTGCATTTCATTCCTCATTGCTTTTCCCTTGAAACCATAAAAGTATTTTCGCTGCCTTATCCATCCTATACCAACTCCTCATTGATTGTAAAGAGGTGTGCTAGTGTCAGATTACCCATTGTTGATCAACATTATATTCATAAGTGTGATATCAATTATTAATTTATTATAAAATTGTGATATATATATATTGTTTAATTTTTCAAATAAACCTTTTAAATTTGCAAAACAAATCTACTTTTTGGCTCAGTGGGGTCAGGGGGATTCTAAGAGAGGAGTGTTATACAAGGGTTCATCATCCAGATTATAACTTGCCATAAAAATATATAAATAAGGGCTTCCCTTGGACATCCCAGACAAGGCACTGACTTAGTGGGATTGCTTGATTGGAGTCACTTACATGATTGGAGGCAGCTATCGTAACGGTCCCTTAGCTTCTGCCACGACCTGTTTGCGGCGAACCCTTTTCGTGGTGAGTGGTGGAAGGTCATTTGCAGATGGGGAGTGAATTGCACATAACATAGGTTGGGTGGGAGCTCAGGTGGCGGTGCGCAGTGGATGGAATGTGCTAGTTGGGCACATGGAGGCATGCATGGGTGAATGAAGATGCGGTGGGTCTGTGGAAGGATTACACTATTGGGTGCATGACCGAAGCCTGTAGCCCGTAGGCTGAAGGTCATGCACTGAGGATCGTAGGGCTGCAACATACACATCGCAGGAAAGCATGTTTGACTCTGCATCCGGTACAGGGTGGTGCTTGCATAGTGCAGTGTGTGCAGATTGGTTGCAGTAGCGTTGGTGCTACAAACTGAATGTGGGTAGGTTGGCAGTGACACAGTACTTTGTGAATGGGGGTGGGTACGCCCATAGTATGTGAATGAAAGTGCATAGGGGTGCAGGAGAGAGTGTTTTCTTTCCACCTTGTATGAACTGTTGCAATTTGTTGCTGTATAGCTACATGGTGGTGCACAGGTTGGGTAGGACTGCTGGTGGCAGTGGTGTGTATGTCTATGGTTTTAGTTGGTGAAATGGTGAAATGCTTGGCGTGTTCAAGGCCTATGATGTGTGCTGAATTGTTGAAGTAGGCTGAATGTTGTGAAAATGTTGTGGTTAGTGACACAATACTTTCTGAATGGCTGTGGGTGGAGGTGGTGGAGGATGTGGTATGTTTGTGCATTCTGGTAAGTGCGACCTGTGTTCGTGATTGGGTGTTTTATGGTGTGGGCGAGTTGGGGTGAAGTGCTGCTACCTACGTGTGGCATGTTTGTGCAAAATGGTAGTTGACCACACGGCCATTATGTTACCTGTTGCCATTTGTTGCTGCGTAACACCAAGGCGGTGTACAGGTTGGGTAGGGGTGTTGGTGGCAGTGGTGTCTATGTGGTTTGTCGCAGTTGCTGATATGGACACATGCATGGTGGCATTATGTTGCAGTGATTGATTGATTGATATTTTATTTCTATCGCGCTCGTACACAAGTGTTTATGACCTACGACCTTTGGCCATGCATCCAATAGTCTATGCCTTGAGGACACGCACAGCAGTAATGCATTTTTCAATCTGCATGAGTTAGAGGGTGGTGACATGTAAGGAATCGGTGTGGAGCACATTTAAGCCGTTGTAGGACACTGTTGCAAACAGATTGTGGCTAGGTTGGCAGTGGCACAATTATTTGTGCATGGTAGTGGGTACGCCCATAGTATGTGACTGAAAGTGCACAGGCATGCATGAGAGAGTGTCTTGTTTGCACATTATGGTAACTGTTGCAATTTGTTACTACATAGCTCCATGGCGGTGCCCTGTGGTTGGGGATGCTGCAGTGAAAAGTCACACTGTGTGGGCACTGGGTGCAATGCTTGTATACTGTCAGTATGTTGCAGTGTTGGTTGAAGGGCAGCTTATATTTTCTTGGATAGAGTGCTGTGTGCACAATGCTTGCAGTATGGGCAATGTTGTAAACATGTTGTGTTTATGTTGCCAATTAAACAATTCTTTCTGAGTGGAAGTGGGTAAGACAATAGTATGTGAATGAAAGGTCGTAGGGGTGCCGGAGACAGTGTAATGTTTATACATTGTGGTAACAGTTGTATGTAATGATGTGCATGTCCATTGCCATGTAGAGGTTGGTTGGGAGTGCTGGTGGCAGTGGGACATATGTGCATAGTGGTAGTTTGTGATATGCTGACATGTATTGTTGAATTATGGTTGGGGGAATGAGTGCAAGGAGCAGACCCACGGGAGCAATGCAGGTTTGCAGTGTATGAGGCACAGGGTGGTGATCTTTGGAGAATGCGTGTGGAGCACATTGCCAATGTGCTACAGCAGCACAAGTGAGTTGCAAAGCGTGTATTGTGCATTCTATGGTTGTGGTGATAGTTGGAACATGCTACAGTATTTGGTGTGCGGCAGGAGATGGTGCAGTGAGAAGTTGGCTAGTGTGGCCACAGGGTGCAGGTCGTACGTAATGTGAGTATGGAAGTGGGTATGGTTGAAGGACAGCTTATATGTGGTTGGTTACTCTGCTGTGTGTACATTTATTGAAGTAGGCCTAATGTTGTGCAAGTGGTGAGCATAGGTTGGCAGTGACACAATAGCGTGTGCATGGTAGTAGATAGGGGTAGTGCAGGCTGTGCTATGTTTGTGGCTTGCTTGGATGTACAGTGTTGTGGTGGGTGTGGAAAGGGTTGCAACGTTGTGTGCATAGACAAAGGTATGCTGGGAGCGTGTTAGGATGTTTGTGGATGCTGCAATAGTGCATTCTTTAGCAGAAGTTTCTGGTGGACGGGCTTTGCAATGAAACGGAACGTGTACTGAGAGTGTTTAACGGTAAATAAGAAGTGGTGTATAGAAATATCAGTGTGTAATGCAGAGGTTTATATGTGATTGGTGCATGCGTGTTTTGAAATGTGACAGCACCCAATTGGGGGAGTGCTGCAAAAAGTAAACGTGCAAAGGGAAGAAGTATTGTCAGAGTTTTACTGGGCCGTGGCCCTCACTGTAGATGGGAAAGCGCACATACACATCTTCCCATTATGAGCAGGGTGGAAATAGAAATGGAATTGTGGGAAATAGGCAATTAGGAGTTTAGGGCGTGGCTCATAGGAAGGAGCGGTACAGTTTCATCACAATACTGTGTCGTGAGGGTGGTCGAAATGGAGAGACGCAGAGTGCTTATCGTCGGTGATACCTTTGTGCGCCAGCTGCACAGGTGTTGCGTGCAAAGAGGCATTGCTGGTAATTTTGGGTTGGAAGGAGTGGAAGCTTTCTGGGCCTGTCAGGGTGACAGCAGTTTTGGCAGGGTGGCTCGCCTTTGCAGATATGTGGCCTCTGTCATGAATGTGGACTGCGTTGTGGTGCACTTTGGAGGTGTACATTTGGGTTACATGTCATGTGGCCAATTAATCTGTCTCCTGAAGAGGTTGCTGGCCGCAGTGATGTGTATTTTTCCTATTGCTAATGTGGTTTTCTCATGTATAACACCAAGAGCAGTGTGGGTCCATGACGGTGTAATCTGTCCCCAGAAAGCGGTCAGAAGGTGTGTTATAAACAGATTTATGCATCAATGTATGCAGACTGCTGGCATGTTCTCCACCCACTATGAGATCATGAGGTTGCAAAATATGCAGTGGTTGCTCGCACGCATGTAAACAAAAAAAAAAATAAACACGTTATACATATATACGCTGGAAGACTGAATCCCCTGCCTAGTTTCATATTGCTTACCAACCACCCCCCCAAAACCTTCACTATCATGAAAAGGTAGTGGATTACGCAATACTTTCAGGATTGCACGTGCCACATCCTGGGTGGCTATGCGGATGTTTGCGGATGGAAAAATTGTGCATACTTTCATTAAACTTTGTAGTGGACGTGCTTTGGAATGGCACGACATTTGTACTGCAAATGTGTAACGGTACATTTCAAATGTTGTACAGCAGTGACAGTGTTCGATGATGGCTGCTTTAATGCGATTGGTGGATACGTGTCTGCGTCTTTACCAGTAAGTAGAGCTGCAGAGAAGAAAGACTGTTCCAGTTTTACAGGGGTGCAGCCCACGCGCTACTTTGGGAGCCGCACGTGCCAAAATCTGCTCTTTAAACCACCTTGCCCAATTGCCATGGCAGTGTGGGGATTAGCCAATCAGGTAGTGTGGGTGTGGTTAACAGGAAGAGGAGGTAAAACGGTTGCACAATATACTCTGCGTACTGAGGGTGGCTGACAAGGGGAAACGTATTGTGTTGACTGTAGGTGATCCCTTTGTAATAGATCTGCAATACTATGAGTGCCATTTCTTCGCTATGCATGCGTTTTGCAAAGACCCCGCCACGTTTCCAGTAGTAGATGTTATCGTAATTCATTACGGCGGCATGCATATGGGTTACCTGCCTTGCTTACATTTGTTCCGTAGACTGAGGAGGTTGCTGGATGTCGTGAGGATGCTTTTTCCAACCGCCAAGGTGCTTTTCCCATCTATAATACCGCAAAGATTATGGCCTACTGCTCATGGATGTTGTTCCGAGCCAGACAAAGGAATGTGTCTCATCAACAGAAGCATGTCAATTTTTTTGTCCGCTCGTGGAATGTTCCTCTGCAACAATGACCTTATTACTTGTAGAAATGTGGAGTTCTTCAGAGGAAATGGCATTTTGTTGTCATTCATTGGCAATGCAGTTTTGTTTGCTCATCTACAGGATGCGGTGAAGTGTTTACTGAACTCATGTGCATAGAAGAAAACACAAAAGCTACTAAAAACAGACAAAAAAAGGTGTTTTTGTAGAAGGATCTACACAAAAAAAACATCTCTTTTAAGAGTCGCCCCTTACTACAAACTCCCCCTGCCCCGGTTGCAAGTTATTCCTGCACACCCGCACACAGCACAAAAGTCACATGCAGGGATTTTGCGGGTGGCGGCCATTAAAATTCAACTGTGGGGATTGTCCAATGAGTTGCTAAGGATGTGCAGCATTAGGAACAGGGACTCCTGCTTCACTGGGGACCAGCCCTCCACGTACTTGGGGACCCGCACGTGCCACATTCAACGCTTCTCACCATGCTGGCCTATGGAAATGGGACTGTAGCGATTGTCCTATCATGTTCTCCTTAAGGTATGCATCAGAGGAAAGCGCGCCAATAGGAAGAAGCACTCCTCCTGCTTTACTGGGGCGTGGCCCTGGCAGTACTTGGAGAAAGGCACGTGCCACATTCTGCATTTGTGAGCATGCTGGCCAATAGAAATGGGACTATGGCCTTTGGCCAATCAGGTGGTCAGGCTGTACATTACAGAAAAGAGCACCAATAGGGAGAAGGAGTCCTCCTGCTTCACCAGGTCGCATCCCTCACGGTGATTGCGGAAAGGCACGTGCCACATTTTGCCCTTCTCACCATGTTGGCCAATGGAAATGGTACTATGGCCTTTGGCCAATCAGGTGCTCTGGGTGTGCATCACGGGAAAGGGAGGCATTCACATGTCCATAACTTTGTGTACTGCAGCTGGCAAACATGACAACACACACAATTTTCGTCGTGGGTGATTACTTTGTGGAAGATCTGTGCGTGTATGCCCTCCAAGAAGTCTAGCAGTTTAGGTTTGGAGGGAGTGGACGTTTTGTGGAGAGGTATGGAATCATATTGTTTCTTCAGACTGCTTCTAGAATGTCGACGCGTGGCCTCTTCGGCAACTATACATGTTTTGATCGTGCACTTTGGAGGCTTCTTTTTGGGTTACATGCCTTGTTCCTGTGTGTTCAGTCAACTGAAGATTTTGATGAAAGCAGTGCAGCG